>NC_083381.1:7854500-8175500 GCF_031755915.1 Ziziphus jujuba | reverse complement strand
CAATCTGTCTTGAACTTCAAAAACTTTACCAAGGCCAAATTTTCACTACTTCCACTATCAATAATCACACCACATAACTTCTAGTTGATAGTGCATCATGTTTTAAAAGTGTTGTGATGTTGAAGATTCGTCGTACGTTTTTGTCTTTGTTTCTGAATTATTATTATTTTTTTTTTCCTCCTTTGAAACAATTATTAGTTTTCAAATATTGCATACGACATGAACGGTTATCTACTTTGGCAGTCTAACCTTCATCATAATCCTCTTGTCCATTATTTGTAGCTTTCACCATATTAGTTCAGGGTCTCGTCAGATACATATTGGATCGATGTCCCTGTTGTTGACATTTGTAGCATTTGTTAGGCATTGGCCGGGCATAAAGATTCTGATTTCCTTGCCGTCAATCAGGTTCACTAATTCTACCTTTTCATCTAGAAAACACACTTTAATCTCTCTACCTGTCAGGACCCGTCCAGAATTCCTTCCCCGGAATCCTAGACAAGCCCTGATCACAGGGGAATACCACCGAACCTTCCAACGGAAAATCTGGCAGCACCTTCCCTAAGGGTAGGACTAACCAAAAATTTCCTGCATTGAAAACACACTTCTTTATTCATCCCCTTATTCCTCCCACGATACTACAATTTGATTCCACAAATTTATAGCACTTCAAAATAGCAGTAAATCAGTGCATAGATAATAACTACACGTCCAATACAGTATACAGAGCATTATAAAGATAAATGTGGAATTTATACAATGACAGATAAGAAGTAATACAGGATGGAGAGGAAAAAGGGAAGAAATACTTCTTGGACTTTCGGCAACGAATTGAGACGTTAGGCTCGCCCCGGACAATCAACGTCTCCCAACCTGGACCTAGGGGAACGGAATTTAAAAACGTGAGATGCTAATCATCTTAGTGAGTGACCCTATCTACTGTACACCTTTAATATTAATAATATACCAAATAAAGGGATTTAATTAATCAATACCGAACAATTAAATAAATAAATAAATAAACAATTGAGGTAACAATTTCTCTCAAAACCCTCACTATTCACTCCGTTGGAAATGTTCCCCTTTTAAAACATTTTCACAAAACCCGATATTCGTACTTCCTGAAAACCAAGAGACCAAATAATTTAATAAACAACAAATAAATAAATAAATATCCCAAATATAAATAAATTGCAATAAATTATAATAAATAATTTTGTACTCTTTGGGGTTTGAAATTTCTATCCGAAAAATTTGTACTTGACGCACCACAGCATATCCCAGTGATGCCCTCCGATACCCAGCGTCCTGAGAACCGACTGGCGGGGAGATTAAAGAGAGAAACTTGCAAATGGCACTTCGGCGTCCCGACAGTACCGCTGCTGAAACCATCATCCCGGCCAAGGAGGGGGGCGGCTGTGTGCACTATATAAGACTTGCCTGCCCACGGTCCAATGAAAACTCACGGGAGAAATAATAATAATTGCGCGCTGAACCACATATACATATACCAGAACACCAATACTGTGTGAATGCATCTAAAATAATTATTAAACCAACCGTACCGTTTTCCAAAATTACCATGGGAAATATATTAAATTTTCACACTTACCATCCAACATATTTTTATTTGACAAACCGGTACGAAAACATCGATAACAAATAAACCATAATTTTCCTCGCAACACGCGGTTCAACAAATAATATACCATGGGCATAATTATGAAAATTAAACCACCAATTTGAACAAATAATTTTCTTAAAATATTCAAGCCAATTATGCCCAAAAATAATATAAAATCCAAACACAACGAATTACTGAAAATACTTGCTCATGTGTAATAAATACCATTTAATCACAATAATAAAATCGGGGATTTCTTAATAACCCAAAAATTCCATTTAGCACCAATGGGTAAATATATATAAAATAATATTTTTTCCCGATTATATTTAAAGTACACCACATGAGCATAACTGCAGATATCAAATTAACACCACATAAATATAATTAATTGTCCAAAACAGTTTTCAAGGTGGGTCACTCACCTGGAGCACGCAATTAAACCATGATCTACCGTGGGATCAATTCCACAACTCACCGGTGCTCCTAGAACACAATTCACACACAGTCAAATAAATTAGTATTTTAATCAGGTAAATAATACCCGGTACCCGGGGGGTCAAACACAAACGTTATCCAAAATAGTCGAATAATATACCGAATAGAAGCTTGTGGAACGAGGATCGCATTACCGGTCTCCATCGACCCCAATTCCGCCGGAGGTGGCTGGAATTTGGCCGGAAAGCTTCGGCCAGTTTTCAATTCCTCGTATCTCCTAAACCGCTTCGAATTTTTGAGATTGGAGGCCATATTTGAACTCAGAGGACCCAAAATAGGGGGAGAGGGGTGGCAATTTGGACTGGGCTGGCCGGAAAACACAAGAAAAGAGGAGAGAAAGTTTTCCGTCCGGCGGCTTCTCCGGCCCGATCGGGGTGCGTCCGGCGGCCGGTGACCGTGAAAATTTTCGGCCGAGCTCGCCTCCTCGCTCCGCTTGTCACTGGCCGGCGCATGTAGCTTATGGGTGGCCGGAATTTGAAATATACGGTGAGGCCGAGAGGGAGAAAGGAAAGGAAAGGAAGAAGAAAAGAAGAAGAAGAAGAAGAGGAAGAAGAACAGAAACGGGGCTGGGTCCCCTTTTTTCCCACGTGGGGAAAAGAAAAAAAAAGAAAAAGAAAAAGAAAAATAAAAAAGAAATAAATTAAAATTAATTAAATAATATTAATAATATTATTATTATTTAAAATAATAATAAAATAATATGATATTACACATGGTTGACATGTGGCTTCTCAACATGGTGACACATGGTCACCTTCATTAAGTCACACGTGGCACATCGTTACACGTTCAAAATAATATTAAAATAATACGGTGTTTGAAAAACTCTACAGGTCCATAACTTCCAAACCACATGTCCAAATCAGACGTGCCGCTAGTCTACGGACTCGTATCAATTAGTATTTCACAACCATGCATGAGTCAAAGCTCAACTTTGCATGAATAAAAAGTCAACTCCGGCACCCCTTGGACAGTTTGGACCTCAACTTGTTTTGCTCATAACTTTCAAACCGTAGCTCCGTTTTCAACGTGCTACTAGTCTACAAACTCGTGCCAACGTGTACTTCGTTGTTTTTCCTCGTTTCTTTTAAACAAAAAAATATTTTAAAATGTATTTTGTTATATTTTAATTATTTATTTCAAATTTATGTTTTCAAATTATATAAAATACTATTTTATAAATTATTTAAATAGTTGCATTTAATTTTATCCCATAATATTAATTTTATTATTTAATTAACTTATTTAATCATAATTTTATATATTCATGTTAATTTATGTAAAATCAACTCGCAAGTGCACGAATCGTTTTCAAGTAATAAAGTGGAAAAATAGGGTTGTTGTACCCAAGGGATTAAGAATTAAGTACCAAAGATAATTAGGTTTTGGTAATATTTGAACTGAAATTTAAGATGGTAATTGAAAATAAATAAACTAAATTAAACAAAAGCAATCAATTAAAATTTTATCAATTTCAAGTAAAGAGAGAGTTAAATTGATAATTATGAATAATAGGGTATTTGATTTCACCACTAACTATTCCAATTTAATGACTTAAATATGTGAATTTAATTAACTAGTAATTTTGTTAACCACACTTAATCGCAAAATTAATCAAAAGTTGTTTCCACTCACAATCGATAACATTCACATAACCTAATTTATTCCTTCTGGCCTATAAATTAAATCATGAAAATTCATTAAGCATAGATTAAGCAAATAATATGGCATGAGACATAATTATTTTTCAATCAATTATGCATTCATGTAAATCATTGGAAATCTATAATATTATCATTTTCCAAGCTCAAATATTATTAAAATCATTCATTCATTCCGGCCTATGAAAACATTAAGCATACCAATGATTTATTAACAAAACATATTATTAATTAAATAAAACTCAACATATATTAAAATAATTAAACCTTCATAGTTAGGGTTACATCATAGCCCTAGCTATGAAAATTAGTTCATGAAAAAAATAAATTCAACATCCATAATTATTAAAAATAATAAGATTCACAATTAAAGAGAAAGGAAAAGAGAATAAAAACTATTGAAGAAATTCTCCTCCAAGAGCTCTTAAAGTCGTGGCCTTCCTCTCCAAGCAAGTCCACGTCTCTATGCTTCCTCCAAGCTATCCAATTGATCTTATCAAACTCTAAAACTTTAAAACTCTAGAACCCTTAAGAGAATCTTAGAAACTCCCAAAATTTGGTTTGTTTCTATTTAAGCCTCCTAAAAGCTCTTAAATAACTCTCTAAACTTGTATATCTTCCTTCAATGTCGTGCGAACTATATATATAGGACTTTGGGAATCGTTTTCTCTCTTTATTTTCAATGTGGAAGTCTTGTAAGATACATTTTTTAGGCCATGAAGAGGGTTGGATGAATTTCATGTGTAAAAAGGAAACTTCATATTGCTTGCTCTCCAATACTTTCCTTTTATCTAATTCCTCCTAAAAAAATAGTTAATTAGTCTAATTTACCCTTAATGAAGCATGTGACATGTCATGTGTCTCATTAATGATAAATTAACCAATTATTGCCACTTGTTTTTATCTTGGCCCTCAAATTGCATTGATTCCCTCTTTGATCAATGGTGGAGATTTAACTAGAATATTCCTTTTTATAAATTCCAAACTTTAAATGATGATATCTTTTTGCTCGCACCTTGAAATTAAAAAATAATGAGACATTTGAAATCATCAGATTGTGATGATTCAGATGACATCCACTTCCATCATGAAATTCCCGATAGAATCTTTATGGAATCTTCAAGGTATTGTTTTGGAATCTTTTTGATGCTTAGTTCGTTCGAGCTCAAATCTTGCTTCCTACCATAATTTGACCCAAGGAGTCCATTTTTATGGTTGTTTTCTTGAAATTCTTCCTCCTTAACCTAGACTAAGAAAAATAGATAATTAAGTATCTTTCCATAACAAATTAACACAAACTAACAAATATTAAGCTATAAATATGGCATCAAATTATCAATATTTTAGACCTAACAAATACCCCCAAACTTAAGATTTGCTAGTCCCTAGCAAAGAAGAAGAATAAGAAAAATCAATCTTTTAAAGAACATAAGATACTTTAATGAGGTGCCTCAAAGATTGTATAACATATGACTTTTCAAATGGTTTCAAAGTAATTATGTAACTCAATACCTTATCTTCTATCCAACATATATGATACTTCCAATTTGTGTGTGTGGAAATCAATTTATATACTTAATTATCATATGCTTGAATAAATTTACAAGAATTAAAGATTGATAATAAAGTATGAATTACCATATGCTTGACTTAATTATCACTCTCCACTAATGTAGGTTAATGCACCACCTTAAATTATTAGGACTTCATGGCTTTTATTGTTAAGGCTGATGGATATAGCTAAAGAAAGAAAAGGATAGGATATAATAAATCAAAGAAAGAAAGCTAAAATTAAATATCAATGAATAAATTACTTATAAAATTTGTTTCCTTCTTAGATTTTCTTTTCTTCTTTTAACTTTCAATATAAACTTTACAAATCTTCTATTTCTCCTTTTCATTGTATATATATTTTTTGTTCTTTTTCACATCACATATATATATATATATATATATATGTTTTTTTCAATTGTTTTGCTTTTTTTTTTTCTTTTGCACTAAACGCCCTCATTTTTCTTCTTATTACACATTCAAACCTCCAATTTACACAAAAATACATAATAAAGCCAAATTCACCAAATACTTAACCTCCAAACTTCATTTTTTTCCATTTTCTTCAACACTCCCACTAACTCATAAGCATATATTCATATCAATTCAATTAAAGCTCTCTTTATAGTATGGTCAAGGTAGACAAAAAGAAATTTAAGGCTCAAAAGGTAAGTAAATGTGCTTTAATGAACAAAAGGCTCTAATACATCTTTATGCATCCTAAAGGCTCAAATAAGGTACTAGTGGAAGATAATGTTTTAGGTAGGCTTGAAAGGCTCAAACTTAAACAAAGATGGCCTAAATCATCTTCGTAGTAATGCATTCACCTAGGATTTCGCCTCAAGCAATAATCAAGCAAGTTCTAGAGTTCAATTAATAATAAAGTACTCTAATTCATGCAAGCCTTCTTCAAAACACAATCTAAATTATGCATTATTGATTATGTGCTCAAAATTTATTGAAAGTAACAACATGTGAATATAATTTCAAGTATTTAAGCATACACAAAAACAAATCCACTACCTAAAAACCAATTTATTTTCCATCATAGTCTTATCATTGGCTCATTAAAGTACTTAAGAAAACACCACAAAAACAATTTTATTTTATTTTTTTTAATAATGAAGGAAAATAAAAACTAAAACTAACATGTTTGAAAACTAATAAAAACACTTAAAGGGACAAGATTTAAAAGATGCAAAGCATGCTTTTCACCCCCAAACTTAAAATGAACAATGTCCTCATTGTGAAAAACATAAAATAAAGCAAAAGTAAACAAAAGGTAAAGAATAGTCCTCTTTGAAGACATGGAATGTTCCTCGCAATGAGAAAACTTGGGAAAAACCTACATGTTGAATTTTCCCTACAAACCATGCATCCAAAAAGAATGGCACGTGCCCATACAATTTGATGTACTCCAATGCATATTCAAGGTGGTTATACTTCAAAAATCTAGCTTTAGACTTGAAATTCTCAACATTCATCTTTTGCTCTTTTGCACCTAAACATCTTAAAACCTTGCAAGAATTCAAATAAAACACATCAAAAACATCCTAAAACAGGAAAACAACTAAAAACAACTAAAATAAATAGATAAATATAAGGTAAAGAAAGAAACTTAGGTTGCCTCCCAAGAGCGCTTGTTTAAAGTGATTAGCTTGACTTCATCCTTTTGATGTTCAACCTGGATTAAATATGTAAATGATTTCATCCTCATAATATTGTCCAAACTTATGATATGGAAATTGTGCATGATGATAATCTTGTTGCCTTAGCAAACTTTTAACTCCTTGTACTATATAAGTCTCAATTTGAACTAAAAGCATGAATTGAACTTCCTTTTTGGTAGATTGGATTCTTTTAGGTCCAAAAATACTTTGTTTGTCTCCTTTTGGGGTGCGTTCAACCTCAATTGCATTTTTGGAGCATGGATATGCATCTTGGGCTCTTGAAAATTCAATATTTGGCTTGAAAAGTTGAGATTTAGCCTCTGTTGGTAAGCAATCTTCTTGAAGTGAGGTCATAGCTTTATCCTCATCGGATTTGGCTTGATTGATTCCTTGACTTATCGTCTTCATGATCCTTAAGCCCTTTTTGCAATGAATTTGAAGGAAAATTAGAAACTTCCTATGAACTAGTGATAGTGCGTTGGGAAACTTCTTTTGGTGGGCAATCTTGGTCATGTGTGTGTTCTTCATTAAAATTATCCAAAATTGAAGATTCTTATTGCATTTCACTCCTTGTAGACACCTCTTCATGTTCCTCAAATTCTTTTTTATCATTATGTGGCTCTTGAAAGGATTCAAATTCATCAACTTGCTTATTACAAGTAATCTCCATGTTAGTTTCCAAGTCTTCTTGAGATCCTTGTGAAAAAGTTGTCATTGGTTGCTCTAATTGAACTTGAAAGTTTGTACTTGGAGAATATTGATTTTGCAACTTGCCAATCACTTCATAACATTTAGAAAATGTTTCCCTATGCCTTTCCATACACTCGATCAAAGATGTGCTCACTTGATAATTTGAAAGATCTGAATTATCATACCTTGAATAACTTTGTTGATCACTCCATCCATAATTATATGTGTTGGAATAAAAATTATGCTTTGGAACGTCTTCGAATGGCTCTTCCGGAGCAAAAGGATTTCCCACTTGACAATGTTCACTTAAATGATTGCCTCCACACCATTGACATGTTATAGCTTGAATCCCAAAATTTGCAACTTGATTATATTGTCTTGATAAGTCTTCAATTGAGTCTTCTAGTGCAAAAGGATTCCCCACTTGACAATTTTTGCTTGAGTGATTTACTCCACACCATTCATAAGATACAGCTTGAACTCTAAAATTTGCAACGAGTTTAGACATCATAGCATGATTCTTTTGTAACTCAATAAAATTTTCATTTGGAGAACTAGTTGGCACCCCATAATCCCAATAAGGTTGATGACCATAAGCTTGATATTACATGGTTTTCCTAAAAAGAAAACACTAACAAAAGAAAGGTTCAAATTAATTGCAAGTTTATCAAGCAAACAATTAAAATTAAACCATAATATACAAACTAAAATTGAAAATAATAAAGATAAACAAAAGTTGAAAATAAGAAAAACCCCTAAGTAGGCATAACTTTTAACTTAGACACCAATAAATTAAAAATAAATTTTGATCTTAAGTACCACAAAATAAGTAATAAAAATTCAAAGCAAGTTGGCCAAACAAGCAAATAATTAAAACCCTAGCATGCAACACTAAAACCAAAACTAAGAAATAAATATAAAAAAAATTAAAATAAGAAACAATATTCAAAATACTACTAAACCCAATCTGAATTAATATTAATGCCTTCGCCAAAAACTTGACGTGTAAAATCAACTCGCAAGTGCACGAATCGTTTTCAAGTAATAAAATGGAAAAATAGGGTTGTCGTACCCAAGGGATTAAGAATTAAGTACCAAAGATAATTAGGTTTTGGTAATATTTGAATTGAAATTTAAGATAGTAATTGAAAATAAATATACTAAATTAAACAAAAGCAATCAATTAAAATTTTATCAATTTCAAGTAAAGAGAGAGTTAAATTGATAATTATGAATAACAGGGCATTTGATTTCACCACTAACTATTCCAATTTAATTACTTAAATATGTGAATTTAATTAACTAGTAATTTTGTTAACCATACTTAATCACAAAATTAATCAAAAGTAGTTTCCACTCATAATTGATAACATTCACATAACCTAATTTATTCCTTTCGACCTATAAATTAAATCATGAAAATTCATTAAGCATAGATTAAGCAAATAATATGGCATGAGACATAATTATTTTCCAATCAATTATGCATTCATGTAAATCATTAGAGATCTATAATATTATCCTTTTCCAAGCTCAAATGTTATTAAAATCATTCATTCATTCATTCTGGCCTATGAAAGCATTAAGCATACCAATGATTTATTAACAAAACATATTACTAATTAAATAAAACTCAACATATATTAAAATAATTAAACCTTCATAGTTAGGGCTACATCATAGCTCTAGCTATGAAAATTAGTTCATGGAAAAAATAAATTCAACATCCATAATTATTAAACATAATAAGATTCACAATTAAAGAGAAAGGAAAAGAGAATAAAAACTATTGAAGAAATTCTCCTCCAAGAGCTCTTAAAGTCATGGCCTTCTTCTCCAAGCAAGCCCACATCTCTATGCTTCCTCCAAGCTCTCCAATTAATCTTATCAAACTCTAAAACTTTAAAACTTTAGAACCCTTAAGAGAATCTTAGAAACTCCCAAAATTTGGTTTGTTTCTATTTAAGCCTCCTAAAAGCTCTTAAATAACTCTCTAATCTTGTATATCTTCCTTTAATGTTGTAGGAGCTATATATATAGGACCTTGGGAACCTTTCTCTCTCTTTATTTTCAATATGGGAGTCTTGTAAGATACCTTTTTTAGGCCATGAAGAGGGTTAGATGAATTTCATGTGTAAAAAGGAAACTTCATATTACTTGCTCTCCAATACTTTCCTTTTATCTAATTCCTCCTAACAAAATAGTTAATTAGTCTAATTTACCCTTAATGAAGCATGTGACATGACATGTGTCTCATTAATGATAAATTAACCAATTATTGCCACTTGTTTTTATCTTGGCCCTCAAATTGCCTTGATTCCCTCTTTTGATCAATGGTGGAGATTTAACTAGAATATTCCTTTTTATAAATTCCAAACTTTAAATGATGATATCTTTTTGCTCAAACCTTGAAATTAAAAAATAATGAGACATTTGAAATCATCAAATTGTGATGATTCATATAACATCCACTTCCATCATGAAATTCCCAATAGAATCTTTATGGAATCTTCAAGGTATCTTTTTGGAATCTTTTGAATGCTTAATTCGTTCGAGCTCAAATCTTGCTTCCCACCATAATTTGACCTAAGGAGTCCATTTTTATGGTTTTTTTCTTGAAATTCTTCCTCCTTAACCAAGATTAAGAAAAATACATAATTAAATATCTTTCCATAACAAATTAACACAAACTAATAAATATTAAGCTATAAATATGGCATCAAATCAACAATATTTTAGACCTAACAATTTATTTTTATATTAAAATTTCCCTTATATAAATTTTGTTTATGATTTTATTTTATTTTTCCTAAATTTAATATTTGTTTACCAAATAATTTTCATTGTTATTTTAATTTTAAGTGAATTATGTTTTTAATTATTTTCTTGATTTTTGGGGAATAAAAAAATTATGGGTTCTTTAAAAATTAGTAAGGGTTTTGAGAGAAAATTCTTAAAATTTAGTTTCTTATTTATTTATTTATCTATTTCCTTAATTATATATTTATTTGCTTATTTATTTATTTATTATTAATTGACTTTATTTTATAGTATTATATTTTGTTTCCGTAGTTGGGTATCACTCACTAGGATGATTAGTATCTCATTATTTTTTTGTTTTTAAATATGTTCCCTTAGGTCCAGGTTTAGTAGGCATTGATCATCTGACGGTGAGTTTGACGCTTTCTATCCACTGCTGTGTTCCAAGGAGATCATTTTCTTCCTTTATTTTCTTGTAATACTCATTTCATAATTAGTATTTGTCTTAATTCTGTACTGGATGAAAATCTTAGTCGCCTCTGATTACTACTGCATTGGATTACTATATTTATTTATTTTTTTTCCTTGTTACTACTATTATTTTATTATTGAAGTGCTGCTCTTTTTTATGAAAAAAATCTTATAGTAAGGTTTAAGGAATAATGTGGTGCTTTATTGGAGTGTTACTACAATAGTCATTATCTACCATTTGTCAACTTCATTACCTAGTTCTCTTCATATGCAAAGCTCATAGGCTAAGTTGGTTTTCACATAAACTCATAAGGAATTTAAAAACAGCATTGGCTATAAATTCTAAATACAATAGGGAAAGCAAAATAACAAATAGGAGCATAAATCCAAAATGGTAGAAGAATTATTAGCCAAACTAAAATTTATACGAAATCTTTACTTCAACAATAGCAAAATCTTAAATATTCAATAATAATGGACAAGCAATATACCAAATAAAAGCTTGAAATACAAGGATTAGAAATGCTTAGCTTAACTTAGCAAAAGTGGCCGACGATGGATGGATTTTCCATCGAAAAATGCTGCAAAAGTTGTCTGTTTCGTATGCCTTAAACAAGCTCAAATTAAGTTAAATAGAAGTCCCCATCAACTTTAAAAGGTCCAAATTAGGGTGAAAGAACTGAGGCCTTGACTTGAAATGATTGAAATTTAGGAATCGGATGATGTGGACGTTGCCTGTTTCCATAGCCTTTCACCAACACGTGGACAACTTTATTGGCAATTGAAAGGCACTAAGGCATTGCTAGCATGATGGGTAGTTGGAAAGCGGTGGCCCTGTGGGTTAGATCCACTAGAATCAGAGCAATGATAACATCCCAACTCGAGAAAACACTCAGAAATTGATTTTTGACCAATTTTGATCGAAGTTGACTACAGTTGACCGAGTGGGTAACATAGTTGACTTTTTGGCATGGCTAGACTTTCATTTTGACCAGGGTATTATTGCGAATTATTCATCATCACGAGTTCGTAGACGAGTAGCAAGCTAAAATATCAATTTAGATCAGAAAGTTATGGTTAGATCAAAGTGAGGTCTGGACTGTTTGAGCAAGGCTAAGGTTGACTTTTTATTTGTATAAATCATTTCCTTGACTTATGTCAAGGTGCATTTATTTTTTTAGCACTTATTTTACTTGGTAGTTTTATTAAAAAGCATGTAAACAGATGTTTGAAAAAATCATTGATGGGTGCCATGTGTCACCAATCTACATGTGACACGTGGCCAACTTCTTTTCTTTTTTATTTTCTTCTTTTTCTGTCTCCATACACAGAACTCTCTCTCTCTCTCTCTCTCTCTCTCTCTCTCTCTCTCTCTCAATGGTTTGGCCAAAATTGACCATTTTCCCACCATTGAACTCTAACACGCTCCAGCCATATTCAAAGCCCAGGCACTAGCAACCTTAGTCGTCAAATTTCATGACTAACTGCCACTAGAAGAGCCAAGATTAGGCCAGCAAAGCCATGGTGATTTGGCTATTTTCCAATAGATGTAGCCCGACCCATATCTTTGTTCCTCCTATTTTTGACCCTTTGATTTTGAATATATGGCTTCCATTTTCCTGAGGTCCTAACTATTTGAGAGATATGATGATTTGAAATTTAGTCGAAAAATCAAGACCATTTTCCAGCCACCAGCATCAAGTTTGATTAATTTGAGCTAAGTATTCTCGAACTTTGTCTTGCAAACTTTCATTTGGTATATAGTTTGCCAATCATAGATGAGTATTTAAAATGTTACTATTTTTGAGCTAATTTTAGCAATTACTGTAAACATTGGTCTGTGTTGGAAGTTTATCTTGAGAATTCTCATCGCGTTTAGGTTCATAGTGATTAATAAAGGTTATTGAAATATTCAATTTCATGAAATCGAGCATAAATAAGAAAACCTCAAATATTTGGACAATAGTTCATTTATGGTTATTGTATGGCTGGACTTCCTTAGCGTCCATCTTTGAGAACTTGAAGCAGTAAAAGTAAATTTTTAAATATTTAGCCCATTCTACTCTTCATGGATCATGTATTTGATCTTTAAATAGTATTTATAGTATATGTTAGGCATCTGACTAACTTGTGGAGAACCCCGTAGTAGAGGAAGGGATGAGCATATGTTAGTACTGTGAGTGATATATACTTTTTAAATTATATTTTGAGGTAAAATAAATGATACATATATTTATTTACAATTAAATTTGGATTTAGTGTGTTATTTAACAAATTATTATTAATTGGTATTTTATAAAATTCAAAAATGTTTAGATGCTTATGTTTATTTAAAATAATTTTATTCATTGTATATTTTTTTTAAATATCGATCCACAGTTTTATAAAATTTAAATTATTGGTTTACGGTTATTTAAGTTTATCCAAGTATTTGCTTATATGTGGGTTTATAGTCTTGAGGGATTTATATGGTCAGGGGAGAATTTTAATAGCACTACAAAAAAAAAGGGATTTAGTGACTAACTTTTAGCGACCAAAAAATTTTTGTCATTAAAATAGACGATCAGTGACCAAAAATTGATCACTGAAATTTTTGGTAATTCAGATAGTAAAATGACAGTGTTTCACTTTCAACGACCATTACTTTGGTCTCTAATTCTAAGTTTCAATGATCAAAAATCATTTGGTTGTTGAACATGAGAGCGGGAAACTATTCCGGCCTTTTTTTGGGCGAGAAAATGACCTATCAGCAACCAAAACAAGTTGGTCGCCGAAAAAAAGGTATCAGCTACCAAAAATATTGTCACTAATAGTCTAAGTAATTAAAAAATGATTAAGAAAAAATGAAAAAACATAAAATCAAGGAGTTTTAGCAACCAAAATGCTTTGGTCACCAAAATTGATACTAGGAACCAATATGTTGGTCTCTAGTATTGATATACAATGACCAATCGTAATTTGGTTCTAAAAGATAGAGAAACAAGCAAACCCAAGTAAATTGGTCACCGATAGTCTAACTAATTACCAAACAAAACAAGATGTTAGATAAATTACCACTTATAATGCTATTATATACAGCCAGATATATAAATACTATTATATATAATTTTGATATAAGGGAAACTATTTTCCACTTTATAATGCAAGCCATAATGATATATTAAAGACTAAGTTACCATTTCACCATGCAGATTTAGCACGTAATGATTTTGTTAAGGTGGTAATGTTATAAATTAACAATTTTAAAATGGTTTATATTATAAAACATAATATTTTTCATGAGAGATTACAAATATATAGTTTATTTGAGAACAATCTGATGGTAGACTGATTATTTCTTGCACATTCTAATTCAATTTTCCAACCGCATACATATGGAAAAAAAAAAAAAAACTATATAATATATATAGCGATGTCTCATTTATTGAAAATTTACCTTAATAAAGTCCTATGCAATAGAATACAATCATTGAATTTAACATATTCACAAAAAAAAAAAAAAAATCATTGAATTTAACATGTCATTATAGTAAATAATATTATTGAGTATTGCAACCGTATGTTCAAGATATCCAAATTGGTGGATAAAAAATCCTTCAATGTATAATGAAGACGCTCTAATCATGATGGTAATGAAGTTGATAGCATATCAAATCAGCGGTGATACGAAAGTTCAGTTTAGAAGCATTATTGTATAATAAAAGATATTTTTTAAAGCAATGGTAATGTAAGAACCTTTAATTTCTAAGCAAAGTTAGAAAAAAAAAAAAAAAACTAAAAGTTAGTTAAACTAATAAATTTACAGACACCAATATGACTAGAAAAGATAGAAAAGTTTAGGATGAGTAATGATATAAACAGTTTCGCTTATTTCCAGCAGAAAAGGTAGATTATAAGGGAAAAAAAAAATTAAGAATCATAATTTACAAAAAAAAAAAAAAATGCTTAATAGATATAAAGAAAATAAAATATTTTTCTAAAAGGAAAACTAAATGGATACTATTCAATTTTTGAGAGGAGGAACTACCTATAATTTAAAAAAATTGATTTTAAAAAATAAATATGTGAATATATATATATATATATGTATATATTTTTTTTATAAAAAAGAAGAGAAAAAATTTGAGGGGTTCACTTGCCTCCTGGCCTATACTAAATCTGCGTACGTATGAGATAATTGCTTCATGGTAGGCCGAGAATGTGGACTAGGTTGCAAACATGCAAAATCATGATTTTGGACGAATTTTCCTTTTTTTTAAAAAAAAAAATTAATCCCTTTTTTAAATTGGAACAGTCAGTTTTGATTAGAGAAAAATTAAGCAATTAACTTTAAACAAGATTGCGGACAAAAACTCAGGACAGCGAAGAAATTATTTAATATTTTTGCACAATTTTATTATTCATGGGTAGTAAAATTCACTTCAATCAGATACAAGTAGAATATTAAAAACAGATAAATATAATTACTTTTCACAAATATTGTGAAAAGTAATTTTCTAACCATAAATATAGATGTATAGTTATTGTTTGTGTGTATATATATATATATATATATATATATATTATATTAATATTATAGCCTATTAGTGCGGGATTGCATGCTTATTTGACGCAGGAATATATTATTAGTTGCAAACGGGTATGCATTTGTGCCCATCACAGATGGCAAAACAGGGAGGTATAGGAGCACAGTCCGCACTAGATGAACATCTTTGCAGCAAATTGCGAGCTTCCACCACCGGCAACCATGACAATATTACACCTGCAGATTCCAAGTATTTATGTGTATGCCACTGTTTTTATTAGCCACAATCCATCAAATATTATATACATAGTAATGTTCTGTTCAAAAGAAAAGAAAAAAAAAGCTCATTAATTGTTAAAAAGAAAAAAATAAGTTAAGCAAATTCAAAAGATGCTAACCAAACGCCGTAACCAAGAAGATCACAACGAAAGCCAACTTAAATGAATATTGTTTCTCCATTATATGTAAGATATATAGTGCTTTGCTTTGATTTTGCGTGTAGTGCACTCATTTTTGACATATATATAGACGAGTACATTATAACGTTTATTTTCTTTATTTGGTAAATGCCTTACTTTTTCCTTTTTCCTTTTTCACTTTACTTATCCACATATATTTAGGCTATAGATAGTTATACTGTTTTGGAAAACAATTTTTTTTGGTAACTCTAATATTACAGTTATGATACTTCCACAAAAACTAAGATATGGGGCTTACTTAAAAAAGCACAAAAGAAAAAATATATACATATATATATATATATATGATACGGGCCGGAAAGTATATAACCTACATATTATATAATACTATTGTCGATTCAGTACGATGCACGATATGTATAATCGCAATATATTTTTAAAAATAATTTATAATAATTAATTATAATCAAATCTAAACATTATGTTATTTTTTATGAGTAAAGACTAAAGATCATTAATAGTTTTTATTAATTTTATAATTTTAATTGATATTTTTTGGTAGTTTTGCAAAAATCAAACAATTTGGATGTCTCTTTTAATGGGTGTTGGCGTGTCACTTTAAATTCAATTAAAGAAATAAAGAAAATGTGATAATAAAATAATAGAAATTATGCAAAGTAAGATGACAAAAATCAAATAATTGTACTAATTTGCATAGAATAAATAAATTAAAAATTCTTAAATGTCTTATAACGAAAAAGATTTTAAATATAAATTTAGTCGATTAAATGAGATAATAAAAAATAACAATAATTTTTTTAGGGAATAAAAAATATTATAAAAAAATTGAAACTAAGGAGGAAATATTGTTCTATAGTTGTATGTCTAATTAATTGGGAGTTTAAAGATCACTTGTCAGGACCCGTCCAAAATTCCTCACCGAAACCCTAGACAAGCCCTGATCCCAGGGAAACCCTACCAGATCCTCCTATGGAAAATCCGGCAGAACCTCCCCTAAGGGATGGACTTACCACAATTTCCTGCACTGAAAACACATTTCTATAACGTCCCCCTTATTCCTCCCACAACTACAAGTTGATTTCCACAAATTTCAGCACTCCAAAAATAAATAACAGTAACCCAGTGCATAATAAATACATAAGTGTCCCATTAGTATACAAAGCTTCATGAAGTACTACTAAGTATAGAATACAACAAGAGTGAAAGAAATATTACAACTGCAATAAAAGAAGAACAGGGTACTTCACGAACTAAAACAGCGATGAAGATCAAGTCCGCTCCGGATGAACACCGACAACCTGGTACCTAAAGGAACTGAATTTGAAAATATGAGATGCTAATCATCTCAGTGAGTGACCCTATCTACTATACAATATAATACCATGGTAATAAGTAGATAAATAATAATTAATTGGAAATAATAATTTCTCTCAAAACCCTTACAATTTTCTCGGCTGGAAAAGTTCCCCTTTTAAAACCTTTTCACAAAACCCTTTGTTCGAAATTTGAAAAAATACGGTGAGAGAGAGGGACGGCCGGAGGGAGAGAAAATGAAGGAGAAGGAAGAAGAAAAGAAAGAAGAAGAAGAAGAGGAAGAAGAAGAAGGGCCCGTGCCCTTTTTTCCCACGTGGGGAAAAGAAAAAAAAGAAAAAGAAAAAGGAAAATAAAAAGAAATAAATTAAAATTAATTAAATAATATTAATAATAGTATTATTATTTAAAATAATAATAAAATAGTATGATATTACACATGGTTGACATGTGGCTTCTCAACATGGTGACACATGGTCACCTTCATTAAGTCACACGTGGCACATCGTTACACGTTCAAATATAATATTAAAATAATACAGTATTTGAAAAACTTTACAGGTCCATAACTTTACACGTGCCGCTAGTCTACGGACTCGTATCGACGCGCACTTCACAACCATGCATGAGTCAAAGCTCAACCTTACATGAATAAAAAGTCAACTTCGGCACCCTTTGGACAGTTTGGACCTCAACATGTTTTGCTCATAACTTTCAAACCGTAGCTCCGTTTTCAACGTGCTACTAGTCTACGAACTCGTGCCAACGTGTACTTTATAACGGTACCTCAGTCAACCTAGAATTCCAACCGAGTCAAAAAGTCAACTTTTGACTCCTTTGGTCAACGGTCAAAGTCAAAATCAACGGTCAACCTCGGTCAACGTGCAAAAAATCCGACATGGTTCGGGACGGGGTGTTACATCACTTGTCCTATTCTCTATTTGTAGACAAACACCTTTAAAACTTGATAAGAGCACAAATATCGTTTTGAATGATGAATTTTGTTTTCTCAAATACCTAAACTCTAATCATTATCCCAAATTAAAACGTTTTCCTTCATTATTTGAATCAATTTGAAAAATGATGAAGTTAGCATTATTTATGCCCTTATTCATTTAAGGTAAAAAAAATTACTTATTTTCAAAATAAATAATTCTCCTTATTCAAGTTTCATTTGAATTAAAAAATAATTATTATTTCAAAATGATATTATTTATCTTATTCAGATTCATTTATTACCTTTCAAAAAATAAAAATAGCTTTATTCAGGCTTCTTTAATTCCACAATTAATTTCCAAATTTATTAATACTAGGAGGAATAAAAAACGTAATTTGGATGTTTTGGACCAACATGCCTTAAATAATTGGCATATTTATAAGCCCAAATGAAATTAAATATAGTGTAATTACCAATCATAATGTTGACCATAAATAAATGGTATTTAATTAATATTTATGAAATAATTGATTTTTATAATTTATTAATTGGAGAGTGTTTGTCCATAATTAATTATCTTAATTTTTACTTGATTAAGAATATTGTTTTAAAAATATGGGATCAATAATACTCGTTTTGTGGGCGAAAATTTTTAAATTTTAAATTTTAACATTTCAATATCATAATTGATATTTCAATATGATCTTCTTTAATTACTTATATTAATTACCCATTGTAATGATACGTATAATTTAAAATTTAAATAGTCTTATATTGAAATTGCTCGTTTTAAATTAACGGTCAATTTACTATTAAAAAATAATATCCATAAATAATTTATGTGAGCCAAAATTTTAAATTTTAAATCTTATAAAATTTAAAGTTGAACCAGTCTTATATCGAAAATTTAAAGCTCTAAATCAATAGGCATTCAATATGGACAATTAGTTTTATAATTTATGCAAATAAAAAAATTATATATGTCAACACTTTCAAATGTTAAAGTTTAAAATTTCATATTAATGATTAATTGACTTGTGCAGATGTAATGTCAATATCATGTATAAGGTAGTTCATTTGATGAATTGTATGATGTAATTTTTGTTATCTGTTAATGGATGGTATTTGTGTAGTTTTATTAATTTATTAATATTTTATTTTCTTAGATAGAAAGTATTTTTTTATAATTTGATATCGTATTTTTCACTTGGTTATTTTAAAAGCAATGAGATATCCACATAAATAGTAATTAAATAATATTTAAAAAGTAATTGTGTATAATATTAGACCAATAAACCTAAACAAATAAATATATGTTATACTTTTTTTTTAAATGTTTTTAGAGGGAAACCAAACTATATAAAATGACAAAATATGAAAAAAAAAGCAAAACTTTCTTTAAAAAAATTGACCAAAAATTTAAATACTAAATATTAAAGAATTTGCAACTATGCAACTGCATTAAGGTAAAGAGTTTGAATATGTAACATGCAAAAGCTATATATGATTATTAATTAATTAAATATATTTTATTAATTTTTTTTTATTTTTGGAAAAAAATGACATTTTAAAGAAAAATTTTGATTTTAAGAAAACTTCAAAATGTTTAACAAAGCTTCAAATATAGATAGTCACCTTGACAGTGTCAGCTTTCTTTTCTTACCGTATCAGCTTAATATGATTTTTAAACAGATCCATTGAAAATGTTTGTTATTAGTAGTTGTCTATTTTGTGTTGTAGTTAAAAAAAAAAATTACAATAAATACAATTCCATAACAATCCATCATATCCTTTAAAATCTATAACTCATTTTAAATCCATTAAACTCTAAATTGAATACAGGCCCTTTAATTTCTTTTTGTAGTCTCCAAATCAAGTTAGGATTCCTTTAATTTGTCTTTTTTTTCTTTTCTATGTGGACCCTAATTAATTTATCTTTAACAAAATATTTTCTTATAGAATTTATAATTATCTCTTCATCTAAACCTAGTTGAACAACACATATAGAATTCATAGTCATCCGTGGGTGTTTGCATCCAATTCACGTTGGTCGTCGTACGGTGCTTCTCTTCACCTACTTCACTTCAACACTGTGGAGTTCGGCGCTGTCTTCCATATGGAATCTCATACGAAGACACTCGATGCTTGCTTGGTGGCTAATATCGTAACGAATCCTATCGGTGGAAATTGCTCAACCCAGCTCCTTTCGACATTGCATAATGCACGGGCTCAACATAACTTCCAAGTGTGAATTCTGCACTCTGCTTGTCCAATGACCTGTGGTGGAAGGCAATGCAGTAGATAAGTGTCGCTCCAAGTGTCTCTGTTAACCTTCATCATAGTCTTGAAATAAAGCTCGAATCTCAAACAGTCGTGATGGCGATTGATGCTCTATGCAGACTTATAATACGCTTTACGAACAGCTTGGCCGACTTGTCTCAGTAAGAACCACTCTCGTACCAGGAAAAAGTGCGCTACATTTCCACTTCCCGCTTCCACTTTTCGGCAGCTTAAGTACCTTTATTCGGATCTTGCAACTTCCTTTATCGTGCCAAACCATAATGTCATCTAGTGAGCATTCCATACATCTTTGTACCTTGGGGGTGTATCGCATACATCGAATCACATGCTCCCCTTAGGATCTCCTTCTTGAACTCAACGATATCCTACTTTGGATTCTCAATTGGCGATACTTAACCCTTAAGTCGCTCTTGGAAAAACCATAACATAAAACAAATAATAAAATATATTTTTCAAATATACCTAACTTGCATAGGCAATTGTTAAAACTCCACATTGGAACAATAATAAAAAAATGAATAAATGCATAAAATCATATCTTAAAATCCATAGCATAAAATGAAATATGCACGCTCGTAATGGAGTTACGTACGATACTTTCTACATGCTACGTGATCCATGATTCCAACTGTCGCCCACACTCTGCTACCAATACAAACCAGGGTGGTTGCCTATATTGGTCGTCCGATCCCCTGGACTCGTAGGCAACATGATTATGGGGCTAGCTCTACATGGACCACATTGGTTCGCCGCCTCCGTATGGTGCAGTATACGCAGTATAATATCAAGAAATATAACATACAAATACATGTACGAATATAAATAAAACAATACTTGAATAAAATACTTTTAATTTCAAGTATCACTTTGAAAAGGATTTAACTTGTAATAATCGATCGGAAAAATATTTTGACACCTTGAGATTGATCGACACACGCTCATACTCGACAACAAGTATCGATTATGGGTGATGACCTTGCTACGTCGTTGATAACCGATACACACTCTTAGGCAATTATCCTTCTTTTCCATGAACGGAACGGATACCATTCACGATGATAAGCTTGACCTAGTGAAACCTTTATCCACCAAATCTTGCAGCTGAACCTTTTAGTCCTTTAACTTTACTGGAGTCACACGGCATGGCGGTACTGAAATAGATCGATGTCCAAAGCCAAATCAATAATAATTCGATATCCTTTTTACAGTCGTCATCCAGATAACTTGCTGGAAAAATGCTTTCGAATTGCTTCCCACTATTAGCGGTCCCAACGCTCACCATCTTCTTTGGCATCAACCACCTGGGCCATAGACCCTTAACAACCATTCTCCGATAGCTCCATACAATGACGGCAGAAATTAACCTCCATAAGGACTTCCTAACTCCTCCATGAAACACCACTTCAGGTAAGCTGAAACACTTTATCTTTACTCCCTTATGGTAGCGGTCCATAAACATAAGTTGCATAACCCCTCGATCCGTATCTAGGACCACTTCGATTCCCAAAAAGATTCACAGAATTCGATCTGCCCCCATTACTTGACCTTCAAACAGAAAAGGCAATCCTCGACCATCGACTGGGCCATAGGAATTCCCCCGTTAGGATAGGTGATTCTAATTGACACCCTCGAAGATTATAGTTATTCAAACTCGGGCAACGAATTTACTTCGAGATAAACGGAAAGAACGCTTTAAGACGGGTAAAATGAGAGATCAGACACGGATGGGATGCACAACGGTGCACAATCCCTTAGGAATACTTGAACCTAGAGCTCTGATACCAACTGTCAGGACCCGTCCAGAATTCCTTCCCCGGAACCCTAGACAAGCCCTGATCCCAGGGAAATACCACCGAACCTTCCAATGGCAAATCCGGCAGCACCTCCCCTAAGGATAGGACTAACCAAAAATTTCCTGCACTGAAAACACACATCTATATTCATCCCCTTATTCCTCCCACGATACTACAATTTGATTCCACAAATTTACAGCACTTCAAAATAACAGTAAATCAGTGCATAGATAATAACTCCACGTCCAATACAGTATACAGAGCATTATACAGATAAATGTGGAATTTATACAATGACAGATAAGAAGTAATACAGGATGGAGAGGAAAAAGGGAAGAAATACTTCTTGGACTTTCGGCAACGAACTGAGACATTGAGCTCGCCCCAGACAATCAACGTCTCCCAACCTGGACCTAGGGGAACGGAATTTAAAAACGTGAGATGCTAATCATCTCAGTGAGTGACCCTATCTATTGTACACCTTTAATATTAATAATATACCAAATAAAGGGATTTAATTAATCAATACCGAACAATTAAATAAATAAATAAATAAACAATTGAGGTAACAATTTCTCTCAAAACTCTCACTATTCACTCCGTTGGAAATATTCCCTTTTTAAAACATTTTCACAAAACCCGATATTCGTACTTCCGGAAAACCAAGGGACCAAATAATTTAATAAACAACAAATAAATAAATAAATACCCCAAATATAAATAAACTGTAATAAATTATAATAAATAATTTTGTACTCCTTGGGGTTTGAAATTTCTATCCGAAAAATTTGTACTTGACGCACCACACCATATACCAGTGATGCCCTCCGATACCTAGCGTCCTGAGCACCGACTGGCGGGGAGATTAAAGAGAGAAACTTGCAAATAGCACTTCGGCATCCCGACAGTACCGCTGCTAAAACCATCATCCTGGCCAAGGAGGGGGGCGGCTGTGTGCACTATATAAGACTTGCCTGCCCACGGTCCAATGGCAACTCACGGGAGAAATAATAATACTTGCGTGCAAAATTACCGTGGGAAATATATTAAATTTTCACACTTACCATCCCACATATTTTTATTTAACAAACCGGTACGAAAACATCGATAACAAATAAACCATAATTTTCCTCGCAACACGCGGTTCAACAAATAATATACCATGGGCATAATTATGAAAATTAAACCACCAATTTGAACAAATAATTTTCTTAAAATATTCAAACCAATTATGCCCAAAAATAATATAAAATGCAAACACAACGAATTACTGAAAATACTTGCTCATGTGTAATAAATACCATTTAATCACAATAATAAAATCGGGGATTTCATAATAACCCAAAAATTCCATTTATCACAAATGGGTAAATATATATAAAATAATATTTTTTTCCGATTATATTTAAAGTACACCACATGAGCATAATTGCAGATATCAAATTAACACCACATAAATATAATTAATTGCCCAAAACAGTTTTCAAGGTGGATCACTCACCTGGAGCACGCAATTAAACCATGATCTATCGTGGGATCAATTCCACGACTCACCGGTGCTCCTAGAACACAATTCACACACAGTCAAATAAATTAGTATTTTAATCAGGTAAATAATACCCGGTACTCGGGGGGTCAAACACAAACGTTATCCAAAATAGTCGAATAATATACCGAATAGAAGCTCGTGGAATGAGGATCGCATTACCGGTCTCCATCGACCCCAATTCCGCCGGAGGTGGCTGGAATTTGGCTGGAAAGCTTCGGCCGGTTTTCAATTCCTCGTATCTCGCAAACCGCTTCGAATTTTTGAGATTGGAGGCCATATTTGAACTCAGAGGATCCAAAATAGGGGGAGAGGGGTGGCAATTTGGACTGGGCTGGCCGGAAAACACAAGAAAATAGGAGAGAAATTTTTCCGGCCGGCGGCTTCTCCGGCCCGATCGGGGTGTGTCCGGCGGCCGGTGACGGTGAAAATTTTCGGCCGAGCTCGCCTCCTCCCTCCGCTTGTCACTGGCCGGCGCATGTAGCTTATGGGTGGCCAGAATTTGAAAAATACGGTGAGGCCGAAAGGTAGAAAGGAAAGGAAAGGAAGAAGAAAAGAAGAAGAAGAAGAAGAGGCAGAAGAACAGAAACGGGGCTGGGTCCCCTTTTTTCCCACGTGGGGAAAAGAAAAAAAAAGAAAAAGAAAAAGAAAAAGAAAAAAGAAAATAAAAAAGAAATAAATTAAAATTAATTAAATAATATTAATAATATTATTATTATTTAAAATAATAATAAAATAATATGATATTACACATGGTTGACATGTGGCTTCTCAACATGGTGACACATGGTCACCTTCATTAAGTCACACGTGGGACATCGTTACACGTTCAACATAATATTAAAATAATACGGTGTTTAAAAAACTCTACAGGTCCATAACTTCCAAACCACATGTCTAAATCGGACGTGCCGCTAGTCTACGGACTCGTATCAATTAGTATTTCACAACCATGCATGTGTCAAAGCTCAACTTTGCATGAATAAAAAGTCAACTCCGGCACCCCTTGGACAGTTTGGACCTCAACTTGTTTTGCTCATAACTTTCAAACCGTAGCTCCGTTTTCAACGTGCTACTAGTGTACGAACTCGTGCCAACGTGTACTTCGTAACGGTACCTCAGTCAACCTAGAATTCCAATTGGGTCAAAAAGTCAACTTTTAACCCCTTCGGTGAAAGTCAAAGTCAACGGTCAACAGTCAACCTCGGTCAGCGTGCAAAAATTCCGACATGGTTCGGGACGGGGTGTTACACTCCCTCTCTCTCTCTCTTTCTCTCTCCCCGCTCTCGCTCTTAATTTCTTATTCCATTCTAGCCTAGAAATATGGTCGCCCACTAAATTATCTACTACCTTTTTATCTAAAGCATGAACAATAGCAAGTATTTATTTTTAAGTAGTAGCATAATTTAATTGAGCATTATTCAAAGTTTTTGAAGAATAATAAATAATATGTATCTTACCTTTATTCTTTTTTCCAACATTGCACTTATAGCATTTTCACTTCCATCGCACATTAGTACAAATATTAAATTCTAATATAGGGCAAAATAATAGGCACATGTTAGATTTCTTTCAAAACATTAAAAGCATGCGTGTAATTATCATCAAAAACAAAAGGCACATCTTTATTCAACAAATTACAAAGGGGTTTAAAAATTTTAGAAAATTCTTTTATAAGACTTCTATAAAATTCAACATGTACTGGAAAACTTCTAATTCTTTTGCCATATGTAGGTGGAAGTAATTTTACAATTACCTCTGTTGTTAGGAATCCTCCTACGGTTCTCCACAGAACTCTAGGATAGCCTCAAGTAGTGAAATTCCATTGGATATTTTACTGATAATCTATTAGAATCTCTCATAAAATTGAACTTTCCCCAAAATTTTACCTTAGAAAGAAAATACAATTTTATATTAATAGCCATACCACATCTTCCACTTTCTACAATTCTACAATTTGCAACACTTCAAATATTACAGCATACATGCCCTCAAGTCCATACTAGCATCAAAGCATTTCAAGGAAGTATACAATGTTAAATATATACCTCTAAGAAATAATAAATTTTAAGATAACATTAAATAAGATAAAACAAAATAGATATAGAAAACTAATACATTAATTAAATTGTTAACATCATAACTAAAATTCCCATAAACATCACCACCATTCAATACTAATGTAAATACAAACATATGTATCTAAATATACATTTTACATATATGAATATGTATACAACACTCTAAAGTTTCGTTACTATGATTAGTAGGTTGAATAACCTACCTGAAGGTTGAAAAACTTCCTGGAGGCTGAACCACCAGCCTAAAGGCTAACCAGGATTTTATCACCGATACTGTATGAACTTTCCAACTACTTTACCATGTTACACATGAACAACTAAATCCATAAAATCATTTACGAGAATAAGTAAAGCAATCATATAAATGATGATGATGATGATGATAAATAGATGCTGAAATATTAAGATTGAACAATATTAATAATATTAAGAATAATGGTATCAATTAAAATAAAAATAAAAATAAATAAATTATTTAAAGCATATACTTGTAGTATAAAAACACTTAATACTCCATACAATGCAGTGTTGATAAGTGATGTTTGGCATCCTAAACACTACTTGACAAAAGATGGAGGGGGGAGAAGAAAAACTTGCATGCAGCCTTTTTAGTGTCCCAAAGGTGCTGATGTTAAATAACCTACCATTCTATAGCTAAGGGGAGGGTGGCTAATACTATCATCGCAAAATACCTATCTACCTTCGCTCAATTTAGCTACCATAGGATGGATAAATCTAGATTGTTATCCTTCGGCTATGGGAAGGTGGCTAATATCATCACTAGAAAATACCTGTCTACCCTCACTCATCATAGTGCGCAAAGGATGGCTACGAATAATTTGCATGCTGAAATCAATTGTATACATATGGAGAATATTGTTACTATCTCATGCATCTAAGAAAAACAAATGTAAATATACAAATCTTTCAATAAGGTTCTTATTATAAATTATACTGATTAGTGAAACAGGAAAATGTAACACCCCATCTTGAAATATGCCAAAATTTTTTGTGCGCTGATTGAGTTTGACCAAATTAATCGAGTTTGATTGAGTGGGGCCCATGGTTAACTTGTTGCTATGGGTAGAATTTTGCATTGACCGGCTGGCCAAGTTTCACGACTGGCAGGCTGGAAATGCGCCATGATAGGTGAGATTTTTGACTGCGGTGTCGCCTGCTTCATCGGTTGTTTTCTCCCAATCCGACCACCCTCTATTCTTATCGCCATTATAGCCATGTAGCCCACCTTCCAGCCAATCTTCCCACAAATTTTGACGGCCAATTGCAGTCGAATGTACTAGCACCAGTGACATTACCTGGCGACTGTAGCAACTCATCGGATTCCTTGATTTTGATGAGTTTCTGACATGTCCCTCACCGTTTTTCCACCTATTTTGACCTCCTTGAACTCAAATATGAGATCCATTTCATCCAAATCTCACTAGATTAGGAGATCTGAGAATAGTTAGTACCTAAGCTTCCCGGTGAGATCCCGACCACCATCGATCTGGTCTCCGAGAGGCAAAACCCAATCTATGATCCTCACTTCATAAGCTATGTTTGATATATAATTTGCCTATTTTGGATAATATTTGTATTAGCTCCCACTGGTAAACTATGTACATTTTAACTGATTAAAATATTATTTTCATGGAAATTGTGTTTTGATTATATCTTAGGCACCTGTGTAAATCGTGGGACCGATTCTATTGAGGATCACAAGTGAACCACATATTTCAGGTGAGTGATCCATTTTCTTAAATCTATTTTTGAGTTGTAATACATATATTTATGTTGTTTAAATTCTCAAAAATTTTATGATATGGTTTAAATTGAATAAAAATTATTATTAAATTATTTTTTGCAATTTATGTGATTTTATATATAATTGATGCATAAATTTATTTTACGGATTTGAAGAAAATACTTGGTTTAAAATATTGTTAAATTTAGTATGCATAATAAATAATATTTATGTGTATTTATGTCTAAATTTCATTTGATTTAACATAATTTTTCACAAATCAATTTTTAAGGATTTAAGGAAAATAATAGTATTAAATTTGTTATGTATAAAAATATATTTGTGTATTTAAATAATTTATGGAATTGAATTTATTGTGGTAAGAATTGAATTATTTAAATTGTTGGATTTACGATAGTGGTTTGAAAGAAATTGTGGAATTTTATGGGCTTAAAAGAATGTACTAAACCAGTGGTATTTTATGAAAATTTTGGTATTTATGATATTGCTAATTTTATGGTTTTAAATGTACTATATAGTACTGGTATTCTGTACTGTATTTATGATCAGCGCACATGTATGCATCGCCATACTGTGGGGGCTATTGGCGAGAAGGTTAGCAAGTATTTTGCACAGTGAGTATTAGTCACCTCCCTTGGCCGCAAGATGGCTGGTTGTTGGCATCGACTCTTTGGGATATTAAGGTAACTGTTTGCCAATTTTTCTTTTTAACCTCCCCGTGAGAGTGGTACTTAGGACATTGAATACTGCCTGGTACCATTTGGTATATAGTGAGTACATCAAGTTGTCTTTCCTCGTTTCTTTTAAACAAAAAAATATTTTAAAATGTATTTTATTATATTTTAATTATTTATTTCAAATTTATGTTTTCAAATTATATAAAATACTATTTTATAAATTATTTAAATTGTTGCATTTAATTTTATCCCATAATATTAATTTTATTATTTAACTAACTTATTTAATCATAATTTTATATATTCATGTTAATTTATGTAAAATCAACTCGCAAGTGCACGAATCGTTTTCAAGTAATAAAGTGGAAAAATAGGGTTGTCGTACCCAAAGGATTAAGAATTAAGTACCAAAGATAATTAGGTTTTGGTAATATTTGAACTGAAATTTAAGATGGTAATTGAAAATAAATAAACTAAATTAAACAAAAGCAATCAATTAAAATTTTATCAATTTCAAGTAAAGAGAGAGTTAAATTGATAATTATGAATAATAGGGTATTTGATTTCACCACTAACTATTCCAATTTAATGACTTAAATATGTGAATTTAATTAACTAGTAATTTTGTTAACCATACTTAATCACAAAATTAATCAAAAGTTGTTTCCACTCACAATCGATAACATTCACATAACCTAATTTATTCCTTCTGGCCTATAAATTAAATCATGAAAATTCATTAAGCATAGATTAAGCAAATAATATGGCATGAGACATAATTATTTTCCAATCAATTATGCATTCATGTAAATCATTGGAAATCTATAATATTATCATTTTCCAAGCTCAAATATTATTAAAATCATTCATTCATTCCGGCCTATGAAAACATTAAGCATACCAATGATTTATTAACAAAACATATTACTAATTAAATAAAACTCAACATATATTAAAATAATTAAACCTTCATAGTTAGGGTTACATCATAAAATAAATTCAACATCCATAATTATTAAAAATAATAAGATTCACAATTAAAGAGAAAGGAAAAGAGAATAAAAACTATTGAAGAAATTCTCCTCCAAGAGCTCTTAAAATCGTGGCCTTCCTCTCCAAGCAAGCCCACGTCTCTATGCTTCCTCCAAGCTATCCAATTGATCTTATCAAACTCTAAAACATTAAAACTCTAGAACCTTTAAGAGAATCTTAGAAACTCCCAAAATTTGGTTTGTTTCTATTTAAGCCTCCTAAAAGCTCTTAAATAACTCTCTAAACTTGTATATCTTCCTTCAATGTCGTGGGAACTATATATATAGGACTTTGGGAATCGTTTTCTCTCTTTATTTTCAATGTGGAAGTCTTGTAAGATACCTTTTTTAGGCCATGAAGAGGGTTGGATGAATTTCACGTGTAAAAAGGAAACTTCATATTACTTGCTCTCCAATACTTTCCTTTTATCTAATTCCTCCTAAAAAAATAGTTAATTAGTCTAATTTACCCTTAATGAAGCATGTGACATGTCATGTGTCTCATTAATGATAAATTAACCAATTATTGCCACTTGTTTTTATCTTGGCCCTCAAATTGCATTGATTCCCTCTTTGATCAATGGTGGAGATTTAACTAGAATATTCCTTTTTATAAATTCCAAACTTTAAATGATGATATCTTTTTGCTCGCACCTTGAAATTAAAAAATAATGAGACATTTGAAATCATTAGATTGTGATGATTCAGATGACATCCACTTCCATCATGAAATTCCCGATAGAATCTTTATGGAATCTTCAAGGTATTTTTTTGGAATCTTTTTGATGTTTAGTTCGTTCGAGCTCAAATCTTGCTTCCTACCATAATTTGACCCAAGGAGTCCATTTTTATGGTTGTTTTCTTGAAATTCTTCCTCCTTAACCTAGACTAAGAAAAATAGATAATTAAGTATCTTTCCATAACAAATTAACACAAACTAACAAATATTAAGCTATAAATATGGCATCAAATTATCAATATTTTAGACTTAACAAATACCCCCAAACTTAAGATTTGCTAGACCCTAGCAAAGAAGAAGAATAAGAAAAATCAATCTTTTAAAGAACATAAGATACTTTAATGAGGTGCCTCAAAGATTGTATAACACATGACTTTTCAAATGGTTTCAAAGTAATTATGTAACTCAATTCCTTCTTAGATTTTCTTTTCTTCTTTTAACTTTCAATATAAACTTTACAAATCTTCTATTTCTCCTTTTCATTGTATATATATTTTTTGTTCTTTTTCACATCACATATATATATATATATATATGTTTTTTTCAATTGTTTTGCTTTTTTTTTTCTTTTGCACTAAACGCCCTCATTTTTCTTCTTATTACACATTCAAACCTCCAATTTACACAAAAATACATAATAAAGCCAAATTCACCAAATACTTAACCTCCAAACTTCATTTTTTTCCATTTTCTTCAACACTCCCACTAACTCATAAGCATATATTCATATCAATTCAATTAAAGCTCTCTTTATAGTATGGTCAAGGTAGACAAAAAGAAATTTAAGGCTCAAAAGGTAAGCAAATGTGCTTTAATGAACAAAAGGCTCTAATACATCTTTATGCATCCTAATGGCTCAAATAAGGTACTAGTGGAAGATAATGTTTTAGGTAGGCTTGAAAGGCTCAAACTTAAACAAAGATGGCCTAAATCATCTTCTTAGTAATGCATTCACCTAGGATTTCGCCTCAAGCAATAATCAAGCAAGTTCTAGAGTTCAATTAATAATAAAGTACTCTAATTCATGCAAACCTTCTTCAAAACACAATCTAAATTATGCATTATTGATTATGTGCTAAAAATTTATTGAAAGTAACAACATGTGAATATAATTTCAAGTATTTAAGCATACACAAAAACAAATCCACTACCTAAAAACCAATTTATTTTCAATCATAGTCTTATCATTGGCTCACTAAAGTACTTAAGAAAACACCACAAAAACAATTTTCTTTTTTTTTTCTTTTTTCATAATGAAGGAAAATAAAAACTAAAACTAACATGTTTGAAAACTAATAAAAACACTTAAAGGGACAAGATTTAAAAGATGCAAAGCATGCTTTTCACCCCCAAACTTAAAATGAACAATGTCCTCATTGTGAAAAACATAAAATAAAGCAAAAGTAAACAAAAGGTAAAGAATAGTCCTCTTTGAAGACATGGAATGTTCCTCGCAATGCGAAAACTTGGGAAAAACCTACATGTTGCATTTTCCCTACAAACCATGCATCCAAAAAGAAAGGCACGTGCCCATACAATTTGATGTACTCCAATGCATATTCAAGGTGGTTATACTTCAAAAATCTAGCTTTAGACTTGAAATTCTCAACATTCATCTTTTGCTCTTTTGCACCTAAACATCTTAAAACCTTGCAAGAATTCAAATAAAACACATCAAAAACATCCTAAAACAGGAAAACAACTAAAAACAACTAAAATAAATAGATAAATATAAGGTAAAGAAAGAAACTTGGGTTGCCTCCCAAGAGCGCTTGTTTAAAGTGATTAGCTTGACTTCATCCTTTTGATGTTCAACCTGGATTAAATATGTAAGTGATTTCATCCTCATAATATTGTCCAAACTTATGATATGGAAATTGTGCATGATGATAATCTTGTTGCCTTAGCAAACTTTTAACTCCTTGTACTATATAAGTCTCAATTTGAACTAAAAGCATGAATTGAACTTTCTTTTTGGTAGATTGGATTCTTTTAGGTCCAAAAACACTTTGTTTGTCTCCTTTTGGGGTGCATTCAACCTCAATTGCATTTTTGGAGCATGGATATGCATCTTGGGATCTTGAAAATTCAATATTTGGCTTGAAAAGTTGAGATTTAGCCTCTGTTGGTAAGCAATCTTCTTGAAGTGAGGTCATAGCTTTATCCTCATCGGATTTGGCTTGATTGATTCCTTGACTTATCATCTTCATGATCCTTAAGCCCTTTTTGCAATGAATTTGAAGGAAAATTAGAAACTTCCCATGAACTAGTGATAGTGCGTTGGGAAACTTCTTTTGGTGGGCAATCTTGGTCATGTGTGTGTTCCTCATTAAAATTATCCAAAATTGAAGATTCTTATTGCATTTCACTCCTTGTAGACACCTCTTCATGTTCCTCAAATTCTTTGTTATCATTATGTGGCTCTTGAAAGGATTCAAATTCATCAACTTGCTTATTACAAGTAATCTCCATGTTAGTTTCCAAGTCTTCTTGAGATCCTTGTGAAAAAGTTGTCATTGGTTGCTCTAATTGAACTTGAAAGTTTGTACTTGGAGAATATTGATTTTGCAACTTGCCAATCACTTCATAACATTTAGAAAATGTTTCCCTATGCCTTTCCATACACTCGATCAAAGATGTGCTCACTTGATAATTTGAAAGATCTGAATTATCATACCTTGAATAACTTTGTTGATCACTCCATCCATAATTATATGTGTTGGAATAAAAATTATGCTTTGGAAAGTCTTCGAATAGCTCTTCCAGAGCAAAAGGATTTCCCACTTGACAATGTTCACTTAAATGATTGCCTCCACACCATTGACATGTTATAGCTTGAATCCCAAAATTTGCAACTTGATTATATTGTCTTGATAAGTCTTCAATTGAGTCTTCTAGTGCAAAAGGATTCCCCACTTGACAATTTTTGCTTGAGTGATTTACTCCACACCATTCATAAGATACAGCTTGAACTCTAAAATTGCAACGAGTTTAAACATCATAGCAAGATTCTTTTGTAACTCAATAAAATTTTCACTTGGAGAACTAGTTGGCACCCCATAATCCCAATAAGGTTGATGAACATAAGCTTGATATTCCATGGTTTTCCTAAAAAGAAAACACTAACAAAATAAAGGTTCAAATGAATTGCAAGTTTATCAAGCAAACAATTAAAATTAAACCATAATATACAAACTAAAATTGAAAATAATAAAGATAAACAAAAGTTGAAAATAAGAAAAACCCCTAAGTAGGCATAACTTTTAACTTAGACACCAATAAATTAAAAATAAAATTTTGATCTTAAGTACCACAAAATAAGTAATAAAAATTCAAAGCAAGTTGGCCAAACAAGCAAATAATTAAAACCCTAGCATGCAACACTAAAACCAAAACTAAGAAATAAATATAAAAAAAATTAAAATAAGAAACAATATTCAAAATACTACTAAACCCAATCTGAATTAATATTAATGCCTTCGCCAAAAACTTGACGTGTAAAATCAACTCGCAAGTGCACGAATCGTTTTCAAGTAATAAAATGGAAAAATAGGGTTGTCGTACCCAAGGGATTAAGAATTAAGTACCAAAGATAATTAAGTTTTGGTAATATTTGAACTGAAATTTAAGATAGTAATTGAAAATAAATAAACTAAATTAAACAAAAGCAATCAATTAAAATTTTATCAATTTCAAGTAAAGAGAGAGTTAAATTGATAATTATGAATAACAGGGCATTTGATTTCACCACTAACTATTCCAATTTAATTACTTAAATATGTGAATTTAATTAACTAGTAATTTTGTTAACCATACTTAATCACAAAAGTAGTTTCCACTCATAATTGATAACATTCACATAACCTAATTTATTCCTTGCGACCTATAAATTAAATCATGAAAATTCATTAAGCATAGATTAAGCAAATAATATGGCATGAGACATAATTATTTTCCAATCAATTATGCATTCATGTAAATCATTAGAGATCTATAATATTATCCTTTTCCAAGCTCAAATGTTATTAAAATCATTCATTCATTCTGGCCTATGAAAGCATTAAGCATACCAATGATTTATTAACAAAACATATTACTAATTAAATAAAACTCAACATATATTAAAATAATTAAACCTTCATAGTTAGGGCTACATCATAGCTCTAGCTATGAAAATTAGTTCATGGAAAAAATAAATTCAACATCCATAATTATTAAACATAATAAGATTCACAATTAAAGAGAAAGGAAAAGAGAATAAAAACTATTGAAGAAATTCTCCTCCAAGAGCTCTTAAAGTCATGGCCTTCTTCTCCAAGCAAACCCACATCTCTATGCTTCCTCCAAGCTCTCCAATTAATCTTATCAAACTCTAAAACTTTAAAACTTTAGAACCCTTAAGAGAATCTTAGAAACTCCCAAAATTTGGTTTGTTTCTATTTAAGCCTCCTAAAAGCTCTTAAATAACTCTCTAAACTTGTATATCTTCCTTCAATGTCGTAGGAGCTATATATATAGGACCTTGGGAACCTTTCTCTCTCTTTATTTTCAATATGGGAGTCTTGTAAGATACCTTTTTTAGGCCATGAAGAGGGTTAGTAATTTCATGTGTAAAAAGGAAACTTCATATTACTTGCTCTCCAATACTTTCCTTTGATCTAATTCCTACTAAAAAAATAGTTAATTAGTCTAATTTACCCTTAATGAAGCATGTGACATGACATGTGTCTCATTAATGATAAATTAACCAATTATTGCCACTTGTTTTTATCTTAGCCCTCAAATTGCCTTGATTCCCTCTTTTGATCAATGGTGGAGATTTAACTAGAATATTCCTTTTTATAAATTCCAAACTTTAAATGATGATATCTTTTTGCTCACACCTTGAAATTAAAAAATAATGAGACATTTGAAATCATCAAATTGTGATGATTCATATGACATCCACTTCCATCATGAAATTCCCGATAGAATCTTTATGGAATCTTCAAGGTATCTTTTTGGAATCTTTTTAATGCTTAATTCGGTCGAGCTCAAATCTTGCTTCCCACCATAATTTGACCTAAGGAGTCCATTTTTATGGTTTTTTTCTTGAAATTCTTCCTCATTAACCTAGATTAAGAAAAATACATAATTAAATATCTTTCCATAACAAATTAACACAAACTAATAAATATTAAGCTATAAATATGGCATCAAATCAACAATATTTTAGACCTAACAATTTATTTTTATATTAAAATTTCCCTTATATAAATTTTGTTTATGATTTTATTTTATTTTTCGTAAATTTAATATTTGTTTACCAAATAATTTTCATTGTTATTTTAATTTTAAGTGAATTATGTTTTTAATTATTTTCTTGATTTTTGGGGAATAAAAAAATTATGGGTTCTTTAAAAATTAGTAAGGGTTTTGAGAGAAAATTCTTAAAATTTAGTTTCTTACTTATTTATTTATCTATTTCCTTAATTATATATTTATTTGCTTATTTATTTATTTATTATTAATTGACTTTATTTTATAGTATCATATTTTGTTTCCGTAATTGGGTATCACTCACTAGGATGATTAGTATCTCATTATTTTTTTATTTTTAAATATGTTCCCTTAGGTCCAGGTTTAGTAGGCATTGATCATCTGATGGTGAGTTTGACGCTTTCTATCCACTGCTGTGTTCCAAGGAGATCATTTTCTTCCTTTATTTTCTTGTAATACTCATTTCATAATTCATAGTATTTGTCTTAATTTTGTACTGGATTACTATATTTATTTATTTATTTTTCCTTGTTACTACTATTATTTTATTATTGAAGTGCTGCTCTTTTTTATGAAAAAAATCTTATAGTAAGGTTTAAGGAATAATGTGGTGCTTTATTGGAGTGTTACTACAATAGTCATTATCTATCATTTGTCAACTTCATTACCTAGTTCTCTTCATATGCAAAGCTCATAGGCTAAGTTGGTTTTCACATAAACTCATAAGGAATTTAAAAACAGCATTGGCTATAAATTCTAAATACAATAGGGAAAGCAAAATAACAAATAGGAGCATAAATCCAAAATGGTAGAAGAATTATTAGCCAAACTAAAATTTATATGAAATCTTTACTTCAACAATAGCAAAATCTTAAATATTCAATAATAATGGACAAGCAATATACCAAATAAAAGCTTGAAATACAAGGATTAGAAATGCTTAGCTTAACTTAGCAAAAGTGGCCGATGATGGATGGATTTTCCATCGAACAATGCTGCAAAAGTTGTCTGTTTCGTATGCCTTAAACAAGCTCAAATTAAGTTAAATAGAAGTCCCCATCAACTTTAAAAGGTCCAAATTAGGGTGAAAGAACTGAGGCCTTGACTTGAAATGATTGAAATTTAGGAATCGGATGATGTGGACGTTGCCTGTTTCCTTGGCCTTTCACCAACACGTGGACAACTTTATTGGCAATTGAAAGGCACTAAGGCATTGCTAGCATGATGGGTAGTTGGAAAGCGGTGGCCGTGTGGGTTAGATCCACTAGAATCAGAGCAATGATAACATCCCAACTCGAGAAAACACTCAGAATTTGATTTTTGACCAATTTTGATCGAAGTTGACTACAGTTGACCGAGTGGGTAACATAGTTGACTTTTTGGCATGGCTAGACTTTCATTTTGACCAGGGTATTATTGCGAATTATTCATCATCACGAGTTCGTAGACGAGTAGCAAGCTAAAATATCAATTTAGATCAGAAAGTTATGGTTAGATCAAAGTGAGGTCTGGACTGTTTGAGCAAGGCTAAGGTTGACTTTTTATTTGTATAAATCATTTCCTTGACTTATGTCAAGGTGCATTTATTTTTTTAGCACTTATTTTACTTGGTAGTTTTATTAAAAAGCATGTAAACAGATGTTTGAAAAAATCATTGATGGGTGCCATGTGTCACCAATCTACATGTGACATGTGGCCAACTTCTTTTCTTTTTTATTTTCTTCTTTTTCTGTCTCCATACACAGAACTCTCTCTCTCTCTCTCTCTCTCTCTCTCAATGGTTTGGCCAAAATTGACCATTTTCCCACCATTGAACTCTAACACGCTCCAGCCATATTCAAAGGCCAGGCACTCGCAACCTCAGTCGTCAAATTTCATGACTAACTGCCACTAGAAGAGCAAAGATTAGGCCAGCAAAGCCATGGTGATTTGGCTATTTTCCAATAGATGTAGCCCGACCCATATCTTTGTTCCTCCTATTTTTGACCCTTTGATTTTGAATATATGGCTTCCATTTTCCTGAGGTCCTAACTATTTGAGAGATATGATGATTTGAAATTAAGTCAAAAAATCAAGACCATTTTCCAGCCACCAGCATCAAGTTTGATTAATTTGAGCTAAGTATTCTCGAACTTTGTCTTGCAAACTTTCATTTGGTATATAGTTTTCCAATCATAGATGAGTATTTAAAATGTTACTATTTTTGAGCTAATTTTAGCAATTACTGTAAACATTGGTCTGTGTTGGAAGTTTATCTTGAGAATTCTCATCGCGTTTAGGTTCATAGTGATTAATAAAGGTTATTGAAATATTCAATTTCATGAAATCGAGCATAAATAAGAAAACCTCAAATATTTGGACAATAGTTCATTTATGGTTATTGTATGGCTGGACTTCCTTAGCGTCCATCTTTGAGAACTTGAAGCAGTAAAAGTAAATTTTTAAATATTTAGCCCATTCTACTCTTCATGGATCATGTATTTGATCTTTAAATAGTATTTATAGTATATGTTAGGCATCTGACTAACTTGTGGAGAACCCCATAGTAGAGCAAGGGATGAGCATATGTTAGTACTGTGAGTAATATATACTTTTTAAATTATATTTTGAGGTAAAATAAATGATACATATATTTATTTACAATTAAATTTGGATTTAGTGTGTTATATAACAAATTATTATTAATTGGTATTTTATAAAATTCAAAAATGTTTAGATGCTTATGTTTATTTAAAATAATTTTATTCATTGTATATTTTTTTTAAATATCGATCCACAGTTTTATAAAATTTAAATTATTGGTTTACGGTTATTTAAGTTTATCCAAGTATTTGCTTATATGTGGGTTTATAGTCTTGAGGGATTTATATGGTCAGGGGAGAATTTTAATAGCACTACAAAAAAAAAAGGGATTTAGTGACTAACTTTTAGCGACCAAAAAATTTTTGTCATTAAAATAGACGATCAGTGACCAAAAATTGATCATTGAAATTTTTGGTAATTCAGATAGTAAAATGACAGTGTTTCACTTTCAACGACCATTACTTTGGTCTCTAATTCTAAGTTTCAATGATCAAAAATCATTTGGTTGTTGAACATGAGAGCGGGAAACTATTCCGGCCTTTTTTTGGGCGAGAAAATGACCTATCAGCAACCAAAACAAGTTGGTCGCCGAAAAAAAGGTATCAGCTACCAAAAATATTGTCACTAATAGTCTAAGTAATTAAAAAATGATTAAGAAAAAATGAAAAAACATAAAATCAAGGAGTTTTAGCAACCAAAATGCTTTGGTCACCAAAATTGATACTAGGAACCAATATGTTGGTCTCTAGTATTGATATACAATGACCAATCGTAATTTGGTTCTAAAAGATAGAGAAACAAGCAAACCCAAGTAAATTGGTCACCGATAGTCTAACTAATTACCAAACAAAACAAGATGTTAGATAAATTACAACTTATAATGCTATTATATACAGCCAGATATATAAATACTATTATATATAATTTTGATATAAGGGAAACTATTTTCCACTTTATAATGCAAGCCATAATGATATATTAAAGACTAAGTTACCATTTTACCATGCAGATTTAGCACGTAATGATTTTGTTAAGGTGGTAATGTTATAAATTAACAATTTTAAAATGGTTTATATTATAAAACATAATATTTTTCATGAGAGATTACAAATATATAGTTTATTTGAGAACAATCTGATGGTAGACTCATTATTTCTTGCACATTCTAATTCAATTTTCCAACCGCATACATATGGAAAAAAAAAAAAAATCATTGAATTTAACATGTCATTATAGTTAATAATATTATTGGGTATTGCAACCGTATGTTCAAGATATCCAAATTGGTGGATAAAAAATCCTTCAATGTATAATGAAGACGCTCTAATCATGATGGTAATGAAGTTGATAGCATATCAAATCAGCGGTGATACGAAAGTTCAGTTTAGAAGCATTATTGTATAATAAAAGATATTTTTTAAAGCAATGGTAATGTAAGAACCTTTAATTTCTAAGCAAAGTTAGAAAAAAAAAATAAAAAAACTAAAAATTAGTTAAACTAATAAATTTACAGACACCAATATGACTAGAAAAGATAGAAAAGTTTAGGATGAGCAATGATATAAACAGTTTCGCTTATTTCCAGCAGAAAAGGTAGATTATAAGGGAAAAAAAAAATTAAGAATTATAATTTACCCAAAAAAAAAAATGCTTAATAAATATAAAGAAAATAAAATATTTTTCTAAAAGGAAAACTAAATGGATACTATTCAATTTTTGAGAGGAGGAACTACCTATAATTTAAAAAAATTGATTTTAAAAAATAAATATGTGAATATATATATATATATATATATGTGTATATTTTTTTTATAAAACAGAAGAGAAAAAATTTGAGGGGTTCACTTGCCTCCTGGCCTATACTAAATCTGCGTACGTATGAGATACTTGCTTCATGGTAGGCCGAGAATGTGGACTAGGTTGCAAACATGCAAAATCATGATTTTGGACGAATTTTCCTTTTTTTTTAAAAAAAAAATTAATCCCTTTTTTAAATTGGAACAGTCAGTTTTGATTAGAGAAAAATTAAGCAATTAACTTTAAACAAGATTGCGGACAAAAACTCAGGACAGCGAAGAAATTTTTTAATATTTTTGCACAATTTTATTATTCATGGGTAGTAAAATTCACTTCAATCAGATACAAGTAGAATATTAAAAACAGATAAATATAATTACTTTTCACAAATATTGTGAAAAGTAATTTTCTAACCATAAATATAGATGTATAGTTATTGTGTGTGTGTATATATATATATATATATTATATTAATATTATAGCCTATTAGTGCGGGATTGCATGCTTATTTGACGCAGGAATATATTATTAGTTGCAAACGGGTATGCATTTGTGCCCATCACAGATGGCGAAACAGGGAGGTATAGGAGCACAGTCCGCACTAGATGAACATCTTTGCAGCAAATTGCGAGCTTCCACCACCGGCAACCATGACAATATTACACCTGCAGATTCCAAGTATATATGTGTATGCCACTGTTTTTATTAGCCACAATCCATCAAATATTATATACATAGTAATGTTCTATAGTACATGATCAGACACACATACATACATACATATATATATATATATATATATATAATTAGGTTTCCAGGTTTCCATCAACATGATAGTAGCCCACATATTGTAAGAAAAAAAATAATAATAAAAATAAAATAAATTATGTATCTATATAATATATAAACTTATAGATATAAACTGAATCAAATTTTATAGTGTGGATATCCGCATCTTGTTGTCGTGCAGACCTTCTCAAAGACGATAGTTTGAAACCGTCGTCTTTATATATAATATTGATGACGGTTTCTTCAAAAATCATTATTTTTAAAAAGATCCACATCATAACAAGATGCAGACGTCTGCACCATAAATGGCCTCTGTATACCAATAACAATTAAAGTACCTTAACAAATATATTATAATTGAAAAAAACCAATTATATCTTTTTATATTTACTACACATTATCTGTTTCAAAACTTTGTTATATTTTTAATTTATTAAATTATTTTACAAGTTAATTTGTAAATCATATAAAAAATTATAGTTTAACTAATATAATATCGCAATTTCATATTTTAACTAATATTGCAACATGATAAAATGATAACTTTTTTAATTTAGAAAAAGCTTATCTAATTAAAATTAATACATTTGATTAATTAGTTCTATAAATATTGAAAAAATACTTAATATTATATACAGAAACTAACTTGTTTATCGGTTTTTAAAATTATACCATCGTTCAAAAAATAAAAATAAAAATAATTAAATGTAAACCAATGTGATCAAAACTTGTTTTATTAATTGTATATATAATACAGGTGAACCACCAGAAAACGCAAAAAGCAAAAAACAGAAAAAAGAAAAGAAAAAAAAAAGCTCATTAATTGTTAAAAAGAAAAAAATAAGTTAAGCAAATTCAAAAGATGCTAACCAAACGCCATAACCAAGAAGATCACAACGAAAGCCAACTTAAATGAATATTGTTTCTCCATTATATGTAAGATATATAGTGCTTTGCTTTGATTTTGCGTGTAGTGCACTCATTTTTGACATATATATAGACGAGTACATTATAACGTTTATTTTCTTTATTTGGTAAATGCCTTACTTTTTCCTTTTTCCTTTTTCACTTTACTTATCCACATATATTTAGGCTATAGATAGTTATACTGTTTTGGAAAACAATTTTTTTTGGTAACTCTAATATTACAGTTATGATACTTCCACAAAAACTAAGATATGGGGCTTACTTAAAAAAGCACAAAAGAAAAAATATATACATATATATATATATATATATATATGATACGGGCCGGAAAGTACATAACCTACATATTATATAATACTATTGTCGATTCAGTACGATGCACGATATGTATAATCGCAATATATGATTTTAAAAATAATTTATAATAATTAATTATAATCAAATCTAAACATTATGTTATTTTTTATGAGTAAAGACTAAAGACCATTAATAGTTTTTATTAATTTTATAATTTTAATTGATATTTTTTGGTAGTTTTGCAAAAATCAAACAATTTGGATGTCTCTTTTAATGGGTGTTGGCGTGTCACTTTAAATTCAATTAAAGAAATAAAGAAAATGTGATAATAAAATAATAGAAATTATGCAAAGTAAGATGACAAAAATCAAATAATTGTACTAATTTGCATAGAATAAATAAATTAAAAATTCTTAAATGTCTTATAACGAAAAAGATTTTAAATATAAATTTAGTCGATTAAATGAGATAATAAAAAATAACAATAATTTTTTTAGGGAATAAAAAATATTATAAAAAAATTGAAACTAAGGAGGAAATATTGTTCTATAGTTGTATGTCTAATTAATTGGGAGTTTAAAGATCACTTGTCAGGACCCGTCCAAAATTCCTCACCGAAACCCTAGACAAGCCCTGATCCCAGGGAAACCCTACCAGATCCTCCTATGGAAAATCCGGCAGAACCTCCCCTAAGGGATGGACTTACCACAATTTCCTTCACTGAAAACACATTTCTAGAACGTCCCCCTTATTCCTCCCACAACTACAAGTTGATTTCCACAAATTTCAGCACTCCAAAAATAAATAACAGTAACCCAGTGCATAATAAATACATAAGTGTCCCATCATTATACAGAGCTTCATGAAGTACTACTAAGTATAGAATACAACAAGAGTGAAAGAAATATTACAACTGCAATAAAAGAAGAACAGGGTACTTCACGAACTAAAACAGCGATGAAGATCAAGTCCGCTCCGGATGAACACCGACAACCTGGTACCTAAAGGAACGGAATTTGAAAATATGAGATGCTAATCATCTCAGTGAGTGACCCTATCTACTATACAATATAATACCATGGTAATAAGTAGATAAATAATAATTAATTGGAAATAATAATTTCTCTCAAAACCCTTACAATTCTCTCGGTTGGAAAGGTTCCCCTTTTAAAACCTTTTCACAAAACCCTTTGTTTGAATTCTCCGAAAACCAAGACATCAAATAAATGCCAGAAACAGTAATAATTATATTTTTAATTCCAATACAATATAAAAATATTTATTTTAAAATTCCAGTTCTGAAAATCACTTGATGCACCCACTATATACCAGTGGCACCAACAGTACCCAGCGTCCCAAGGTACCGCCAGACAGGAGGTTATAGAAAGAAACCGGCATACGGTCGCTTGGCGTCCCACCGCGCCGCTGCTAACTGGTGTCCCGGCCATGGAGGGGCGGCCTACCCTCATCCGATGGCAACCACAGGACAACCTTTTAAAATCACCTGCGCGCTACTCACACCCACCTACGCGCTAATCATATCCTTGTACGCACTAACCATATCACATATAAACAGAACACCAGTACGTGCATGGTGCATCTAAAAATCATAAAATCCACATATTTATTTTATATCTCAAAATCTCAAATTTTGCATAAACATAGTGGGTTTATTCCATCCAATTGAACCCAGAAATTCTCCACAATTTCTTTATAATCAACATCATAAATTCCATGATAATTCAACTCCACCAACTCCCAAATCCACCAATTTAAATATTCACATTTTCTCAATAGCATAAATAATTCTTGAAGTATAATAATTAAATCACATAATATTCCATGGGCATGCTTACAAAAATTGAAATCACGAACATAAACAAATATTTTTCTTGAAATATTTGAAAATCAAATCATGCCCGATTTAATGTTAAAACCACAAGAATTTCGAAATCCTCAATACCATAAAATAATTTTCACATTTGCATAAATTTATATAATGCATATTTTCTTTAGTCAAAATAAATTCACCAATAATTCCACAGTAAATCAATTAAATATTTGGCACATAGAATTTAAATTCCAAATATTCAAATCACATAAAATATTCACCAATTTAATTCTCGAAATTAATTTGAAGGTGGGTCACTCACCTGGAGCATGCAATTAAACCATGATCCACTATGGGATCAATTCCACGACTCACCCGTGTTCCTAGAACATAATTCACACACAGTCAAATAAATTAATATTTTAATCGGGTAAATAATACCCGGTACCGGGGGGTTAAACACAAACGTTATCCAAAATAGTCGAATAATATACCGAATCGAAGCTTGAGCGACGAGGATTACAAATCCGGTCTCCATATACCCCAATTCCGCCGGAGGTGGCCGGAATTTGGCCGGAAAGCTTCGGCCAGTTTTCAATTCCTCGTATCTCGCAAACCGCTTCGAATTTTTGAGATTAGAGGCCATAACTGAACTCAGAGGACCCAAAATAAGGGGAGAGGAGGTTTAATTTGGATTGGGCTGGTCGGAAAACACAAGAAAAGAGGAGAGAGAAATTTTTCCGGCCGGAGAAGCGGGGCGCGTCCGGCGGCCGGTGACCGTGAAAATTGGCGGCCGAGCTCGCCTCCTCCCTCCGCTCATCACTGGCTGGCACGTGTAGCTTATGGGTGGCCGGAATTTGAAAAAATACGGTGAGAGAGAGGGACGGCCGGAGGGAGAGAAAATGAAGGAGAAGGAAGAAGAAAGGAAAGAAGAAGACGAAGAGGAAGAAGAAGAAGGGCCCGTGCCCTTTTTTCCCACATGGGGAAAAGAAAAAAAAGAAAAAGAAAAAGGAAAATAAAAAGAAATAAATTAAAATTAATTAAATAATATTAATAATAGTATTATTATTTAAAATAATAATAAAATAATATGATATTACACATGGTTGACATGTGGCTTCTCAACATGGTGACACATGGTCACCTTCATTAAGTCACACGTGGCACATCGTTACACGTTCAAATATAATATTAAAATAATACAGTATTTGAAAAATTTTACAGGTCCATAACTTTCAGACCACATGTCCAAATCGGACGTGCCGCTAGTCTACGGACTCGTATCGACGAGCACTTCACAACCATGCATGAGTCAAAGCTCAACCTTACATGAATAAAAAGTCAACTCCGGCACCCTTTGGACAGTTTGGACCTCAACTTGTTTTGCTCATAACTTTCAAACCGTAGCTTCGTTTTCAACATGCTACTAGTCTACGAACTCGTGCCAACGTGTACTTTATAACGGTATCTCAGTCAACCTAGAATTCCAACCGAGTCAAAAATTCAACTTTTGACCCCTTTGGTCAACGGTCAAAGTCAAAATCAACGGTCAACCTCGGTCAACGTGCAAAAAATCCGACATGGTTCAGGACGGGTGTTACATCACTTGTCCTATTCTCTATTTGTAGACAAACACCTTTAAAACTTGATAAGAGCACAAATATCGTTTTGAATGATGAATTTTTTTTTCTCAAATACCTAAACTCTAATCATTATCCCAAATTAAAACTTTTTCCTTCATTATTTGAATCAATTTGAAAAATGATGAAGTTAGCATTATTTATGCCCTTATTCATTTAAGGTAAAAAAAATTACTTATTTTCAAAATAAATAATTCGCCTTATTCAAGTTGCATTTGAATTAAAAAATAATTATTATTTCAAAATGATATTATTTACCTTATTCAGATTCATTTATTACCTTTCAAAAAATAAAAATAGCTTTATTCAGGCTTCTTTAATTCCACAATTAATTTCCAAATTTATTAATACTAGGAGGAATAAAAAACGTAATTTGGATGTTTTGGACCAACATGCCTTAAATAATTGGCATATTTATAAGCCCAAATGAAATTAAATATAGTGTAATTACCAATCATAATGTTGACCATAAATAAATGGTATTTAATTAATATTTATGAAATAATTGATTTTTATAATTTATTAATTGGAGAGTGTTTGTCCATAATTAATTATCTTAATTTTTACTTGATTAAGAATATTGTTTTTAAAAATATGGGATCAATAATACTCGTTTTGTGGGCGAAAATTTTTAATTTTTAAATTTTAACATTGCAATATCATAATTGATATTTCAATATGATCTTCTTTAATTACTTATATTAATTACCCATTGTAATGATACGTATAATTTAAAATTTAAATAGTCTTATATTGAAATTGCTCGTCTTAAATTAATGGTCAATTTACTATTAAAAAATAATATCCATAAATAATTTATGTGAGCCAAAATTTTAAATTTTATATCTTATAATTTAAAGTTGAACCAGTCTTATATCGAAAATTTAAAGCTCTAAATCAATAGGCATTCAATATGGACAATTAGTTTTATAATTTATGGAAATAAAAAATTTATATATGTCAACACTTTCAAATGTTAAAGTTTAAAATTTCATATTAATGATTAATTGACTTGTGCATATGTAATGTCAATATCATGTATAAGGTAGTTCATTTGATGAATTGTATGATGTAATTTTTGTTATCTCTTAATGGATGGTATTTGTGTAGTTTTATTAATTTATTAATATTTTATTTTCTTAGATAGAAAGTATTTTTTTATAATTTGATATCGTATTTTTCACTTGGTTATTTTAAAAGCAATGAGATATCCACATAAATAGTAATTAAATAATATTTAAAAAGTAATTGTGTATAATATTAGACCAATAAACCTAAACAAATAAATATATGTTATACTTTTTTTTTAAATGTTTTTAGAGGGAAACCAAACTATATAAAATGACAAAATATGAAAAAAAAAAAGCAAAACTTTCTTTAAAAAAATTGACCAAAAATTTAAATACTAAATATTAAAGAATTTGCAACTATGCAACTGCATTAAGGTAAAGAGTTTGAATATGTAACATGCAAAAGCTATATATGATTATTAATTAATTAAATATATTTTATTAATTTTTTTTTATTTTTGGAAAAAAATGACATTTTAAAGAAAAATTTTGATTTTAAGAAAACTTCAAAATGTTTAACAAAGCTTCAAATATAGATAGTCACCTTGACAGTGTCAGCTTTCTTTTCTTATCGTATCAGCTTAATATGATTTTTAAACAGATCTATTGAAATGTTTGTTATTAGTAGTTGTCTATTTTGTGTTGTAGCTAAAAAAAAAAATTACAATAAATACAATTCCATAACAATCCATCATATTCTTTAAAATCTATAACTCATTTTAAATCCATTAAACTCTAAATTGAATACAGGCCCTTTAATTTCTTTTTGTAGTCTCCAAATCAAGTTAGGATTCCTTTAATTTTTCTTTTTTTTCTTTTCTATGTGGACCCTAATTAATTTATTTTTAACAAAATATTTTTGTATAGAATTTATAATTATCTCTTCATCTAAACCTAGTTGAACAACACATATTTCATCCAATTTATAACCAAAAATCTACCATACAAAGACAATAAAAAAAAAAAATCATAAGTTTTCTTTTCCTTGTTTCTCGTATATATTGACTTCCAACTTTTACTTTTTACTTTTTTTTTTTTTTTAAGCAATTTCATTCCATCCACAAGGATATCGTAACATCTAGGTTTTTTTTTTTTTTTTTTTTTTTGGACTTTTATTTGGAATCCTTGTTTCTGGTCTATATTAACTTCCAATTTTTAATTTTTACCTTTTTTTTTTCCCCAATTCCATTCCATCCACATAAGGAAATCATTTCTACCATATAAGGAAATCAATAACTTGTAGCTTTTTTCTTTTTAATTTTCTATACTTTTATTTAGAAGAAAATAATATATTTGCAAAATAAATAAAAAAAAGTAGTATAGATTCAAATTTAGATGTCTTTAGAGATTTAAAGGAACAAGAGTATTATTTTGATTTATTTATAATGAATTGATATATAATCAAGTTAAAATATGTTTTTCTTTTGGCTAATATTGATTGCAATAATGTTAGAGTTACTAAAATATTTATCAAATTTATTTACCAAAAATGATGTGACATATAATTTAGCAACATTTAATTGGTTTATTTTTTTAATTCTTTTATCCACAGGTGAGAGGCGTTGATTAGCCAAATACTGGGGAAGAAATTCTTGCAAAACTGGGATTGATGATGACAATGATGATGATGTTGAAAGAGCCAATATGAGATCTCCGGAATGAATTCTCATGATCAATCTCAATACTACATCTTCGTTTGACAGAAGGGATGAAAAATAGGAAGGATGAAAGATGGAGGAAAGATTAAAAATAAAAAATAAAAAAAAGGTTCAAATCTTACACTCCTCTTGTCATTAGGTTTGGCGTGAAAGAATGAAAAATAACTTTCAATCTTGTATTTGGTATAGAAGGGATAAATGGAAGAAAAGAAAATTTTAATTGATTAAATTAATTTAATCATTATTGTTTTTAAACAAGCCTTTTTTTTTTTTTTTTACTAACATATCTATATATATATATATATATTTACAAATGGGATATTCTTAATTTTACTTAAATTCTTTTTTTAATATATGTTATAATAATAAAAATATAATATTGCAAGTAAAGCGACAATAATAAATAATATATTTTTTAGTTTTTATATATCGTAGTAATGGTTAAACACTATTATTTACCAAACACTTCAATACTAATTTTGAATCATACAGCCATTATGATATAATAGTTTACAAACACTTAACCGAATAATTCTTTAGCGAAATTAGTTCTGCAACATATTTAATATTGATTTTCTTAAAAGTTACAGCAGTACCAAATTAAGCCTTAGTTGCTAGTAATTCTAATCTTAAAAGCTATGAAGGTAACTTAGAATTGAGTTGTAATGATGAAACTATAGTTATTTATATATGTGATTCACTTGAATGTACTTTAGCTAATTTAAAGAAAAAGCCCTTAACTGGTAAGCTAGGACAATCTAAGGGTAAGTGATTTATTATTAGTCAAACTAAATGACTTTAAATAAGCATTTTCTTGAAAGGCAACGGAAGGTAATTTTTTTTTTTTTTCTTTTATGAATTGTTTTTATTTGTTTTTAGTTTGCCTTCATTTGTTGGGGAATGTCATAAAATAATATGGAGCTAGAAGTATATTATAATAATAGTAATGACAATAATAATAAAACTACCGGACTAGTATATGATACATGAAAATATACTATTATATTGAGTACAAGAAAGAGGAACGAAAACTTTCCTCCCTCCAATCCTTCCAATTTATGAGGGATTTGTTTGTATGGAAAGTTTTCCACCCAACTTTCCATCCAACTTTCCATCTTTCCCCTTTTTACTCCAGACCAAATAACCTTGACATCATCTCTCCCTCCACTTTTCCATCCATTCCTTTCCATCATTTTATTTCTCCACCACACCAAACATAGCCTAAGTCCAATGCATGGCACTTTTTGTTTACTTATCCTGTGGAAGCGAGTTTTGATTGAACGAAAGCATTTAGATTAATATTTTTTGGCAATGAGATAAGTTTTTCCAATTGCCAACTTGTAATGATTTGTGTTACACAAAAATTCCGCACTGACAGAGTGACAGCGCTAAACAATATCACTGTTAATTCAAAAATAGAAAAAAAAAAAAGTTGAAATTTGATGAAGCGGAAGCAAATAAAAAATAATAAAGAAAGTACATAATTCAGTAATGAGAAACAAACTCTTTATTTTTTTAGTATTCTGAATGATAAAAATAACATTCTAGAATGCCTCTTTATATAGAAAACTCTAAAAAACAAAACAAGTAAAAAAAAAAAAAATCTGTTATCCTTTAATTAAGGGCCAACTAATAGCACTTAATTTAGGAATTGCTTTCTTGACTCTAATTGACATTAAGACCTAAAATTAAGGATCAAGAAGGTAAATTATACTAAAAATAATGAAAATTAAATTATGGTAAATAAAGTCATAATTATTGTCCTACATCAGACGCTTGCAATTAAAAGATACTCGTCCTCGAGTTAAGCCATAGCGATCTACTTGAAGGGCGCAAATTGGATGTTTTGAAAGTAGAAGTTGACATATCATCTGGCACTCCATTCCGACAATCGCCAACAGTGAATGATTGTTCTCCAACATTGGGTGACAAAGGACACCCCACTTTCAACTATAGAAACTAGAAAAAATCCTTATTCTCATGCCAACAAAATAAATGTTTTATAATCTTTTTTTATGAATAAAATGCGTATGTGTTATCTTTTCCTTTATGAGTGGCATCAACATTGATCAACTAGCCATGGTCTCCCCAAAAGTATGTGACATGCATTCATATCTAGTACATCACAAATTATTACATCCTTGTAATATTTTCCAATGGAAAATTGAATGCAACACATCCTAGTAACTTGCGTTTTGTCTTCCTTGATAATCCAAGCAACTTTGTTATGGGTGGGATGCTTCAATCTGTCTTGAACTTCAAAAACTTTACCAAGGCCAAATTTTCACTACTTCCACTATCAATAATCACACCACATAACTTCTAGTTGATAGTGCATCATGTTTTAAAAGTGTTGTGATGTTGAAGATTCGTCGTACGTTTTTGTCTTTGTTTCTGAATTTTTTTTTTTTCCTCCAAACAATTATTAGTTTTCAAATATTGCATACAACATGAACGGTTATCTACTTTGGCAGTCTAACCTTCATCATAATCCTCTTGTCCATTATTTGCAGCTTTCACCATATTAGTTCAGGGTCTTTGTCAGATACATATTGGATCGATGTCCCTGTTGTTGACATTTGTAGCATTTGTTAGGCATTGGCCGGGCATAAAGATTCTGATTTCCTTGTCGTCAATCAGGTTCACTAATTCTACCTTTTCATCTAGAAAACACACTTTAATCCTAGAATTCCTTCTCTGGAATCCTAGACAAGCCCTGATCACAGGGAAATACCACCGAACCTTCCAACGGAAAATCTGGCAGCACCTTCCCTAAGGGTAGGACTAACCAAAAATTTCCTGCACTGAAAACACACTTCTATATTCATCCCCTTATTCCTCCCATGATACTACAATTTGATTCCACAAATTTACAGCACTTCAAAATAACAGTAAATCAGTGCATAGATAATAACTACACGTCCAATACAGTATACAGAGCATTATACAAATAAATGTGGAATTTATACAATGACAGATAAGAAGTAATACAGGATGGAGAGGAAAAAGGGAAGAAATACTTCTTGGACTTTCGGCAACGAACTGAGACGTTGGGCTCGCCCCGGACAATCAACGTCTCCCAACCTGGACCTAGGGGAACGGAATTTAAAAATGTGAGATGCTAATCATCTCAGTGAGTGACCCTATCTACTGTACACCTTTAATATTAATAATATACCATATAAAGGGATTTAATTAATCAATACCGAACAATTAAATAAATAAATAAATAAACAATTGAGGTAACAATTTCTTTCAAAACCCTCACTATTCACTCCGTTGGAAATGTTCCCCATTTAAAACATTTTCACAAAACCCGATATTCGTACTTCCCAAAAATCAAGGGACCAAATAATTTAATAAACAACAAATAAATAAATAAATACCCCAAATATAAATAAACTGCAATAAATTATAAGAAATAATTTTGTACTCCTTGGGGTTTGAAATTTCTATCCGAAAAATTTGTACTTGACTCACCACACCATATACCAGTGATGCCCTCCGATACCCAGCGTCCTGAGCACCGACTGGCGGGGAGATTAAAGAGAGAAACTTGTAAACGGCACTTCGGCGTCCCGACAGTACCGCTGCTGAAACCATCATCCTGGCCAAGGAGGGGGGCGGCTGTGTGCACTATATAAGACTTGCCTGCCCACGGTCCAATGGCAACTCACGGGAGAAATAATAATACTTGCGCGCTGAACCACATATACATATACCAGAACACCAATACTGTGTGAATGCGTCTAAAATAATTATTAGACCAACCGTACCGTTTTCCAAAATTACCGTGGGAAATATATTAAATTTTCACACTTACCATCCCACATATGTTTATTTAACAAACTGGTACGAAAACATCGATAACAAATAAACCATAATTTTCCTCGCAACACGCGGTTCAACAAATAATATACCATGGGCATAATTATGAAAATTAAACCACCAATTTGAACAAATAATTTTCTTAAAATATTCAAACCAATTATGCCCAAAAATAATATAAAATCCAAACACAACGAATTACTGAAAATACTTGCTCATGTGTAATAAATACCATTTAATCACAATAATAAAATTGGGGATTTCTTAATAACCCAAAATTTCCATTTAGCACCAATGGGTAAATATATATAAAATAATATTTTTTCCCGATTATATTTAAAGTACACCACATGAGCATAACTGCAGATATCAAATTAACACCACATAAATATAATTAATTGCCCAAAACAGTTTTCAAGGTGGGTCACTCACCTGGAGCATGCAATTAAACCATGATCCACCGTGGGATCAATTCCACGACTCACCGGTGCTCCTAGAACACAATTCACACACAGTCAAATAAATTAATATTTTAATCGGGTAAATAATACCCGGTATCCGGGGGTCAAACACAAACGTTATCCAAAATAGTCGAATAATATACCGAATAGAAGCTCGTGGAACGAGGATCGCATTACCGGTCTCCATCGACCCCAATTCCGTCGGAGGTGGCCGGAATTTGGCCCGGGAAGCTTCGGCCGGTTTTCAATTCCTCGTATCTCGCAAACCGCTTCGAATTTTTGAGATTGGAGGCCATATTTGAACTCAGAGGACCCAAAATAGGGGGAGAAGGGTGGCAATTTGGACTGGGCTGGCCGGAAAACACAAGAAAAGAGGAGATAAATTTTTCCGGCCGGCGGCTTCTCCAGCCCAATCGGGGTGCGTCCGGCGGCCGGTGACCGTGAAATTTTTCTGCTGAGCTCGCCTCCTCCCTCCGCTCGTCACTGGCCGGCGCGTGTAGCTTATGGGTGGCCGGAATTTGAAAAATACGGTGAGGCCGAGAGGGAGAAAGGAAAGGAAAGGAAGAAGAAAAGAAGAAGAAGAAGAAGAGGAAGAAGAACAGAAATGGGGCTGGGTCCCCTTTTTTCCCACGTGGGGAAAAGGAAAAAAAAGAATAAGAAAAAGAAAAAGAAAAAGGAAAATAAAAAAGAAATAAATTAAAATTAATTAAATAATATTAATAATAATATTATTATTTAAAATAATAATAAAATAATATGATATTACACATGGTTGACATGTGGCTTCTCAACATGGTGACACATGGTCACCTTCATTAAGTCACACGTGGCACATCGTTACACGTTCAAAATAATATTAAAATAATACGGTGTTTGAAAAACTTTACAAGTCCATAACTTCCAAACCACATGTCCAAATCGGACGTGCCGCTAGTCTACGGACTCGTATCAACTAGTATTGCACAACCATGCATGAGTCAAAGCTCAACTTTGCATGAATAAAAAGTCAACTCCGGCACCCCGTGGACAGTTTGGACGTCAACTTGTTTTGCTCATAACTTTCAAACTGTAGCTCCGTTTTTAACGTGCTACTAGTCTACGAACTCGTGCCAACGTGTACTTCGTAACGGTACCTCAGTCAACCTAGAATTCCAATTGGGTCAAAAAGTCAACTTTTAACCCCTTTGGTGAAAGTCAAAGTCAACGGTCAATAGTCAACCTCGGTCAACGTGCAAAAATTCCGACATGGTTCGGGACGGGGTGTTACACTCCCTCTCTCTCTCTCTCCCCGCTCTCGCTCTTAATTTCTTATTCCATTCTAACCTAGAAATATGGTCGCCCACTAAATTATCTACTACCTTTTTATCTAAAGCATGAACAATAGCAAGTATTTATTTTTAAGGAGTAGCATAATTTAATTGAGCATTATTCAAAGTTTTTGAAGAATAATAAATAATATGTATCTTACCTTTATTCTTTTTTCCAACATTGCACTTATAGCATTTTCACTTCCATCGCACATTAGTACAAATATTAAATTCTAATATAGGGCAAAATAATAGGCACATGTTAGATTTCTTTCAAAACATTAAAAGCATTCATGTAATTATCATCAAAAACAAAAGGCACATCTTTATTCAACAAATTACAAAGGGGTTTAAAAATTTCAGAAAATTCTTTTATACGACTTCTATAAAATTCAACATGTACTGGAAAACTTCTAACTCTTTTGCCCTATTTAGGTGGACGTAATTTTACAATTACCTTTGTTGTTATGAATCCTTCTACGGTTCTCCACAGAACTCTAGGATAGCCTCAAGTAGTGAAATTCCATTGGATATTTTACTGATAATCTATTAGAATCTCTCATAAAATTGAACTTTCCCCAAAATTTTACCTTAGAAAGAAAATACAATTTTATATTAATAGCCATACCACATCTTCCACTTTCTACAATTCTACAATTTGTAACACTTCAAATATTACAGCATACATGCCCTCAAGTCCATACTAGCATCAAAGCATTTCAAGGAAGTATACAATGTTAAATATATACCTCTAAGAAATAATAAATTTTAAGATAACATTAAATAAAATAAAACAAAATAGATATATAAAAATAATACATTAATTAAACTGTTAACATCATAACTGAAATTCCCATAAACATCACCACCATTCAATACTAATGTAAATACAGACATATGTATCTAAATATACATTTTACATATATGAATATGTATACAACACTCTAAAGTTTCATTACTATGATTAGTAGGTTGAATAACCTACTTGAAGGTTGAAAAACTTCCTTAAGGCTGAACCACCAGCCTAAAGGCTAACCAGGATTTTATCACCGATACTGTATGAACTTTCCAACTACTTTACCATGTTACACATGAACAACTAAATCCATAAAATCATTTACGAGAATAAGTAAAGCAATCATATAAATGATGATGATGATGATGATAAATAGATGCTGAAATATTAAGATTGAACAATATTAATAATATTAAGAATAATGGTATCAATTAAAATAAAAATAAAAATAAATAAATTATTTAAAGCATATACTTGTAGTATAAAAACACCTAATACTCCATACAATGCAGTGTTGATAAGTGATGTTTGTCATCCTAAACACTACTTGACAAAAGATGGAGGGGGGAGAAGAAAAACTTGCATGCAGCCTTTTTAGTGTCCCAAAGGTGCTGATGTTAAAGAACCTACCATTCTATAGCTAAGGGGAGGGTGGCTAATACTATCATCGCAAAATACCTATCTACCTTCGCTCAATTTAGCTACCATAGGATGGATAAATCTAGATTGTTATCCTTCGGCTATGGGGAGGTGGCTAATATCATCACTAGAAAATACCTGTCTACCCTCGCTCATCATAGTGCACAAAGGATGGCTACGAATAATTTGCATGCTGAAATCAATTGTATACATATGGAGAATATTGTTACTATCTCATGCATCTAAGAAAAACAAATGTAAATATACAAATCTTTCCATAAGGTTCTTATTATAAATTATACTGATTAGTGAAACAGGAAAATGTAACACCCCATCTTGAAATATGCCAAAATTTTTTGTGCGCTGATTGAGTTTGACCAAATTAATCGAGTTTGATTGAGTGGGGCCCATGGTTAACTTGTTGCTATGGGTAGAATTTTGCATTGACCGGCTGGCCAAGTTTCACGACTGGCAGGCTGGAAATGCACCAGCATAGGTGAGATTTTTGATTGCGGTGTCGCTTGCTTCATCGGTTGTTTTCTCCCAATCCGACCACCCTCTATTCTTATCGCCATTATAGCCATGTAGCCCACCTTCCAGCCAATCTTCCCACAAATTTTGGCGGCCAATTGCAGTCGAATGTACTAGCACCAGTGACATTACCTGGCGACTGTAGCAACTCATCGGATTCCTTGATTCTGATGAGTTTCTGACATGTCCCTCACCGTTTTTCCACCTATTTTGACCTCCTTGAACTCAAATATGAGATCCATTTCATCCAAATCTCACTAGATTAGGAGATTTGAGAATAGTTAGTACCTAAGCTTCCCGGTGAGATCCCGACCACCATCGATATGGTCTCCGAGAGGCAAAACCCAATTTGTGATCCTCACTTCATAAGCTATGTTTGATATATAATTTGCCTATTTTGGATAATATTTGTATTAGCTCCCACTGGTAAACTATGTACATTTTAACTGATTAAAATATTATTTTCATGGAAATTGTGTTTTGATTATATCTTAGGCACCTGTGTAAATCGTGGGACCGATTCTATTGAGGATCACAAGTGAACCACGTATTTCAGGTGAGTGATCCATTTTCTTAAATCTATTTTTGAGTTGTAATACATATATTTATGTTGTTTAAATTCTCAAAAATTTTATGATATGGTTTAAATTGAATAAAAATTATTATTAAATTATTTTTTGCAATTTATGTGATTTTATATATAATTGATGCATAAATTTATTTTACGGATTTGAAGGAAATACTTGGTTTAAAATATTGTTAAATTTAGTATGCATAATAAATAATATTTATGTGTATTTATGTCTAAATTTCATTTGATTTAACATAATTTTTCACAAATCAATTTTTAAGGATTTAAGGAAAATAATAGTATTAAATTTCTTATGTATAAAAATATATTTGTGTATTTAAATAATTTATGGAATTGAATTTATTGTGGTAAGAATTGAATTATTTAAATTGTTGGATTTACGATAGTGGTTTGAAAGAAATTGTGGAATTTTATGGGCTTAAAAGAATGTACTAAACCAGTGGTATTTTATGAAAATTTTGGTATTTATGATATTGCTAATTTTATGGTTTTAAATGTACTATATAGTACTGGTAATCTGTACTGTATTTATGATCAGCGCACATGTATGCATCGCCATACTGTGGGGGCTATTGGCGAGAAGGTTAGCAAGTATTTTGCACAGTGAGTATTAGTCACCTCCCTTGGCCGCAAGATGGCTGGTTGTTGGCATCGACTCTTTGGGATATTAAGGTAACTGTTTGCCAATTTTTCTTTTTAACCTCCCCGTGAGAGTGGTACTTGGGACATTGAATATTGCCTGGTACCATTTGGTATATAGTGAGTGCATCAAGTTGTTTTTCCTCGTTTCTTTTAAACAAAAAAATATTTTAAAATGTACTTTATTATATTTTAATTATTTATTTCAAATTTATGTTTTCAAATTATATAAAATACTATTTTATAAATTATTTAAATTGTTGGATTTAATTTTATCCCATAATATTAATTTTATTATTTCATTAACTTATTTAATCATAATTTTATATATTCATGTTAATTTATGTAAAATCAACTCGCAAGTGTACGAATCGTTTTCAAGTAATAAAGTGGAAAAATAGGGTTGTCGTACCCAAGGGATTAAGAATTAAGTACCAAAGATAATTAGATTTTGGTAATGTTTGAACTGAAATTTAAGATGGTAATTGAAAATAAATAAACTAAATTAAACAAAAGCAATCAATTAAAATTTTATCAATTTCAAGTAAAGAGAAAGTTAAATTGATAATTATGAATAATAGGGTATTTGATTTCACCACTAACTATTCCAATTTAATGACTTAAATATGTGATTTTAATTAACTAGTAATTTTGTTAACCACACTTAATCACAAAATTAATCAAAAGTTGTTTCCACTCACAATTGATAACATTCACATAACCTAATTTATTCCTTCTGGCCTATAAATTAAATCATGAAAATTCATTAAGCATAGATTAAGCAAATAATATGGCATGAGACATAATTATTTTCCAATCAATTATGCATTTATGTAAATCATTGGAAATCTATAATATTATCATTTTCCAAGCTCAAATATTATTAAAATCATTCATTCATTCCAGCCTATGAAAACATTAAGCATACCAATGATTTATTAACAAAACATATTACTAATTAAATAAAACTCAACATATATTAAAATAATTAAACCTTCATAGTTAGGGTTACATCATAGCTCTAGCTATGAAATTAGTTCATGGAAAAAATAAATTCAACATCCATAATTATTAAAAATAATAAGATTCACAATTAAAGAGAAAGGAAAAGAGAATAAAAAATATTGAAGAAATTCTCCTCCAAGAGCTCTTAAAGTCGTGGCCTTCCTCTCCAAGCAAGCCCACTTCTCTATGCTTCCTCCAAGCTCTCCAATTGATCTTATCAAACTCTAAAACTTTAAAACTCTAGAACCCTTAAGAGAATCTTAGAAACTCCCAAAATTTGGTTTGTTTCTATTTAAGCCTCCTAAAAGCTCTTAAATAACTCTCTAAACTTGTATATCTTCCTTGAATGTCGTGGGAACTATATATATAGGACTTTGGGAATCGTTTTCTCTCTTTATTTTCAATGTGGAAGTCTTGTAAGATACCTTTTTTAGGCCATGAAGAGGGTTGAATGAATTTCATGTGTAAAAAGGAAACTTTATATTACTTGCTCTCCAATACTTTCCTTTTATCTAATTCCTCCTAAAAAAATAATTAATTAGTCTAATTTACCCTTAATGAAGCATGTGACATGTCATGTGCCTCATTACTGATAAATTAACCAATTATTGCCACTTTTTTTTTATCTTGGCCCTCAAATTGCATTGATTCCCTCTTTTGATCAATGGTGGAGATTTAACTAGAATATTCCTTTTTATAAATTCCAAACTTTAAATGATGATATCTTTTTGCTCGCACCTTGAAATTAAAAAATAATGAGACATTTGAAATCATCAGATTGTGATGATTCAGATGACATCCACTTCCATCATGAAATTCACGATAGAATCTTTATGGAATCTTCAAGGTATTTTTTTGGAATCTTTTTGATGCTTAGTTCGTTCGAGCTCAAATCTTACTTCCTACCATAATTTGACCCAAGGAGTCCATTTTGATGGTTGTTTTCTTGAAATTCTTCCTCCTTAACCTAGACTAAGAAAAATAGATAATTAAGTATCTTTCCATAACAAATTAACACAAACTAACAAATATTAAGCTATAAATATGGCATCAAATTATCAATATTTTAGACCTAACAAATACCCCCAAACTTAAGATTTGCTAGTCCCTAGCAAAGAAGAAGAATAAGAAAAATCAATCTTTTAAAGAACATAAGATAGTTTAATGAGGTGCCTCAAAGATTGTATAACATATGACTTTTCAAATGGTTTCAAAGTAATTATGTAACTCAATACCTTATCTTCTATCCAACATATATGATACTTCCAATTTGTGTGTGTGGAAATCAATTTATATACTTAATTATCATATGCTTGAATAAATTTACAAGAATTAAAGATTGATAATAAAGTATGAATTACCATATGTTTGACTTAATTATCACTCTCCACTAATGTAGGTTAATGCACCACCTTAAATTATTAGGACTTCATGGCTTTTATTGTTAAGGCTAATGGATATAGCTAAAGAAAGAAAAGGATAGGATATAATAAATCAAAGAAAGAAAGCTAAAATTAAATATCAATGAATAAATTACTTACAAAATTTGTTTCCTTCTTAGATTTTCTTTTCTTCTTTCAACTTTCAATATAAACTTTACAAATCTTCTATTTTTCCTTTTCATTGTATATATATTTTTTGTTCTTTTTCACATCACATATATATATATATATATGTTTTTTTCAATTGTTTTGCTTTTTTTTTCTTTTGCACTAAACGCCCTCATTTTTCTTCTTATTACACATTCAAACCTCAAATTTACACAAAAATACATAATAAAGCCAAATTCACCAAATACTTAACCTCCAAACTTCATTTTTTTCCATTTTCTTCAACACTCCCACTAACTCATAAGCATATATTCATATCAATTCAATTAAAGCTCTCTTTATAGTATGCTCAAGGTAGACAAAAAGAAATTTAAGGCTCAAAAAAGGTAAGCAAATGTGCTTTAATGAACAAAAGGCTCTAATACATCTTTATGCATCCTAAAGGCTCAAATAAGGTACTAGTGGAAGATAATGTTTTAGGTAGGCTTGAAAGGCTCAAACTTAAACAAAGATGGCCTAAATCATCTTCTTAGTAATGCATTCACCTAGGATTTCGCCTCAAGCAATAATCAAGCAAGTTCTAGAGTTCAATTAATAATAAAGTACTCTAATTCATGCAAACCTTCTTCAAAACACAATCTAAATTATGCATTATTGATTATGTGCTCAAAATTTATTGAAAGTAACAACATGTGAATATAATTTCAAGTATTTAAGCATACACAAAAACAAATCCACTACCTAAAAACCAATTTATTTTCAATCATAGTCTTATCATTGGCTCATTAAAGTACTTAAGAAAACACCACAAAAACAATTTTCTTTTTCTTTTTTTTTTAATAATGAAGGAAAATAAAAACTAAAACTAACATGTTTGAAAACTAATAAAAACACTTAAAGGGACAAGATTTAAAAGATGCAAAGCATGCTTTTCACCCCAAACTTAAAATGAACAATGTCCTCATTGTGAAAAACATAAAATAAAGCAAAAGTAAACAAAAGGTAAAGAATAATCCCCTTTGAAGACATGGAATGTTCCTCGCAATGCGAAAACTTGGGAAAAACCTACATGTTGCATTTTGCCTACACACCATGCATCCAAAAAGAAAGGCACGTGCCCATACAATTTGATGTACTCCAATGCATATTCAAGGTGGTTATACTTCAAAAATCTAGCTTTAGACTTGAAATTCTCAACATTCATCTTTTGCTCTTTTGCACCTAAACATCTTAAAACCTTGCAAGAATTCAAATAAAACACATCAAAAACATCCTAAAACAGGAAAACAACTAAAAACAACTAAAATAAATAGATAAATATAAGGTAAAGAAAGAAACTTGGGTTGCCTCCCAAGAGCGCTTGTTTAAAGTGATTAGCTTGACTTCATCCTTTTGATGTTCAATCTGGATTAAATATGTAAGTGATTTCATCCTCATAATATTGTCCAAACTTATGATATGGAAATTGTGCATGATGATAATCTTGTTGCCTTAGCAAACTTTTAACTCCTTGTACTATATAAGTCTCAATTTGAACTAAAAGCATGAATTGAACTTTCTTTTTGGTAGATTGGATTCTTTTAGGTCCAAAAATACTTTGTTTATCTCCTTTAGGGGTGCATTCAACCTCAATTGCATTTTTGGAGCATGGATATACATCTTGGGCTCTTGAAAATTCAATATTTGGCTTGAAAAGTTGAGATTTAGCCTCTGTTGGTAAGCAATCTTCTTGAAGTGAGGTCATAGCTTTATCCTCATCGGATTTGGCCAAATTTTGGCTTGATTGATTCCTTGACTTATCCTCTTCATGATCCTTAAGCCCTTTTTGCAATGAATTTGAAGAAAAATTAGAAACTTCCCATGAACTAGTGATAGTGCGTTGGGAAACTTCTTTTGGTGGGCAATCTTGGTCATGTGTGTGTTCCTCATTAAAATTATCCAAAATTGAAGATTCTTATTGCATTTCACTCCTTGTAGACACCTCTTCATGTTCCTCAAATTCTTTGTTATCATTATGTGGCTCTTGAAAGGATTCAAATTCATCAACTTGCTTATTACAAGTAATTTCCATGTTAGTTTCCAAGTCTTCTTGAGATCCTTGTGAAAAAGTTGTCATTGGTTGCTCTAATTGAACTTGAAAGTTTGTACTTGGAGAATATTGATTTTGCAACTTGCCAATCACTTCATAACATTTAGAAAATGTTTCCCTATGCCTTTCCATACACTCGATCAAAGATGTGCTCACTTGATAATTTGAAAGATCTGAATTATCATACCTTGAATAACTTTGTTGATCACTCCATCCATAATTATATGTGTTGGAATAAAAATTATGCTTTGGAAAGTCTTCGAATGGCTCTTCCGGAGCAAAATGATTTCCCACTTGACAATGTTCACTTAAATGATTGCCTCACACCATTGACATGTTATAGCTTGAATCCCAAAATTTGCAACTTGATTATATTGTCTTGATAAGTCTTCAATTGAGTCTTCTAATGCAAAAGGATTCCCCACTTGACAATTTTTGCTTGAGTGATTTACTCCACACCATTCACAAGATACAGCTTGAACTCTAAAATTTGCAACGAGTTTAGACATCATAGCAAGATTCTTTTGTAACTCAATAAAATTTTCACTTGGAGAACTAGTTGGCACCCCATAATCCCAATAAGGTTGACGACTATAAGCTTGATATTCCATGGTTTTCCTAAAAAGAAAACACTAACAAAACAAAGGTTCAAATTAATTGCAAGTTTATCAAGCAAACAATTAAAATTAAACCATAATATACAAACTAAAATTGAGAATAATAAAGATAAACAAAAGTTGAAAATAAGAAAAACCCCTAAGTAGGCATAACTTTTAACCTAGACACCAATAAATTAAAAATAAAATTTTGATCTTAAGTACCACAAAATAAGTAATAAAAATTCAAAGCAAGTTGGCCAAACAAGCAAATAATTAAAACCCTAGCATGCAACACTAAAACCAAAACTAAGAAATAAATATAAAAAAATTAAAATAAGAAACAATATTCAAAATACTACTAAACCCAATCTGAATTAATATTAATGCCGTAATCCCCGGCAACGGCGCCAAAAACTTGATGTGTAAAATCAACTCGCAAGTGCACGAATCGTTTTCAAGTAACAAAATGGAAAAATAGGGTTGTCGTACCCAAGGGATTAAGAATTAAGTACCAAAGATAATTAGGTTTTGGTAATATTTGAACTGAAATTTAAGATAGTAATTGAAAATAAATAAACTAAATTAAACAAAAGCAATCAATTAAAATTTTATCAATTTCAAGTAAAGAGAGAGTTAAATTGATAATTATGAATAACAGGGCATTTGATTTCACCACTAACTATTCTAATTTAATTACTTAAATATGTGAATTTAATTAACTAGTAATTTTGTTAACCATACTTAATCACAAAATTAATCAAAAGTAGTTTCCACTCACAATTGATAACATTCACATAACCTAATTTATTCCTTCCGGCCTATAAATTAAATCATGAAAATTCATTAAGCATAGATTAAGCAAATAATATGGCATGAGACATAATTATTTTCCAATCAATTATGCATTCATGTAAATCATTGGAGATCTATAATATTATCCTTTTCCAAGCTCAAATATTATTAAAATCATTCATTCATTCTGCCTATGAAAGCATTAAGCATACCAATGATTTATTTACAAAACATATTACTAATTAAATAAAACTCAACATATATTAAAATAATTAAACCTTCATAGTTAGGGCTACATCATAGCTCTAGCTATGAAAATTAGTTCATGGAAAAAATAAATTCAACATCCATAATTATTAAACATAATAAGATTCACAATTAAAGAGAAAGGAAAAGAGAATAAAAACTATTGAAGAAATTCTCCTCCAAGAGCTCTTAAAGTCATGGCCTTCTTCTCCAAGCAAGCCCACATCTCTATGCTTCCTCCAAGCTCTTCAATTAATCTTATCAAACTCTAAAACTTTAAAACTTTAGAACCCTTAAGAGAATCTTAGAAACTCCCAAAATTTGGTTTGTTTCTATTTAAGCCTCCTAAAAGCTCTTAAATAACTCTCTAAACTTGTATATCTTCCTTCAATGTCGTGGGAGCTATATATATAGGACCTTTGGAACCTTTCTCTCTCTTTATTTTCAATATGGGAGTCTTGTAAGATACCTTTTTTAGGCCATGAAGAGGGTTAGATGAATTTCATGTGTAAAAAGGAAACTTCATATTACTTGCTCTCCAATACTTTCCTTTTATCTAATTCCTCCTAAAAGAATAGTTAATTAGTCTAATTTACCCTTAATGAAGCATGTGACATGACATGTGTCTCATTAATGATAAATTAACCAATTATTGCCACTTGTTTTTATCTTGGCCCTCAAATTGCATTGATTCCCTCTTTTTGATCAATGGTGGAGATTTAACTAGAATATTCCTTTTCATAAATTCCAAACTTTAAATGATGATATCTTTTTGCTCACACCTTGAAATTAAAAAATAATGAGACATTTGAAATCATCAAATTGTGATGATTCATATGACATCCACTTCCATCATGAAATTCCCGATAGAATCTTTATAGAATCTTCAAGGTATCTTTTTGGAATCTTTTTAATGCTTAATTCGTTCGAGCTCAAATCTTGCTTCCCACCATAATTTGACCTAAGGTGTCCATTTTTATGGTTTTTTTCTTGAAATTCTTCCTCCTTAACCTAGATTAAGAAAAATACATAATTAAATATCTTTCCATAACAAATTAACACAAACTAATAAATATTAAGCTATAAATATGGCATCAAATCAACAATATTTTAGACCTAACAATTAATTTTTATATTAAAATTTCCCTTATATAAATTTTTTTTATGATTTTATTTTATTTTTCCTAAATTTAATATTTGTTTACCAAATAATTTTCATTGTTATTTTAATTTTAAGTGAATTATGTTTTTAATTATTTTCTTGATTTTTGGGGAATAAAAAAATTATGGGTTCTTTCAAAATTAGTAAGGGTTTTGAGAGAAAATTCTTAAAATTTAGTTTCTTATTTATTTATTTATCTATTTCCTTAATTATATATTTATTTGCTTATTTATTTTTTTATTATTAATTGACTTTATTTTATAGTATCATATTTTGTTTCTGTAGTTGGGTATCACTAACTAGGATGATTAGTATCTCATTATTTTTTTGTTTTTAAATATGTTCCCTTAGGTCCAGGTTTAGTAGGCACTGATCATCTGACGGTGAGTTTGACGCTTTCTATCCACTGCTGTGTTCCAAGGAGATCATTTTCTTCCTTTATTTTCTTGTAATACTCATTTCATAATTCATAGTATTTGTCTTAATTCTGTACTGGATGAAAATCTTAGTCGCCTCTGATTACTACTGCATTGGATTACTATATTTATTTATTTTTTTTCCTTGTTACTACTGTTATTTTATTACTGAAGTGCTGCTCTTTATGAAAAAAATCTTATAGTAAGGTTTAAGGAATAATGTGGTGCTTTATTGGAGTGTTACTACAATAGTCATTATCTACCATTTGTCAACTTCATTACCTAGTTCTCTTCATATGCAAAGCTCATAGGCTAAGTTGGTTTTCACATAAACTCATAAGGAATTTAAAAACAGCATTGGCTATAAATTCTAAATACAATAGGGAAAGCAGAATAACAAATAGGAGCATAAATCCAAAATGGTAGAAGAATTATTAGCCAAACTAAAATTTATACGAAATCTTTACTTCAACAATAGCAAAATCTTAAATATTCAATAATAATGGACAAGCAATATACCAAATAAAAGCTTGAAATACAAGGATTAGAAATGCTTAGCTTAACTTAGCAAAAGTGGCCGACGATGGATGGATTTTCCATCGAAAAATGCTGCAAAAGTTGTCTGTTTCGTATGCCTTAAACAAGCTCAAATTAAGTTAAATAGAAGTCCCCATCAACTTTAAAAGGTCCAAATTAGGGCGAAAGAACTTAGGCCTTGACTTGAAATGATTGAAATTTAGGAATCGGATGATGTGGACGTTGCCTGTTTCCATGGCCTTTCACCAACACGTGGACAACTTTATTGGCAATTGAAAGGCACTAAGGCATTGCTAGCATGATGGGTAGTTGGAAAGCGGTGGCCGTGTGGGTTAGATCCACTAGAATCAGAGCAATGATAACATCCCAACTCGAGAAAACACTCAGAATTTGATTTTTGACCAATTTTGATCGAAGTTGACTACAGTTGACCGAGTGGGTAACATAGTTGACTTTTTGGCATGGCTAGACTTTCATTTTGACCAGGGTATTATTGCGAATTATTCATCATCACGAGTTCGTAGACGAGTAGCAAGCTAAAATATGAATTTAGATCAGAAAGTTATGGTTAGATCAAAGTGAGGTCTGGACTGTTTGAGCAAGGCTAAGGTTGACTTTTTATTTGTATAAATCATTTCCTTGACTTATGTCAAGGTGCATTTATTTTTTTAGCACTTATTTTACTTGGTAGTTTTATTAAAAAGCATGTAAACAGATGTTTGAAAAAATCATTGATGGGTGCCATGTGTCACCAATCTACATGTGACACGTGGCCAACTTCTTTTCTTTTTTATTTTCTTCTTTTTCTGTCTCCATACACAGAACTCTCTCTCTCTCTCTCTCTCTCAATGGTTTGGCCAAAATTGACCATTTTCCCACCATTGAACTCTAACACGCTTCAGCCATATTCAAAGCCCAGGCACTGGCAACCTCAGCCGTCAAATTTCATGACTAACTGCCACTAGAAGAGCCAAGATTAGGCCAGCAAAGCCATGGTGATTTGGCTATTTTCCAATAGATGTAGCCCGACCCATATCTTTGTTCCTCCTATTTTTGACCCTTTGATTTTGAATATATGGCTTCCATTTTCCTGAGGTCCTAACTATTTGAGAGATATGATGATTTGAAATTTAGTCGAAAAATCAAGACCATTTTCCAGCCACCAGCATCAAGTTTGATTAATTTGAGCTAAGTATTCTCAAACTTTGTCTTGCAAACTTTCATTTGGTATATAGTTTGCCAATCATAGATGAGTATTTAAAATGTTACTATTTTTGAGCTAATTTTAGCAATTACTGTAAACATTGGTCTGTGTGGGAAGTTTATCTTGAGAATTCTCATCGCGTTTAGGTTCATAGTGATTAATAAAGGTTATTGAAATATTCAATTTCATGAAATCGAGCATAAATAAGAAAACCTCAAATATTTGGACAATAGTTCATTTATGGTTATTGTATGGCTGGACTTCCTTAGCGTCCATCTTTGAGAACTCAGTAAAAGTAAATTTTTAAATATTTAGCCCATTCTACTCTTCATGGATCATGTATTTGATCTTTAAATAGTATTTATAGTATATGTTAGGCATGTGACTAACTTGTGGAGAACCCCATAGTAGAGCAAGGGATGAGCATATGTTAGTACTGTGAGTGATATATACTTTTTAAATTATATTTTGAGGTAAAATAAATGATACATATATTTATTTACAATTAAATTTGGATTTAGTGTGTTATATAACAAATTATTATTAATTGGTATTTTATAAAATTCAAAAATGTTTAGATGCTTATGTTTATTTAAAATAATTTTATTCATTGTATATTTTTTTTAAATATCGATCCACAGTTTTATAAAATTTAAATTATTGGTTTACGGTTATTTAAGTTTATCCAAGTATTTGCTTATATGTGGGTTTATAGTCTAGAGGGATTTATATGGTCAGGGGAGAATTTTAATAGCACTACAAAAAAAAAGGGATTTAGTGACTAACCTTTAGCGACCAAAACATTTTTGTCATTAAAATAGACGATCAGTGACCAAAAATTGATCATTGAAATTTTTGGTAATTCAGATAGTAAAATAACAGTGTTTCACTTTCAACGACCATTACTTTGGTCTCTAATTCTAAGTTTCAATGATCAAAAATCATTTGGTTGTTGAACATGAGAGCGGGAAACTATTCCGGCCTTTTTTTGGGCGAGAAAATGACCTATCAGCAACCAAAACAAGTTGGTCGCCGAAAAAAAGGTATCAGCTACCAAAAATATTGTCACTAATAGTCTAAGTAATTAAAAAATGATTAAGAAAAAATGAAAAAAACATAAAATCAAGGAGTTTTAGCAACCAAAATGCTTTGGTCACCAAAATTGATACTAGGAACCAATATGTTGGTCTCTAGTATTGATATACAATGACCAATCGTAATTTGGTTCTAAAAGATAGAGAAACAAGCAAACCCAAGTAAATTGGTCACCGATAGTCTAACTAATTACCAAACAAAACAAGATGTTAGATAAATTACCACTTATAATGCTATTATATACAGCCAGATATATAAATACTATTATATATAATTTTGATATAAGGGAAACTATTTTCCACTTTATAATGCAAGCCATAATGATATATTAAAGACTAAGTTACCATTTCACCATGCAGATTTAGCACGTAATGATTTTGTTAAGGTGGTAATGTTATAAATTAACAATTTTAAAATGGTTTATATTATAAAACATAATATTTTTCATGAGAGATTACAAATATATAGTTTATTTGAGAACAATCTGATGGTAGACTGATTATTTCTTGCACATTCTAATTCAATTTTCCAACCGCATACATATGGAAAAAAAAAAAACTATATAATATATATAGCGATGTCTCATTTATTGAAAATTTACCTTAATAAAGTCCTATGCAATAGAATACAATCATTGAATTTAACATATTCACAAAAAAAAAAAAAATCATTGAATTTAACATGTCATTATAGTAAATAATATTATTGAGTATTGCAACCGTATGTTCAAGATATCCAAATTGGTGGATAAAAAATCCTTCAATGTATAATGAAGACGCTCTAATCATGATGGTAATGAAGTTGATAGCATATCAAATCAGCGGTGATACGAAAGTTCAGTTTAGAAGCATTATTGTGTAATAAAAGATATTTTTTAAAGCAATGGTAATGTAAGAACCTTTAATTTCTAAGCAAAGTTAGAAAAAAAAAAAAAAAAACTAAAAGTTAGTTAAACTAATAAATTTACAGACACCAATATGACTAGAAAAGATAGAAAAGTTTAGGATGAGTAATGATATAAACAGTTTCGCTTATTTCCAGCAGAAAAGGTAGATTATAAGGGAAAAAAAAAATTAAGAATCATAATTTACAAAAAAAAAAAAAAATGCTTAATAGATATAAAGAAAATAAAATATTTTTCTAAAAGGAAAACTAAATGGATACTATTCAATTTTTGAGAGGAGGAACTACCTATAATTTAAAAAAATTGATTTTAAAAAATAAATATGTGAATATATATATATATATATATGTATATATTTTTTTTATAAAAAAGGAGAAAAAATTTGAGGGGTTCACTTGCCTCCTGGCCTATACTAAATCTGCGTACGTATGAGATACTTGCTTCATGGTAGGCCGAGAATGTGGACTAGGTTGCAAACATGCAAAATCATGATTTTGGACGAATTTTCCTTTTTTAAAAAAAAAAAATTAATCCCTTTTTTAAATTGGAACAGTCAGTTTTGATTAGAGAAAAATTAAGCAATTAACTTTAAACAAGATTGCTGACAAAAACTCAGGACAGCGAAGAAATTATTTAATATTTTTGCACAATTTTATTATTCATGGGTAGTAAAATTCACTTCAATCAGATACAAATAGAATATTAAAAACAGATAAATATAATTACTTTTCACAAATATTGTGAAAAGTAAATTTCTAACCATAAATATAGATGTATAGTTATTGTGTGTGTATATATATATATATATATATATTATATTAATATTATAGCCTATTAGTGCGGGATTGCATGCTTATTTGACGCAGGAATATATTATTAGTTGCAAACGGGTATGCATTTGTGCCCATCACAGATGGCAAAACAGGGAGGTATAGGAGCACAGTCCGCACTAGATGAACATCTTTGCAGCAAATTGCGAGCTTCCACCACCGGCAACCATGACAATATTACACCTGCAGATTCCAAGTATATATGTGTATGCCACTGTTTTTATTAGCCACAATCCAACAAATATTGTATACATAGTAATGTTCTATAGTACATGATCAGACACACATACATATATATATATATATAATCAGGTTTCCAGGTTCCCATCAACATGATAGTAGCCCACATATTGTAAGAAAAAAAAATAATTCAAAAAAAAATTATGTATCTATATAATATATAAACGTATGGATATAAGCCGAATCAAATTCTATAATGTGGACATCTGCATCTTGTTATTGTGCAGACTTTTTCAAAGACGATGGTTTGAAACCGTCGTCTTTGTATATAATATTAATGACGGTTTCTTCAAAAATCATTATTTTTAAAAAGATCCACATCATAACAAGATGCGGACGTCTGCACCATAAGCGGCCTCTGTATACCAATAGCAATTAAAGTACCTTAACAAATATATTATAATTGAAAAAAACCAATTAGATCTTTTTATATTTACTACACATTATCTGTTTCAAAACTTTGTTATATTTTTAATTTATTAATTTATTTTACAAGTTAATTTGTAAATCATATAAAAAATTATAGTTTAACTAATATAACATCGCAATTTGATATTTTAACTAATATTGCAACATCATAAAATGATAACTTTTTTAATTTAAAAAAAGCTCATCTAATTAAAATTAATACATTTGATTAATTAGTTCTATAAATATTGAAAAAATAGTTAATATTATATACAGAAAGTAACTAGTTTATCGGTTTTTAAAATTATACCATCGTTCAAAAAATAAAAATAAAAATAATTAAATGTAAACCAATGTGATCAAAAATTGTTTTATTAATTGTATATATAATACAGGTGAACCACCAGAAAACGTAAAAAACAAAAAACAGAAAAAAAAAAAAAGGAAAAAAAAACTCATTAATTGTTAAAAAGAAAAAAATAAGTAAAGCAAATTCAAAAGAGGCTAACCAAACGCCATAACCAAGAAGATCACAACGAAAGCCAACTTAAATGAATATTGTTTCTCCATTATATGTCAGATATACAGTGCTTTGCTTTGATTTTGCGTGTAGAGTGTACTCATTTTTGACATATATATAGACGAGCACATTATAACGTTTATTTTCTTTATTTGGTAAATGCCTTACTTTTTCCTTTTTCCTTTTTCACTTTACTTATTCACATATATTTAGGCTATAGATAGTTATACTGTTTTGGAAAACAATTTTTTTTGGTAACTCTAATATTACAGTTATGATACTTCCACAAAAACTAAGATATGAGGCTTACTTAAAAAAGCACAAAAGAAAAAATATATACATATATATATATATGATACGGGCTGAAAAGTACATAACCTACATATTATATAATACTATTGTCGATTCAGTACGATGCACGATATGTATAATCGCAATATATGATTTTGAAAATAATTTATAATAATTAATTATAATCAAATCTAAACAAATTAATTAATTATGTTATTTTTTATGAGTAAAGACTAAAGATCTTTAATAGTTTGTATTAATTTTATAATTTTCATTGATATTTTTTGGTAGTTTTGCAAAAATCAAACAATTTGGATGTCTCTTTTAATGGGTGTTGGCGTGTCACTTTAAATTCAATTAAAGAAATAAAGAAAATTTGATAATAAAATAATAGAAATTATGCAAAGTAAGATGACAAAAATCAAATAATTGTACTAATTTGCATAGAATAAATAAATTAAAAATTCTTAAATGTCTTATAACGAAAAAGATTTTAAATATAAATTTACTCGATTAAATGAGATAATAAAAAATAACAATAATTTTTTAGGGAATAAAAAATATTATAGAAAAATTGAAACTAAGGAGGAAACATTGTTCTATAGTTGTATGTCTAATTAATTGGGAGTTTAAAGATCACTTGTCCTATTGTTTATTTGTAGACAAACATTTTTAAAACTTGATAAGAGCACAAATATCATTTTGAATGATGAATTTTTTTTTTCTCAAATACCTAAACTCTAATCATTATCCCAAATCAAAACTTTTTCCTTCATTATTTGAATCAATTTGAAAAATGATGAACTTAGCATTATTTATGCCCTTATTCATTTAAGGTAAAAAAAAAATTACTTATTTTCAAAATAAATAATTAGCCTTATTCAAGTTTCATTTGCTTTAAAAAATAATTATTATTTCAAAATGATATTATTTACCTTATTCAGATTCATTTATTACCTTTCAAAAAATAAAAATAGCTTTATTCAGGCTTCTTTAATTCCACAATTAATTTCCAAATTTATTAATACTAGGAGGAATAAAAAACGTAATTTGGGTGTTTTGGACCAACATGCCTTAAATAATTGGCATATTTATAAACCCAAATGAAATTAAATATAGTGTAATTACCAATCATAATATTGACCATAAATAAATGGTATTTAATTAATATTTATGAAATAATTGATTTTTATAATTTATTAATTGGAGAGTGTTTGTCCATAACTAATTATCTTAATTTTTACTTGATTAAGAATATCGTTTTTAAAAGTATGGGATCAATAATATTTGTTTTGTGGGTAAAAATTTTTAAATTTTAAATTTTAACATTTCAATATCATAATTGATATTTCAATATGATCTTCTTTAATTGCTTATATTAATTACCTATTGTAGTGATACGTATAATTTAAAATTTAAATAGTCTTATATTGAAATTGTTCATTTTAAATTAATGGTCAATTTACTATTGACAAATAATATCCATAAATAATTTATGTGAGCCAAAATTTTAAATTCTAAATCTTATAATTTAAAGTTGAACCGGTCTTATATCAAAAATTTAAAGCTCTAAATCAATAGGCATTCAATATGGACAATTAGTTTTATAATTTATGGAAATAAAAAATATATATATGTCAACACTTTCAAATGTTAAAGTTTAAAATTTCATATTAATGATTAATTGACTTGTGCATATGTAACGTTAATATCATGTATAAGGTAGTTCATTTGATGAATTGTATGATGTAATTTTTGTTATTTGTTAATGGATGGTATTTGTGTAGTTTTATTAATTTATTAATATTTTATTTTCTTAGATAAAAAGTATTTTTTTATAATTTGATATTGTATTTTTCACTTGGTTATTTTAAAAGCAATGAGATATCCACATAAATAGTAATTAAATAATATTTAAAAAGTAATTGTGTATAATATTAGACCAATAAACCTAAACAAATAAATATATATTATACTTTTTTTTAAAATGTTTTTAGAGGGAAACCAAACTATATAAAATGACAAAATATGAAAAAAAAAATGACCAAAAATTTTAAATATTAAATATTAAAGAATTTGCAACTATGCAAATGCATTAAGGTAAAGAGTTTGAATATGTAACATGCAAAAGCTATATATGATTATTAATTAATTAAACATATTTTATTATTATTATTTTTTTATTTTTGGAAACAAATGACATTTTAAAGAAAAATTTTGATTTTAAGAAAACTTCAAAATGTTTAACAAAGCTTCAAATATAGATAGTCACCTTGATAGTGTTAGCTTTCTTTTCTTACCGTATCAGCTTAATATGATTTTTAAACAGATCCATTGAAAATGTTTGTTATTAGTGGTTGTCTATTTTTGTGTTGTAGTTAAAAAAAAAAAATTACAATAAATACAATTCCATAACAATCCATCATATCCTTTAAAATCTATAACTCATTGTAAATCCATTAAACTCTAAATTGAATACACGCCTTTTAATTTCTTTTTGTAGTCTCCAAATCAAGTTAGGATTCCTTTAATTTTTCTTTTTTTTCTTTTCTATGTGGACCCTAATTAATTTATTTTTAACAAAATATTTTCTTATAAAATTTATAATTATCTCTTCATCTAAACCTAGTTGAACAACACATATTTCATCCAATTTATAACCAAAAATCTACCATACAAAGACAATAAAAAAAAAAATCATAAGTTTTCTTTTCCTTGTTTCTCGTATATATTAACTTCCAACTTTTACTTTTTACTTCTTTTTTTTTTAAGCAATTTCATTCCATCCACAAGGATATCATAACATCTAGGTTTTTTTTTTTTTTTTTGGACTTTTATTTGGAATCCTTGTTTCTGGTCTATATTAACTTCCAATTTTTAATTTTTACCTTTTTTTTTTTTCCTAATTCCATTCCATCCACATAAGGAAATCAATAATTTCTACCATATAAGGAAATCAATAACTTGTAGCTTTTTTCTTTTTAATTTTCTATGCTTTTATTTAGAAGAAAATAATATATTTGCAAAATAAAAAAAAAAAGTAGTATAGATTCAAATTTAGATGTCTTTAGAGATTTAAAGGAACAAGAGTATTATTTTGATTTATTTATTTATAATGAATTGATATATAATCAAGTTAAAATATGTTTTTCTTTTGGCTAATATTGAATGCAATAATGTTAGAGTTACTAAAATATTTATCAAATTTATTTACCAAAAATGATGTGACATATAGTTTAGCAACATTTAATTGGTTTATTTTTTTAATTCTTTTATCCACAGGTGAGAGGCGTTGATTAGCCAAATACTGGGGAAGAAATTCTTGCAAAACTGGGATTGATGATGACAATGATGATGATGTTGAAAGAGCCAATATGAGATCTCCTGAATGAATTCTCATGATCAATCTCAATACTACATCTTCGTTTGACAGAAGGAATGAAAAATAGGAAGGATGAAAGATGGAGGAAAGATAAAAAAAAAGAAAAAAAAAAGAAAAAAAAAAGTTCAAATCTTACACGTAAAGAGACGATAATAAATAATATACTTTTTAGTTTTTTTAGTTTTTATAAACCCTAGTAACAATTAAACACTATTATTTACCAAACACTTCAATACTAATTTTGAATCATACAGCCATTATGATATAATAGTTTACAAACACTTAACCGACTAATTCTTTAGCAAAATTAGTTCTGCAACGTAGTTAATATTGATTTTCTTAAAAGTTACAGCAATACCAAATTAAGCCTTAGTTACTAGTAAGTCTAATCTTAAAATCTATGAATGTAACTTAGAATTGAGTTGTAATGATGAAACTATAGTTATTTATATATGTGATTCACTTGAATGTACTTTAGCTAATTTAAAGAAAAAGCCCTTTAACTGGTAAGCTAGGACAATCTAAGGGTAAGTGATTTATTATTAGTCAAACTAAATGACTTTAAATAAGCATTTTCTTGAAAGGCAACGGAAGGTAATTTTTTTTTCTTTTATGAATTGTTTTTATTTGTTTTTAGTTTGCTTTCATTTGTTGGGGAATGTCATAAAATAATATGGAGGTAGAAGTATATTATAATAATAGTAATGACAATAATAATAAAAATACCGGACTAGTATATGATACATGAAAATATACTATTATATTGAGTAAAGAAAGAGGAACGAAAACTTTCCTCCCTCCAATCCTTCCAATTTATGAGGGATTTGTTCGTATGGAAAGTTTTCCATCCAACTTTCCATCCAACTTTCCATCTTTCCCTTTTTTACTCCAAACCAAATAACCTTGACATCATCTCTCCCTCCACTTTTCCATCCATTCCTTTCCATCATTTTATTTCTCCACCACACCAAACATAGCCTAAGTCCAATGCATGGCACTTTTTGTTTACTTATACTGTGGAAGCGAGTTTTGATTGAACGAAAGCATTTAGATTAATATTTTTTGGCAATGAGATAAGTTTTTCCAATTGCCAACTTGTAATGGTTTGTGTTACACAAAATTCCGCACTGACAGAGTAACAGCGCTAAACAATATCACTGTTAATTCAAAAATAGAAAAAAAAAAGTCGAAATTTGATGAAGCGGAAGCAAATAAAAAATAATAAAGAAAGTACATAATTCAGTAATGAGAAAACAAACTTTTTATTTTTTTAGTATTCTGAATGATAAAAATAACATTCTAGAATGCCTCTTTATATAGAAAACTCTAAAAAACAAAACAAGTAAAAAAAAAAAAATCTGTTATCCTTTAATTAAGGGCCAACTAATAGCACTTAATTTAGGAATTGCTTTATTGACTCTAATTGACATTAAGACCTAAAATTAAGGATCATGAAGGTAAATTATACTAAAAATAATGAAAATTAAATTATGGTAAATAAAGTCATAATTATTGTCCTACATCAGATGCTTCCAGTTAAAAGATACTCGTCCTCGAGTTAAGCCATAGCGATTTACTTGAAGGGCGTAAATTGGATGTTTTGAAAGTAGAAGTTGACATATCATCTGTGTCAGGACCCGTCCAAAATTCCTCCCTGGAACCCTAGACAAGGTCTGATCCCAGGGAAATACCACCGAACCTTCCAACGGAAAATCCAGCAGCACCTCCCCTACGGGTAAGACTAACCAAAAATTTCCTGCACTGAAAACACACTTCTATAAACATCCCCTTATTCCTCCCACGTTACTACAATATAATTCCACAAATTTGGAGCACTTCAAATGAATAACAGTAAATCAGTGCATAAATAACAACTAAATGTCCAATACAGTATACAGAGCATTATAAAAATAAATGTGGAATTAATACAATGACAGATAAGGAAGCAATACAAGATGGAGAGGAAAAAGGGAAGAAATGCTTCTTGGACTTTCGACAATGAACTGAGACGTCGGGCTTGCCCTGGACGATCAACGTCTCCCAACCTGGACCTAAGGGAACGGAATTTAAAAATATGAGATGCTAATCATTTTAGTTAGTGACCCTATCTACTGTACAATTATAAAACAACGATACTTAAGGCACATTTGCTTAATGGGAATAAATAAGTAAATAAATAATAATTAATTGATAAAGGAGAGAGAGTCCGACCGGCCACAGGAGTTTTTCAAATTTTCCAGCCGATCCACCTTACACGCGCCGGCCAGCAAGAAGCCCCTCCCTATTTCCGACAAAACCCCAAAATTTCACGGCCATTGGCCGCCGGACGCGCCCGGATCGAGGCGGCGAAGATAGACGGCGATTTTTCCCTCCACAGCCGTTTGACCAATTTCCGGCCATTTTCCAGCCACACGCGCCAGCCAGCCCTCACCACCTCCTCAAGTCCGGCCTACCCACCAAATTTCACGGCCACCGGACCACCGACGAGCCGGGATCAGAGCTTTTTCCGGCGAGGGGCCGAAATTCTTCAAACCCCGATTTCTCCGCCGTCCGGCCTCCGTTTGCCTCACAGCCGGTCCCGTTGGATTCCTCTCCCCACGATCTACAAATCTGCAAAAAAATCTCAGCCAACGGCCACCGTACGCGCCGCCGCCGGTGACGGTTGCCAGTGACCCGGCGGCTCGCCGGAAGTTACTGTTTCGGCGAGTACCCAGTTGCACCGCCAACCCCTCCAGACTGTGTTCGACCTCCTGAACCCGAATCCGGCATCCGTTTTTGCCAATTCGCGACGGTTTGGGAGAATTATGGAGTCAAAACCCGAAAGCTTTCCGGTGAGATTCCGACCACCTCGGGTCCGATCACCGGAAATTAAGACCGAATCTGTGATCCTCATCACTCGAGCTTCAATTCGGTATATGACTCCTAAATTTTAGATGTCATTTGGTGTTCGCTCCCCGGGTACCCATTTGGGAGTTACCCGATTAAAATATTAATATTTGTGGTTTGGTGTACTGTGGATGTTTTAGGTGCACGTGTGAGTAGCGGAGTCGATCCTACGGAGGATCTTGATTGAGATACGTGCTTAAGGTGAGTGACCCACCTTCAAATTAATTTTGGGAATTTAATTGGCGAATATTATGTGTGATTTGAATATTTGGAATTTAAATTCTATGTGCCAAATATTTATTTGATTTATTGTGGAATTATTGGTGAATTTATTTCGACTAAAGACAGTATGCCTGATATAAATTTATGCCATGTGAAATTATTTTATGGTTTTGAGAATTTTGAAATTCTTGTGGTTTTAACATTAAATTGGGCATGAGTTGATTTTCAAATATTTCAAGGAAAATATTTGTTTATGTTGGTGACTCCAATTTTTATAAAATATGCCCATGGAATATTATGAGATTTAATTATTATATTTCGAGAAATTATTTATGCTATTGGGAAAAATGTGAATATTTGAATTGGTGGATTTGAAAATCATGGAATTTATGGTGTTGATTATAAAGAAATTGTGGAGAATTTCCGGGTTCAAGCGGATGGGATAAACCCGCTATGTTTATGCAAAATGTGAAATTTGATATATAAATTAAATATGTGGATTTTATGATTTTTAGATGCACCGTGCACGTACTGGTATTCTGTTTATATGTGATATGGATATTGTGCACACGGATGTGATTAGCGCGCAAGAGGGTGTGAGTAGCGCGCAGGTGATATTATGAGGTTGTCCTGTGGTTGCCATCGGATGAGGGTAGGCCACCCCTCCATGGCCGGGACACCAGTTAGCAGCGGCGCAGTGGGACGCCACGCGACCGTATGCCGGTTTCTTTTTATAACCTCCTGTCTGGTGGTACCTTGGGACGCTGGGTATTGTTGGAGCCACTGGTATATAGTAGGTGCATCAAATGATTTTCAGAACTGTGATTTTAAAAATTAAATATTTTGAAACTGTATTGGAATTAAAATTATAATTATTACCATTTCTGGTATTTATTTGATGTCTTGGTTTTCGGGGAATATGAACAAAGGGTTTTGTGAAAAGGTTTTAAAAGGGAAACTTTTCCAACCGAGAGAATTGTAAGGGTTTTGAGAGAAATTATTATTTCCAATTTATTATTATTTATCTACTTATTACTGTGGTATTATATTGTATAGTAGATAGGGTCACTCACTGAGATGATTAGCATCTCATATTTTCAAATTCTGTTCCTCTAGGTACCAAGGTGTCGGTGTTCATTCGGAGCGGACTTGATCTTCATTGCTGTTTTAGTTCGTGAAGTATCCTGTTCTTCTTTTATTGCAGTTGTAATATTTCTTTCACTCTTGCCGTATTCTATACTTAGCAGTACTTCATGAAGCTCTGTATACTGTATGGGACACTTATGTATTTATTATGCACTGGATTACTGTATTTATTTTGAAGTGCTGAAATTTGTGGAACCAACTTGTAGTATTGTGGGAGGAATAAGGGGGACGTTATAGAAGTGTGTTTTCAGTGCAGGAAATTGTGGTAAGTCCATCCCTTAAGGGAGGTTCTGCCGGATTTTCCATAGGAGGGTCCGGTAAGGTTTCCCTGGGATCAGGGCTTGTCTAGGGTTCCGGTGAGGAACTTTGGACGGGTCCTGACATTAGCTTCCTTGATGATCCAAGCAATTTTGTTATGGGTGAGATGCTTCAATCTGTCTTGAACTTCAAAAACTTTACCAAGGCCAAATTTTCGCTACTTCCACTATCAATAATCACACCACATAACTTCTAGTTGATAGTGCATCATGTTTTAAAAGTGTTGTGATGTTGAAGATTCGTCGTTCGTTTTTGTCTATGTTTCTGAACTTTTTTTTTTCCCTCCTTGAAACAATTTAATATTTTCAAATATTGCATACTACATGAACTTTTATCTACTTCGGCAGTCTCACCTTCATCATAATCCTCTTGTCCATTTTTTTGCAGCTTTTACCATATCAGTTCAGGGTCTCATCAGATACATATTGGATCGATGTCCCAGTTGTTGACATTTGTAGCATTTGTTAGGCATTGGCCGGGCATAAAGATTCTGATTTCCTTGCCGTCAATCAGGTTCACTAATTCTACCTTTTCATCTAGAAAACACACTTTAATCTCTCTCCCCTCTCTCTCTCTCTCTCTCTCTCTTAATTTCTTATTCCATTCTAACCTAGAAATATGATCGCCCACTAAATTATCTACTACCTTTTTATCTAAAGCATGAACAATAGCAAGTATTTATTTTTAAAATAGTAGCATAATTTAATTGAGCATTATTCAAAGTTTTTGAAGAATAATAAATAATATGTATCTTACCTTTATTCTTTTTTCCAACATTGCACTTATAGCATATTCACTTCCATCGCACATTAGTACAAATATTAAATTCTAATATAGGGCAAAATAATAGGCACATGTTAGATTTTCTTTCAAAACATTAAAAGCATGCATGTAATTATCATAAAAAACAAAAGGCACATCTTTATTCAACAAATTACAAAGGGGTTTAGAAATTTTAGGAAATTCTTTTATAAGACTTCTATAAAATCCAATGTGTACTAGAAAACTTCTAACTCTTTTGCCATATGTAGGTGGAAGTAATTTTACAATTACCTCTGTTGTTAGGAATCCTCCTAAGGTTCCCCACAAAACTCTAGGATAGCCTCAAGTAGAGAAATTCCACCGGATATTTTACCGATAATCTGTTAGAATCTCTCCTAAAAGGTGTCCTTTCCCCAAAATTTTACCTTAGAAAGAAAATACAATTTTATATTAATAGCCATACCACATTTTCTACTTTCTACAATTCTACAATTTGCAACACTTCAAATATTACAGCATACATGCCCTCAAGTCCATACTAGGATCAAAGCATTTCGAGGAAGTATACACTGTTAAATATATACTTCTAAGAAATAATAAATTTTAAGATAACATTAAATAAAATAAAACAAAATAGATATAGAAAAATAATACATTAATTAAATTGTTAACATCATAATTGAAATTCCCATAAACATCACCACCATTCACTACTAATATAAATACAGACATATGTATCTAAATATACATTTTACATATATGAATATGTATACAACACTCTAAAGTTTCATTACTTTGATAAGTAGGTTGAGTAACCTACCTGAAGGTTGAAAAACCTGCCGAAGGCTGAACCATCTGCCTAAAGGCTAATCAGGATTTTATCATCGATATTGTATGAACTTTCCAACTACTTTACCATGTTACACATGAACTCCTAACTCCATAAAATCATTTACGATAATAAGTAAAGCAATCATATAAATGATGATGATGATGATAAATAGATGCTGAAATATTAAGATTGAACAATATTAATAATATTAAGAATAATGGTATCAATTAAAATAAAAATAAAAATAAATAAATTATTTAAAGCATATACTTGTAGTATAAAAACACCTAATACTCCATACAATGCAGTGTTGATGAGTGATGTTTGGCATTCTAAACACTACTTGACAAAAGATGGAGGGGGAGAAGAGAAACTTGCATGTAGCCTTTTCAGTGTCCCAAAGGTGCTGATGTTAAATAACCTACCATTCTATAGCTAAGGGAAGGGTGGCTAATACTATCATCGCAAAATACCTGTCTACCTTCGCTCAATTTAGCTACTATAGGATGGATAAATCTAGACTATTATCCTTTGGCTATGGGGAGGGTGGCTAATATCATCACTGCAAAATACCTGTCTATCCTTGCTCATCATAGTGCGCAAAGGATGGCTACGAATAATTTGCATGCTGAAATCAATTGTATACATATGGAGAATATTGTTACTATCTCATGCATCTAAGAAAAACAAATGTAAATATTCAAATCTTTCCATAAGGTTCTTATTATCAATTATACTGATTAGTGAAACAGGAAAATGTAACACCCCATCTTGAAATATGCCAAAATGTTTTGTGCGCTAATTGAGTTTAACCAAATTAATCGAGTTTGATTGAGTGGGGCCCATGGTTAACTTGTTGCTATGGGTAGAATTTTGCATTGGCCGGCTGGCCAAGTTTCACGATTGGCAGGCTGGCGATGCACCAGGATAGGTGAGATTTTCGATGGTGGTGTCGCTTGCTTCATCGGTTGTTTTCTCCCAATCCGACCACCCTCTATTCTTATCGCCATTATAGCCATGTAGCCCACCTTCCAGCCAATCTTCCCACAAATTTTGACGGTCAATTGTAGCCGAATGCACTAGCACCAGTGACGTTATCTAGCAACTGCAGCAACTCATCGGATTCCTTGATTCTGATGAGTTTCTGACATGTCCATCATCCTTTTTCCATCTATTTTGACCTCCTTGAACTCAAATATGAGATCCATTTAATCCAAATCTCACTAGATTAGGAGATCCGAGAATAGTTAGTACCTAAGCTTCCCAGTTAGATCCCGACCACCATCGATCTAGTCTCTGAGAGGCAAAACCCCATCTGTGATCCTCACTTCATAAGCTATGTTTGATATATAATTTGCCTATTTTGTATAATATTTGTATTAGCTCCCACTGGTAAACTATGTACATTTTAACTGATTAAAATATTATTTTCATGGAAATTGTGTTTTGATTATATCTTAGGCACCCGTGTAAATCGTGGGACCGATTCTATTGAGGATGACGAGTGAACCACGTATTTCAGGTGAGTGATCCATTTTCTTAAATCTATTTTCGAATTGTAATACACATATTTATGTTGTTTAAATTCTCAAAAATTTTATGATATGGTTTAAATTGAATAAAAATTATTATTAAATTATTTTGTGCAATTTATGTGATTTTATATATAATTGATGCATAAATTTATTTTACGGATTTGAAGAAAATACTTGGTTGAAATTATTGCTAAATTTAGTATGCATAATAAAATATATTTATATGTATTTATGTCTAAATTTCATTTGATTTAACATAATTTTTCACACATCAATTTTTAAGGATTTAAGGAAAATAATAGTATTAAATTTGTTATGTATAAAAATATATTTGTGTATTTAAATAATTTATGGAATTGAATTTATTGTGGTAAGAATTGAATTATTTAAAATGTTGGATTTACGATAATGGTTTGAAAGAAATTGTGGAATTTTATGGGCTTAAAAGAATGTACTAAACCAGTGGTATTTTATGAAAATTTTGATATTTATGATATTGCTAATTTTATGGTTTTAAATGCACTATATAGTACTCGTGTTCTGTACTGTATTTATAATTATCGCACATATATGCATAGCCATATTGTGGGGGCTATTGCCGAGAGGGTTAGCAAGTATTTTGCACAGTGAGTATCAGTCACCTCCTTTGGCCTCAAGATGGCTGGTTGTTGGCATCGACGCCTTGGGATATCAAGGTAACTGTTTGCCAATTTTTCTTTTTAACCTCCCTGTGAGAGTGGTACTTGGGACATCGAATACGGCCTGGTACCATTTGGTATATAATGACTGTATCAAGTTGTTTTTCCTCATTTCTTTTAAACAAAAAAATATTTTAAAATGTATTTTATTACATTTTAATTGTTTATTTCAAATTATATAAAATATTATTTTATAAATTATTTAAATTGTTGGATTCAATTTTATCCCATTATATTATTTTTATTATTTAATTAACTTATTTAATCATAATTTTATATATTCATGTTAATTTATTTTTATATTCAATTTTCCCTTATATAAATTTTGTTTATGATTTTATTTTATTTTTTCTAAATTTAATATTTGTTTATCAAATAATTTTCATTGTTATTTTAATTTTAAGTGAATTACATTTTTAATTATTTTCTTGATTTTTGGAGAATAAAAAAATTATGGGTTCTTTAAAATTAGTAAGGGTTTTGAGAGAAAATTCTTAAAATTTAGTTTCTTATTTATTTATTTATCTATTTCCTTAATTATATATTTATTTGCTTATGTATTTATTTATTATTAATTGACCTTATTTTATAGTATCATATTTTGTTTCCGTAGTTGGGTATCACTTACTAGGATGATTAGTATCTCATTATTTTTTTGTTTTTAAATATGTTCCCCTAGGTCCAGGTTTAGTAGGCGTTGATCATCTGACGGTGAGTTTGACGCTTTCTATCCGCTGCTGTGTTCCAAGGAGATCATTTGTTTTCCTTTCTTTTCTTGTAATACTCATTTCATAATTCATAGTATTTGTCTTAATTCTGTACTGGATGAAAATCTTAGTAGGCTCTTATTACTACTGCATTGGATTACTATATTTATTTATTTTTCTGCTTGTTACTACTGTTATTTTATTATTGAAGTGCTGCTCTTTATGAAAAAAATCTTATAGTAAGGTTTGAGGAATAATGTGGTGCTTTATTGGAGTGTTACTACAATAGTCATTATCTACCATTTGTCAACTTCCTTACCTAGTTCCCTTCATACACAAAGCTCACAGGCTAAGTTGGTTTTTACATAAACTCATAAGGAATTTAAAAACAGCATTGGCTATAAATTCTAAAAACAATAGGGAAAGCAAAATAACAAATAGGAGCATAAATAAAAAATTGTAGCAGAATTATTAGCCAAACTAAAATTTATACGAAGTCTTTACTTCAACAATAGCAAAATCTTAAATATTCAATAATAATGGACAAGCAATATACCAAATAAAAGCTTGAAATACAAGGATTAGAAATGCTTAGCTTAACTTAGCAAAAGTGGCCGACAATGGATGGATTTTCCATCAAAAAATGCTGTAAAACTTGTCTGTTTCATATGCCTTAAACAAGCTTGAATGAAGTTTAATAGAAGTCCCCATCAACTTTAAAAGGTCCAAATTAGGGAGAAGGAACCGAGGCCTTGACTTGAAATGATTGAAATTTGGCAATTGGATGATGTGGATGTTGCATGTTTCCATGGCCTTTCACCAGCACATGGACGACTTTATTGGCAATTGAAAGGCACTAAGGCATTGCTAGCATATGGGTAGTCGAAAAGCGATGGTAGTGTGGGTTAGATCCACTAGAATCAGAGCAATGATAACATCCTAACGCGAGAAAACACTTTGAATTTGATTTTTGACCAAGTTTGATCGAAGTTGACCATAGTTGACCAAGTGGGTAACATAGTTGACTTTTTGGCATGGCTAGACTTTCATTTTGACCAGGGTATTATTGCGAATTATTCATCATCACGAGTTTGTAGACGAGTAGTAAGCTTAAATAGGAGTTTAGATCAAAAAGTTATGGTTAGATCAAAGTGAGGTTTGGACTGTTTGAGCAAGGCTAAGCTTGACTTTTTATTTGTATAAATCATGACCTTGACTTATGTAAAGGTGCATTTATTTTTTAGCATTTACTTTACTAGGTAGTTTTTATTAAAAAGCATGTAAACGGATGTTTGAAAAAATCATTGATGGGTACCATGTGTCACCAATCTACATGTGACACGTGGCCAACTTCTTTTTCTTTTTTATTTTCTTCTTTTTCTCTCTGCATACACAGAACTCTCTCTCTCTCTCTCTCTCTCTCTCTCTCTCTCTCTCACTCGGTGGTTTGGCCAAAATTGACCATTTTCCCACCATCAAACTCTAACACGCTCTAGCCATATTCAAAGCCCAGGCACTGGCACCTCAGCCGTCAAATTTCATGACTAACTACCACTGGAAGAGCCAAGATTAGGCCAGCAAAGCCATGGTGGTTTAGCTGTTTTCCAATAGACCTAGACCGGCCCATATCTTTATTCCTCTTATTTTTTACCCTTTGATTCTGAATATGGCTTCCATTTTCTTGAGGTCTTAACTATTTGAGAGATATGATGATTTGAAATTTAGTCGAAAAATCAAGACCATTTTCCAGCCACTGATATCGAGTTTGATTAATTTGAGCTAAGTATTCTCAAACTTTATCTTGCAAACTTTCATTTGGTATATAGTTTGCCAATCATAGATGAGCATTTAAAATGTTACTATTTTTGAGCTAATTTTAGCAATTACTGTAAACATAGTTTGTGTTGGAAGTTTATCTAGAGAATTCTCATCGTGTTTAGGTTCATAGTGATTAATAAAGGTTATTGAAATATTCAATTTCATGAAATCGAGCATAAATAAGAAAACCTCAAATTTTTGGACAATAGATCATTCATGGTTATTGTATGGCTGGACTTCCTTAGAGTCCATCTTTGAGAACTTGAAGTAGTAAAAGTAAATTTTTAAATATTTAGCACATTCTACTCTCCATGGATCATGTATTTGATATCTAAATAGAATTTATAGTATATGTTAGGCATCTGACTAACTCGTGGAGAACCCTGTAGTAGAGCAAGGGATGAGCAAATGTTAGTACTGTGAGTGATATATACTTTTTAAATTATATTTTGGGGTAAAATAAATAATACATATATTTATTTACAATTAAATTTGGATTTAGTGTGTTATATAACAAATTATTATTAATTGATATTTTATAAAATTCAAAAATGTTTAGATGCTTATGTTTATTTAAAATAATTTTATTCATTGTTTTTTTTTTTTTTTGAATATCGATCCACAGTCTTATGAAATTTAAATTATTGGTTTACGGTTATTTAAGTTTATCCAAGTATTTGCTTATATACAGGTTTATAGTCTTGAGGCATTTATATGGTCAAGGAAGCATTTTAATAGCACTACAAGAAAAAAAGGGACTTAGTGACTAACTTTTTAGCAACCAAAATATTTTTGTCATTAAAATAGACCATCAATGACCAAAAATTGGTCATTGAAATTTTTGGTAATTCATATAGGAAAATGACAGTGTTCCACTTTCAGCGACCATTACTTTGGTCTCTAATTCCAATTTTCAATGACCAAAAATCGTTTGGTTGTTGAACATGAGAGCGGGAAACTACTCCTGCCTTTTTTTGGGCGAGAAAATGACCTAGGAGTTTTAGCAACCAAAATGCTTTGGTCACCAAAAATTGATACTAGGAACCAATATGTTGGTCTCTAATATTGATATACAATGACCAATCGTAATTTGGTTCTAAAAGATAGAGAAATAAGCAAACCCAAGTAAATTGGTCACTGATAGTCTAACTAATTACCAAACAAAACAAGATGTTAGATAAATTACCACTTTATAATGCTATTATATACGGCCAGATATATAAATATTATTATATATAATTTCGATATAAGGGAAACTATTTTCCACTTTCTAATGCAAGCTAGAATAATATATTAAAGACTAAGTTACCATGTCACCATGCAGATTTAGCGCGTAATCATTTTGTTAAGGTGGTAATGTTATAAATTAACTATTTTAAAATGGTTTATATTATAAAACATAATATTTTTCAAGAGAGATTACAAATATATAGTTTATTTGAGAACAATCTGATGGTAGACTCATTATTTCTTGCACATTCTAATTCAATTTTCCAACCGCATACATATGGAAAAAAACCTATATAATATATATAGCGATGTCTCATTTATTGAAAATTTACCTTAATAAAGTCCTATGCAATAGAATACAATCATTGAATTTAACATATTCACAAAAAAAAAATAAATAAAAATCATTGAATTTAACATGTCATTATAGTTAATAATATTATATATATATATATACAAATTTGCTATGATGATGGGGGAAGTTGCCTACTATTTGGTAGGGAAAAATCATTTATAATCATCTAATCTAGATCCTTATATGAATCAAATGGCTTTAGATGGTTGTTACCCACCAAGTAGTGGGCAATTTCCCTCACTGCAGTTGAGTTCTTATTTATATAATTATGTGTTAGTATGTCAATCTTGACATGATAGGGATTCAAGTTAGAGTAGCTCTTATTGGGAGAGGAAAAACCTATTAATACTCTAATCTCGAATATGAATTAGGCCCATGTTCAATTAGGTATGGGGATACCCTATGATCAAAAAGCAAAAAAAATTTGACATGGTAAAGACCTTGTAAAGAATTTTTGGAATAGTACATATCATGTCAATTGTCATATAAGAAAAAAATTTGAATCAACCACATAAAGTAAGTAATAATTTAATATTGTTCCCACACACATTCATGAATTAGCTTTTTGCCTATCTAGATTTCATTTTTTAAAAACTAAAATTTAATTGATTTGTTATAAGTTGTGAATTGGATTGACACATAGAATTCTCTTTTTATAAGTTCCTTATAATGTCCTTACTATATCATAATATATATACCTATACACATAAATATATGTACGTAGATTTTTTCATAAACGCAGATGAATTTTTTTTAAAAAAAAAGCGCATATATGCAAATTTATTCGATATTTTACAAATAAATTTTTATATTTAATCACATTATTAATGTGTTTATTAATATGTACTTTTTTTTTTTGAATTCATTATTAATTTATTATTATGCAATAATTATAAACATGTATCTGTTAGTTTTGACTTTGACTAACATTTTTAAAGAACACCTTTTTTTTTAAATGATATTATTATGTAAAAAGATTATTTAAATTCATTTTTAATATAAAATATAAATTTGTTTGCTAAATAAGAGTAAAGAACTTGGGACTTTTGACAAAAACAAAATAAGGAAAAACATTCATTTTGACTTAGGTAGGAAATTTGCCGCCACATCCTTTTGTCCTTTTACCCTTCTTTAAAACATTTTGCCCAATCCCCAATCGAAACGCTACAATCCATTTGAGAAGGGTGAGTCCACATCTCCATAACAATATACAACTGATAATGTTTAAATAAGTTTTTGATTATTGATCATAAAATGACTTATTATGCTTTTAAAATGCGAAGTTTTGGTTAGGTATAACTTATCTTTTCTGTTGAACTTAAAAGGTTTCTGGGAAGTAATTAATTTTACAAATTTATATGCAGGAAAGGCACATAGCGTTGTTGTGGCTGAGAGGGTAGCCTTAAACTTTATGCAGCGGATGAGTGGAATTGCAATTCTAACTAAGGTATATCCGTTTCCTTCAGTTTTGGGGGCGATGATACATTAATTAGTGTTAATGTTAGGATGAATGAAATAGTTGTCTCTGAAAAGATGAAAAAAGACTAAGCTTTTTTGATGTGGATATCATTGGAGATTTAAAAAGTGGTATGAGTTCATGTGGGATGAATTTCAGATAAACCATTGGAGCCAAGGTTTATACCTTACCTTTGAAGGGGATGGTCTGGGGCTCACCATGTGGGAGAAGTTTAGATCTGGGGCTTATTGTTTTATTTAGTCTAACATATTAGAAGTTGTATTTGAAACTTAAATAGAATACCAAAAGTTGTCATTTCTAATTCTGGCAACATTCACCTGTGTAGTTAAAATGACATCAACAATGCATAATGTTGATGAGGAGGTAAACTGAATAAAATGCATTGTCGAATTGTAAACCAATAGTTTATCATGCATATACAAAGAATGTGATAGGCGCAAAATATGTTACTTTGAATTGCGGTAATCTTGTTGAATCATCAAGCCCTTTGTTTTGCAATATCTGTTGGAAAATACAATTTGTGGCGAATTTACTTGGGTTCCCAACATGCTGCATTTTTTAAACAGAAAAAATTATTTCCTTTCAATCACAAGGAACGTGATAGAGTTCGATATCCCATGAAGAACATTTGGGTCTTTCTCAGATTCTTATGAGCCTAGGCTTTGGGCCAAGTTCCTAGCCCAAAAAAATAAAACAAGACACACTCCATTATATTCTTTTATTTTTTATTTTTTATGATTATTATTATTATTTTGGTGAATACTCAATAGCGTTCTTTATTTATGAGTTTGGTTTACAATACTAAGCAGCTTGTTTTTCGGTCTGCACTGGTGCTTTGACTCATTCTGTGAAAGCTCTCGACATCTCCCTTAAGATTGATACAGAGTTGGCTCTTCGTAGTTGGAAGGCCACAAATCGAGCATGATCTTACTGAATTTATACCCTCCTCCAGTACATGGTATGTGACACACCAAAATTCCATATTTTCCTTAAATAGGCCATATATGAGTCTGACTTAGCTGGTCAAAGAAATTGTTGAAGATTCTTTTTTTTTTCCCCCTAAGTGAATCTCAGTTAGTTAATAATACAATCAGAAATGACTGGTGCAAAGAAAATGGGCATGGAAGGCAGCAAATTTTCAGATATCCCTTTTGTTAGTTGGTAAGTGCTCTGATGTTATTGATGCATTTGAGGAGAGATATGTTCCTCTGCTTTCTCGTTTTAACATTTCTCTTTTGTTTTGCCCTTTGTGCATTATTTGGGTTTGCCAAAATATAATTATGATTAAATGTTTTGCTTTTCAAGATGCCAAGGCTTCTGAAGGTAAAGGCCCCATTGATGGACTTTCTAAGGTTGATAGTGTGGAACCGGTTCAGAGCAATGGCAGTATTCTAGGAGAAGGAAGTCTAGTTTTGTGAAGAGGTCTAAACAAGAGCCACACATGCGAACTGGTTGTAGAACAAAATGCAACAAGCAGAAACAGAATTGTCTCTGGTGGCTGGGTTGAAAATCCTGGACTACAGAGGAGAATTCAAGCCACAAGAATAAGATTGATGAATCAAAAAATGAATTGCGTATCAACCAAGATTATTAAGCTGATAGGCTATTCAGCTTCAATGTGAAACAACATCCAGGATGTGTCAGTAACCTTTATGGCCATGAGGTTTGTTATTACCACAAGAATAAGATTGATGAATCAAAAAATGAATTGCGTATCAACCAAGATTATTAAGCTGATAGGCTATTCAGCTTCAATGTGAAACAACATCCAGGATGTGTCAGTAACCTTTATGGCCATGAGGTTTGTTATTAAACTCTTACTTCTACTCCCTTTTGTTGTAAACGTTAACTACACAAAAACTGATGCACATTTAATCAAAATTTAGTGTTTTCACAATGTTAATTATGCATGCTGAATGCATATTTCCCATCAAACTGATGTCAAGGACTTCTTTTTTGAAGAAACTGGAATAGTTTATGATTTCAGGGCCTCAATCTCCAAGGTGCCACCATAATTTGCATCATAACTTGGTTTATGTTTAATGATGCCTGTAGGAGACTATGTTAGAGTAATGTACTGATATGTGAATTTGGGGTTGGTTTATTGGACTAGAATTGCTTTTATCGTTCCTTACTTGGCTTACCTTGTTACGAATTTCATTGCAGAAATGAAATGCTATGGTTTTAATTCTTATCTTGTACTTTGAATCAATGTAAAAATAATGCTTCCATTTTCATATATTGGTAATTGTTATTTTCTTGTGATATGTGCAGAGTAAGTACAAAGTATACAATCTTTGTACTAAAAGGCTGTATGATGCATCATTATTTGAACGAAAGGTGAGTTGTGATTTATCATTTGAGTTTTTCTTAGGCTGAACTAAATCCAAATCTGTGTAGATTACTATAAAAATATATTTTCAGAGTTGGGCATTGTATACAATGTTAAATGTGTTGTGCTTAGAAAATCAGATCTTATACAAAATAATGCAGGTTAGGTAGCCAAAAATTTATTTAGCTCTAACTATTTTAAGTGCACGTCATATGATTGTCAATAAAAAAATTAGCACTGTAAATAATAGGTGGATGGTTATTGAGGATAGGCATGGAAGCTTTGTTTATGATGTCTTTGACTTAAAATGCTGTTTGCAATTTCAATAATCATAGAAGATAACAGAATCTTTCCTGTTGTAAGTTATTGATTTTGGCAACATTAGCACCTGTTTTAGACCTTCAACCGGCAGAACCAGGTAATATTCTTTTGTTGCAGTGACATTCTGTCCAGATAAACTATGAATTTGGTATTAAGGTGTATTGGATGAATGGAAACATTATGGTGTAACTTCAACTTGAAAACATATTAACAGTTGGCTTTTGAGGTGCTTGTAGTTGTTGATGTTTGAAATTTGTTATGGCATTCACCATCCAATGTTTGCACCTCCTTGATAAATTCTTGTCAATGCCACCATTTGATTCTTGATAGCATCCTATTTTTTTACCATAATGATTAGTGTGCAACCTTTAAAGCCGCAGTTTCATTAGGGCTGCATAGATAGAGCATTCATGGGTGTTTTTGCAAATGTGTTTTCTCATCCAATATTAGATTCATTAAACTGGTACAGCTCAAGGGCTATCTGCAGTGATATGCAAAGCAATTCTAGTAGGTTTTATTTTAAGAAATGCAATTTTTTTTTATAATTAAATTAGATAGCCCAGAAATCCAAAAGAGCGTTGCAAAAATATGTGGTCTCCATCGTCAATGTAATTTCCTGTAGTAGTTTGGTGTTCTTCAACTTCCAAATTTCTAATGAATTAATTGAAACTCTTTGATCTCATGTTTGTGTCGATGTTATAAATGACATCCTGATAAAGCACGATGCTGAATGCCTACTGATATGAATTCTTTCTTCAGGTGGCTAGTTTCCCATTTGATGACCATAATTGTCCCCCAACCCAGCTAATAATAGCATTTTGTCATAGTGCTTATTCGTGATTGAAGGAAGATATTGAGAATGTTGTGGTTGTGCATTGTAAGGCGGGAATGGCAAGGACAAGGCTGATGATTTCTAGTCTTCTTCTATATTTGAAGGTAAAAATATTGTTCCCGAAGAAGTTGTAATGAATCATTTGGAAAATGTTATAATGATGTTTGTTCATATTTACCATTTTATAGTTGTTTGTGTCATAACTTGGTTTTTCATAAGATAGTTGGAGTTCTTAATTTAAGGTTTTAGTTTTCATAATGTATATTCATTTAGTTTAGACACTGTAAGATAGTTGGAGTTATTTTAGTTTATTTTATTATTTTTCGCCAATTGTTGTACTAGGTTGGTTTCATTTAATTTCAGTTATTATATTTTTTAGATTTCAAAAATAATGCAATGGAGTATATGTGCTTAAAATTATTGCAGTGACAAGTTCAATGCAACATTTTCTTCCACGGTTCATCTACACTTCTGTTCGCCACTGCCCGTAGAGTTAACTAAACTTGTTTATAGATTTTATTATCTATGGATTTTATTATCTATATTTGTACACATTTAAATCATTTTATTATGTAATGATAATTATTTCAATGTAAAGTCAATTATAGTTTTTATGAATATTATTTAAATATCTTGAATTATAAAAATTTAATAATTTGTTTTACAGATTGTCTATTTTTGTATTATCAGTACTTGATTAATTTAGATTAATTTAAAATTTATTAATATTAATTTTAAAATGATTAAACTAAAAAAATTGGCTTCTATTGACCACATTTTGGTTGTTGAAAGTCTTAGCAAAAGTCAAAATTTTATTAGCTACTAATGTTTGGTTACTAAATAAGAGTATCATCGACTAAATTTTTGTGGTTAATAATATTTTTAAATACATAAAGCCACTCATTAAGTGACCAACATGTTGGTTGCTTTAAGTGATCATCAATGACCAAACAATTTGGTCTCAAAATGTTATTTTTAGTAACTATAATATTAGTCATGTATAATTGTGAAATTGGTCACTTATATAGTTTTATGTTACCAAATTTGGTCAAAAAGTTATTTTTTAATATATTTTCAGAGATTAAAATTTGGTCATCAAAACAACAAAATCTGATTGTTAAAATTTTTCAGTTTTAACGATCAAATATTTGTTGGTAACTAAAAACAATTAGTTACAACATTTAAGTGACCATGCAATGACCATATTTTTTTTGGTTATTAAAAACATTTAACAACTAATATATGGCTTTCTGTAACCAAAACCAATGGTCGTTGAAAGACATTTTTTTAATAGTGTAATGATACTATTTCGTACAATGCAAACTATAAATCAAAGCAAGTGACCATGAACTTGATTAATGATCTTAGATGAATTTAGCTTTGGTGATTATAGCTAAAATGTAAAGGTACATATGACTCTTACATCCTCCCCTATTAAATCTATCGACAGCCTTGATGATGTGACTGCTTTGAATTATTCAATCATCTACTAGTAGAATGATAAGTTTTCCCCTTTCTTCCAGCTAATCTCATCATATCCAAGTCCTTTCCATTTCATGAGGTACTCTGTAACACCCTGTCCCAAAGTACAACGGAAATTTTCCAACTTTGACCGAGGTTGACCGTTGACCGTTGACCGAAGGGGTTAAAAATTGACTTTTTGACTCGGATGGAATTCTAGGTTGACTGAGGTACCGTTACGAAGTACACGTTGGCACGAGTTCGTAGACCAGTAGTACGTCGAAAACAGAGCTACGGTTTGAAAGTTATGAGCAAAACAAGTTGAGGTCCAAACTGTCCAAGGGTGCCAGAGTTGACTTTTTATTTATGCAAAGTTGAGCTTTGACTCATGCATGGTTATGAAGTACTCGTCGATACGAGTCCGTAGACTAGCGGCACATCCGATTTGGACATGTAGTTTGAAAGTTATGGACATGCGAAGTTTTCCGAATACTGTAATATTTTAATACTTTTGAATCGGTGAATAGTGAAACACCACGTGTCGCGATCTCAGCCGTTCCTATGAGTGCTCAGTGGCACCCACGTGGTTTTTCTTAGGTGAGGTGGGAGAGAAGAGAGAGAGGGGGGAGAGAGGAGAGAGAAGGAGGAGAGAGAAAGAGAGTGGGAGAAAAACTGGCCACCGGAGGGCCACACGCTCCACCCCACTGCCTCTGCCTCCTCAATTCCGACCGGCCACCCAAATCTCACGGCCAACCGGCCGGTAACGCGCCAGGATCGGAGTGTTTTCCGGCAACGGCCATTTTTTCCCTCTACCACCGGCCACCGCTGTTTGACCCATTTCCTGCCATTTTCAGGCCACACACGCCAGCCACCCCTCACCATCTCCTCATTTCTAGCCAGCCCACCAAATTTCACGGCTACCGGACCTCCAACACGCCGGGATCGAAATATTTTCTGGCGAGGGGCCGAAAATCTTCAAACCCAAATCTCTTCGCCGTCCGACCTCCGTTTGCCTCATAGTCGGTCCTGTTGGAACCCTCTCCCTTCGATCTACAAAACCCCCAAAAAATCTTGGCCATCAGCCACCGGACGCTCCACCAACAGTGACGGTTTCTGGTGGGATTCGGCAGCTCGCCGGAAAGTCCAATTCCGGCAAGTACCTAGTTGCACCGCTGGTTCCTCCCCACTAATTTCGACCCCCTGAATCCAAATTCGGTGTCCTTTTCCTCCAATTAGCAATGGTTTGGGAGAATTGAGGCTCTAAAGGCTGAGAGCTTTCCGGCAAGATTCCAGCTACCACCGGTCTGATCTTCGGGAAGTAAGATCAGATTCGTAATCCTCGTCACTCAAGCTTCGATTCGGTATATTACTCATCAATTTTTTGTTGTCGTTTGTGTCTGCTCTCCCGGGTACCCGGTTGAGAATTTATCCGATTAAAATATTATTTTAATCGAAGTTGTGAAATGTTGATATTTTAGGTGCACGGGTGAGTAGGGGAGTTGATCCTGCGGAGGATCTTGACTGAGACACACGCTTGAGGTGAGTGACCCACTTCAAAATTATTTTGGGATGTTAAAATATATATATTTTGTGTTAATTTGTTATTTGAAAATTATGTTTGATGTGTTGAATATGTAGTAAATTTATATTTGGAATTTTTGTGCCAAAATTGAATGGAATTAAATATTTGTGCATTATAAAATATTTTGGTTTTAAGGAGTTTGAGATTTTGGCAATTATTATCAAATTTCATTGCTAGAATATTTTATAATTAAATATTTGATAAATATGTTTTATGTATTTGATATTTAGAATTATGCTCATGTGGTGGAATTTAAATATAATTGTGGAAAAAAATATTATTTTATATATATATATAGACCCATTGATGCTAAATGAAAGTTTGGGTTATTAAGAAATTCTCGATTATTATTATTGTGATTTAATTGTATTTATTATGTATGAGCAAGGTCTTTTCATTAATTAATTGTATTTGGATTTTAATATTATTTTTTGGGCATGATTTGATTTTAAATATTTCAAGAAAAATATTAGTTTAAGCTGGTGGTTTCAAATTTTATAATTATGCCCATGGAACATTATTTGATTGATTTTATGATTTGGGAAGAAAATTATTTGTATATTATTATCGGTGGATTTATGCTGGAAATGTTAAAGAAAAATGTGGGAGGTTGAGTTCGAAAAACGGTATAATTCCCACGGTGAATTTTGGAAAAATTATGTACGTTTTTATAATAAAATTTGGTTATTTATTTTAGACGCACTCATACAGTACTGGTATTCTGTACTGTATATGTGGATGAGCGCGCACGTTATAATGTCTCCCGTGAGTTGCCATTAGACCGAGGGCAGGCAAGTTTTATATAGTGCACATAAGCCGCCCCCGTCCATGGCCGGGATGACGGTTTAAGCAGTGGGGCTGTCGGGACGTCGAAGCGACCGTATGCAAGTTTTTCTTTTTAACCTCCTGCCGGACGGTGCTCGAGACGCTGGGTATCGGAGGGCATCACTGGTATATGGTGTGGTGCGTCAAGTATAAATTTTCAGACAGAAAATTCAAATCCTAAAGGTTTTTAAATCATATTTAAATTAAATGTATTTTATTTGCGTTACCATCTAATTATAATTATTTAAATTACATTTTTGACATTGTTTATTTTGATTGATTAAATCAAATTTTATGAATTAGATATATTGAAGGTTTTTCCTTTATGTTATATTTCTTTAATGCAAGTGTTCCAAATTTATTTATTATATTTCATTACATTTTATTCATATTTGGACTATTTAATTATTTATTAAATTAATTATTTCTTGATTTTTGAGGCATAAAAGATTGGGTTTCGCGAAAATGTTTTAAAAGGGGAACCTTTCCAATGGAGTGAATAGTGACGGTTTTGAGAGAAATATTATTTTCAAATAATTATTATTTATTTACTTATTTATTCTTAATTAATCAAATATATTATAATTATCGTTGCTCTATAATTGTACGGTAGATAGGGTCACTCACTGAGATGATTAGCATCTGACGTTTTTAAATTCCATTCCCTTAGGTTCGGGCTAGTCGACGTTGATCGTTCGGGGCGAGCTCGACGTCTCGATTTGTTGCTGAAGCCCAAGAACCATTTCACTCCTTTCCTTTCCATTTTGTATCATTTCTTATTCTATCATTGTATAAAATTCATATTTACTGAATTTATCAAAATGCTATGTATACTGATTGGACTGGTATTTATTAAATTATGCATTTATTTCCCTGAATTTATTTTGAAGTGTTGAAAATTTGAGGATACAAATTGTAGTAAGGTGGGAGGAATAAGGAGATATTATAGAAGTGTGTTTTCAGTGCAGGAAATTTGTGGTAAGTCCAACCCTTAGGGGAGGTTTTGCCGGATTTTCCATTGGAGGGTCCGGTAGGGTTTCCCTAGGATCAGGGCTTGTCTAGGGTTCCGGTAAGGAATTTTGGACGGGTCCTGACATACTCCCATACTGGATGTTGATGGACATATCTGACTGCACACTGGATCTTTATTGTTTAGGTAATATGGCTTGAGGTTACTGACGTGAAACACCAGATGCACCTTCTTCCACTCTGAAGTCACCACTTTATACGAGGCTCTTCCGACATTGGTGATGATTGGAATTGGCCCTTCATACTTCCTCATCAATGTGGGGTCTCTATCTTGTAGCTAACAAAACTGTTCTTGTGTCAACTTCACCATAACCATTTCTCCCACATTGAGTTCCAACGGCCTGCACCCTTTATCTTCCCATTTCTTCATCCAATTAGTTACTTTCTCCAAGTAGGCTTTAGTTATCTCCATGTTGCTCTTTCATTTTTTCTGTGAAGTTGAAATTCCTTGGGTTCTTAACTTGATATTCATTTATTGTATGTGGTAGCAAGGGCTTCTGACCATTAACTATTTTAAATGGACATTTACTTATGGCAGAGCCCTTTGTGCATTGAAGTAGAATGTCAAGGAGTTGTGCCCAGTATTTTGGTTGGCATTAACAAAGTGTTGCACATATTCCTCCAACATGCTACTGAACCTTTCAATCTGTCCATCTATTTGCAGATGATAACTAGAGAAAATGTAGGGCTGAGAGCCGAGAAGTTTCAGTTCTGACCAAAAGGACCTTGTGAATTTAGCATCTCAATCGCTAACAATATGTAAGGCACTCCCCAGTACTTTACCACAAACTTGAAGAACAAGAAAGTTGTCTCCTTAGTCGTGCAATACTTTGAGGTTGGTATGTAAGTTGCATAGTTTGAGAATCAATCTACAACCACCAAAATACTATAGAGATTCTCAATTTTTGGAAGGTTGGTGATGAAGTCAAACGACACACTCTCCCATGGACAAGTAAGGATGAGAAGCGGCTCTAATAACCCTTATGGCTTTTGTCTTTCCACTTTATTTTGTTGACACACAAATAAATTCAAGTTTAATCCATAACATCAGTGTGCATTTGTGGCCAATAATACCCTTGTTTGATTAGTGCATATGTTTTTTACGATCTAGGATGTTCAGCCCATAAGGTATCATAGCACTCCTGTAACAACATCTTCTTTAAATTTCTAGATCTTGGGATAAATAATTTGTCCCCCTTCATCCACAATAAGCCATCTTCATCCAAGAATTGGCATGTTTTCCTCTTTTTACACAATTTTAGGATGCTTTGCATGCAATGGATATCCCTTAAGGGATATCTTATGAGTCCTCGCATCGAAGTAGCTATAGTGCTAGCTGCCACATTAGCTAGAACCCTTAATGTTGCGAGTTCCATGTTACAACCTAATGCATAAGTAGCTTGATTCTTGGTCCCTGCCTTGTGTTCAAAATGGAAAACAAACTCTGTAATAAATTCATGCCAACGAGCCTGCTTTGGGGTCAATTTTGGTTCCATAAGGGAGTCATTCAAAGCCGAGTTATCAATCTTTATGATGAATTTTGACCCTAATAGGTAATGTCTCCATGTCTTCAAGCAGTGGATCACAACAAGCATCTTTTTCTCTTAGATATTATAATTCATTTTTGCCCCTGATTGCTTTCTACTTTCATCGGCAATGAGATGACCATCTTGATGTAGGACTCGACCCAAAGCAATTTGTGATGCATCAGTTTAGACTTCAACTGGTTTTATGACATTCGGAAGTGCCACGACTGGGTCACTCATCATAGGTTCCTTTAAATCATCAATTGCATCCTGACATTTGTTGCTCCATTCCCATGGAATATCCTTCTTTAGCAATTATGTTAAGAGCGTTTCTTTTTTTGAGTATCCTATGACAAAGCAATGATAGTAGTTCGCTAATCAAGGAAAGGATCAAAGTTCTTTAACATTAGTTGGAGTTTTCCATTCTTGAATGACTTTCACCTTTTCCATATCCATGTGAGTCTTCCCCTTTTCAATAATGTGGCCCAAAAATTTGATTCATCTTTTAGCGAAAGCACATTTCTCCCTTTTCACAAATCATTGGTTTTCTCGAAGCCTTTGAAACACCAATTGAATATGCTCAACATGCTCCTTAAAGGTAGAACTGAAGATTACAATATCGTCTAGATACACCACAACAACTTGTCAAGGTAGTTTCAGAATACTTGGTTCATAAGAGTGCAAAATGTTGCTAGTGCATTGGTTAATCGAAATGGCAACACTAGGAATTTAAAAGCCTTGTCTTACGTGGAACAAGTAGTTTTTTCCTCATCACCTTTAGTGATTCTCACTTAGTAGTATCCCAATCTCAAGTCTAATTTGGTGAAGTATTTGACACCACAAAGTTGGTCGAATAAGTTAGCAATTAAGGGGATTGGGTATTTGTTCCACACGGTGACCTTGTTTAACACTATAGGAGGGCTTGGTTCCTTGGTAAGTTAGCTAGCATTACATCGTTAAAGGATGTCAAAGCTTCTATCACTGTAGGAGGGGTTGGTTCTTCACTCTCACCTTCCTTTGCCACTACCATTGTTATTGAAGAAGGTTCTGTACATTTTAACCCTTTCTTAAAATGGAATGCTGATAAGAAAATGGAGTCACTCAATTGCTTTCTCTATGTTAGGATCACTCCAGTTTGCTTTTCCATCATCAATAGGCTATTGGCAGTGGGAATGGGGATTATTTTCTTCTCCACTAGAAAGTCCATGCCCAAGATGACAACAAAATCATCCATCGAAATCACGATCAAATCCATATGGTCCTCCCAAGAACCCAACTTGGGAGGCACTTGTCTCACCAAATCCACCGTGGGTTGCTTTGGAGTTAACAACCTTCATTTGCCATGCATCTTTATGCAGGCTTAAGCTTAATCTCTTTGCCTCATTTTCTGAACAAACGTTATGTGTCGCACCAATTTCCACCATCATAATTTTTGTGACCTTCCCATTGATTATCGCATCCACAAACATAATATCTTTATTATCAATCTTCTTGGCCTAAATGACCTTTTTAAGGGCATTCAAAATTCTCAATGCCCTCACTTGGGCACTGTCTTCCCTCTCTTTCTATTGTCTCCTTTCGTACTTCTATTGGCTCATGTGCATGAATAGAGGCTTGTAAGGCATTGAGGGTAGTTTTCTAAGGAAAGTCAGCAACTCTATGTGGACTATTACATAAGAAGCATACCATAGGTTCGAGTTTGTTCCCAAAGGCATTGAATATCGCATCCACTCAATCTTGTGAGATTAGTAGGCTTAAAGTACCTACCGCTGTTGGTATTCGATGGGGGAGCTTGGGTTTCCTACTATTGGGGCCTTCTGATACGTAGTCCATTAAGCATTCTATTGGCCCTAGTGACGTGGCTAGATCCTTTACCTTTTGTTGCTAAAGTTCCACCTGGCCTGAGGTTTCAAACCATTCCTGGAGCTAAATGAGTTTGTCTTTTTTTGACATATCACAGATATCTAGCATGAGCATTGAGAAAGCCTTAACAGAATCTCTCACATTGCCAGTTTGTTTCAACTCTCTCAAATTTAGGCAAGCAATGTAGTCTACATTTTCGAGAAGGAATTGAATTTTGAGCTCTTCTGCAATTGGTCCCATTTGTCAATGATACATATATTGTTCTTATTGTCCTCATAGTTAGACTGCCACGACAATTTTGCATCATTTGTTAGGTACATTGTGGCCATTGTCACCTTCATTTCTTCCTAATCTAGCCTCACCATTCAAAAGCATTGTTCTATATCAAATAGAAAATTTTTGAGCTTTTTTGCATCATGCTCACCTCCATATGCTCAGGGTTCGGGCACTTTGAGTGACTCTTACTCTACTCCCATTTGGGTAGTAGATTGGTTCTCCACTGCCCACATGGTAAGAGTGAGCTTGGTATTCATCTGCCCCATCTCGATCTTGAATGCCTCTATTGTGGCTTGAAAGTCTTCCACCAAATCATTCGCAATAGCCAACAGGCTTGCCATTGCCACATTTGCGACTCCTTCTCGTTTGCTCGTAGTTGAGCTTTAAGGGCTGACAACCACCTAATGGGTTTTATTTCCTTTTGATTGCTCTTACTCAATTAACCAAGTTGTCAATCATCTCCATCTTTTCAAAGATCTCATGCCAATCATGGCCTTTGACATGCGTCACAATCCTAACAAGCTCCCCAATCTACTAATCGATGGCATCAAATCATATCTCATTCATCATCTTTGGCATCCATGTGATTCTACTCACAACTGCGCTCTAATATTAATTGTCACGGTCCCATTCCTTAGAGTATGCAAAGTGGACAGTGCAGTGGTTACTAAGCCCTCGCAGGTAGCAAGCCAACCGTCAATGTTCTTTGCAAGCAAATAACCCACACGATATTACTATTATACAAGCACAAAGCAAGCAATAAAGCAAATAAGAATAATCAATAGTAAAAAGGTAAGCACACAAGGAAACAACAAGATTGAATGAAATGCACTCGTTTTATTGGGTCTCGGTGGAAAGAACAATAGAGGTTACAAGCACGTTATTAAAAGTTCTCACCTATGCTGCAGGTCTAGTCCAATATCTTACTGACTAGCCACCTTCTCTAAAGAGCTTATTTAGCCATTTTCATCATAGCGGGGATATACATCAAAATACATGAGGAATAATAATGGTAGTATTTTTTAAAACACAAAATATAAATTTAAGCAAGTGACAATGGACGTTATTAATGAATCTGAATAAACTTAGGTTGGTGATTACAACCAAAATGCAAAGGTATATGTGACTCTCCTAAAAGGCATGTGCATATTCTATTAAATATTTGGATGGAATATGAATTTGGGACCAACTATGTATTGTTTTAAAGAGTTTAGGGATGCAATTTTAAAAAAAAATAATTTGGAAACTAAAATGTCACATAGGATATAGTTTAAAGACTTCTAATGTCATTATCCCAAAATTAAAAATGAAGCCAGTTGATGGAATATACATTAATTTTGTTCGTAACATGGTTTAAATTTAACTTAAAACTATATTTCCATTCTAAGAAGGGTGAAAAGGATCTAAATTTATTCTTTTTTTTTTTTTGGTTTTTAACCGATTTCGTTCTTAAAGCATCTGAGGACATCAATGTTATTTTCTTTCATGAATTCCGATACACTTGTACATGTATATGACTTGCTTTACAAGGGAAATATATTCTATATAAGTAAACAATAAACTAAATAAGTAAAAAAAAAAAAAGCATGTATATAAATACTTGCTATACGCAGTTGACAATTTCTATCAATTTTTATTCAATACTAATAGTTTGTTAATTATATAAGAAATGTAACCCACCTCTTATCAGCTAAAATTTTAGAAAAAAATAATAGGTATCATATCAACTTAACTAGTGCAATTAATCCATGATCGCTGTAAGTGAAGATTCGATGAATGTTATGTTATATGATAATGCTCTGATACTATAAAAAAATTGAGGAAATCAAGGTTGTTTTAGTTCTTGAAGTCTGGCAAACTTACCCATGTATATCACTTGCTTTACAAGGGAAATATATTCTATGCAAGTAAACAATAAACTAATTAAGTAAAGAAAGCATGTACATGAATACTTACTATCTAGAGTTGACAATTTTTATTTAAGACTAATAGATTGATCATTGTTGTAACCGTTTGATAATTGGTGCAATTAATCCATGAATGCTGTCCGTGGAGATTGATAAGGATTATGTTCTAAGATAATATATGATACAGTCAAGAATCTAACGAAATCAAGGTTATTTTCATTCATGAATTCTTGTATGGCCTGGAAAAATCTTATACGATACGATAAATCAACACGAATCCAAAAGATAATTTATGGGTTTGGATTGACGATATCGTGTTGGGTCTATATCAGTGTCATCTAATAAAACGCAATAAATTTACGGGTTTTAGTGGGTGAAATACTATAGTACACGATAAACCCATTAGAACCATTAAATAAATGTATTTTTGTAATCATACAAATTTTATAATATTAAAATATTTAATCTATTGTTAAATATGTATTAATTTATTCTTTTTTCAATTTAATTTTTAAAATATCTAAAAACGAACAAGAATCTTTATAATTGTTTTTAAATATTATTTTATTATTTGAAAGATAAGAAAAATTTAAAATTTAAAATTTATATTTATTTTTAATGGGTTAACCGGTCAGGTGATTGGTTATATGAGAATTCATTAAATGGGTCCAGATTTATCTATTTTCACATAAAAGTTTAACGGATCATGTTTGAGTTAATAAATGTCACACGAACACGATAAAATACAAAACGAACACGATTCAACACGATACGTTGTCAGGCTGACTAATACACTTAGAAGGGAAATATATTTTATGCATGAAAACAATGAACTAAATAAGTAAACAATCACATGTACTTCTTCAAAAAAAAAAAGGCATGTACATGAATACTTGCTATACACAATTGGCAGTCTGATAGCATCATCATAGGTCTAACAGCCTAAAAATTGGTGCAATTAATTCATGATTGCTATATGTGGAGATTTATGAGAATTATGCCTGAGATAGTTTAATTAATAGTGCTTAAGGAAAAATACCCCCTAATAGGAAAAAACTTTTGCGAGCAACTGTTAAACAGGTGTCATGGTATAACAAATCATTCATCATATAATGTTTATGTAGAACACAATATTTTATTTTATCATCTATGATGTTATGTATATATGATTATAAGTTGTTCAATTTATGTTACATATGATAATTAGAAGTTATATAAATGACATGGCGTATATGTTAAATATTATACTTTCTTCATAGAAGACATGATCCGAAAAAATCCAACAGTCGTACTTTTATTGTTTTATTTCTTCTTCATATGAAAGAAATAGTAAATTTCATTTAAACCTTTTAATATTAACATAATTATATTTAAATCTCATGTTATTAGAAAATTAAAATTAATTTCTCTTTAGTTTTATATAACTGTCAAAAAAGACCTATTTGTCAATATTTGCTAATTTATAATCTATTTTTTTTATACATAGGAAATAAAAGAGGTCTCTAATGATTTTTGAAAATTGGAAGTTTAAAACTTGAAGTCTATTTCTCCAATGATCGATACATGCTTTTCCATTTTAAAAGTACAGGAAAAAATTAATTGACTTCCTAAACCACTTAAAAGATTTTTTATTTTAATCGACACATGCTTTTCCAATTTTCATATATGTGTGTCTATAAATATATATACAAGGAGTGTTCCCCATTCAAAACCTTTTAACAAATAATCTAGATCTTCCATTCAATCTAATGCATTGGTTTATAGTTATCTTTTTAAAAAATTTAAACTTTTATATTTAAACATCCTTTATTTTTAACAAATATATTCGTGTAACACCTTGTACCAAGGTGCACCAAAAATTTCTGCAATTTTAACGAAGTTTGATCGGAGTTAACCAAATGGATCCTACAGTTGATTTTTTGTTGTAAGAAAAATTTTGCTTAGATCGAGGCACTGTATCAAAGTACTCGTTGACTTGAAATCATAAACTGGTAGCACGTCAAAATCAAAGCTGAGATTAAAAAGTCATGACCAGAACAAAGCACAATCTAGACTGATCGAGCAAGTTCAAGGTTCACTTTGTATTTATGTGGATTTTGGTTTTGACTGATGTACCATTGTATAGTACTTAGATGATTGAAATCATGCAGCTTTTTTTTTTTAAATAAATTTTTTTAAAAAAATAATAATAAATTTTAATTTTTCCATTTTGTATTTTTGGTTTTATTATTATTATTTTTTTTTTAAAATTGTATCAATTCCTCTTTTATTTAAATGAAAATTCTAAACAAATTAAATATTTTGGACCTAAAATAAAAAAAAAGACTGGAATTTTCATCTAATAAAAATATTTTTATCAGATCAAAAATAAAATAAAATAAAATAATTTTATTGGGCCAAAAATTAATTATATTTTTTTATGCCCAAACCATGAAATAATTAGTCCAAAATAAAAAATACCAAAAATTAGACAAAAAATTAAAAAAAAAATTTATATTTTTATTTTTTTATCTTAGTCTATGAAGAAAAAAGGTGGTAGATGTGCCTACACTCATTTATTAATTACTTGATTTTTCAAGTAATTAGCAGCCATAGAAAGATTTGAAATAAAATCAACCACTTTTACTTAAAATGACAAGAATATAAAGATAATAAAAATAAATTTATACAAATCTAATGATATTCAATGCAGATTTTAATAGATTTTATAAAAGTTCATTAAAATCCAGGTGTTTTCAATTAGGATTTTATAGAATTCTTTTGAAATCTAATAGTATTCAAAAAGTCATTGATTTTAAAAGATATTAAAAAATGATAGATTTTAATGGATTTGAAAGGATTCTAACTATGAAGAAAGTTATCAATATGAAATCAAACCTTAATTCTTAAGATTTCATTGGATTCTTATAAATTCTTTATAAAATCTATGAAATTCCATTACAATCCATCAAATCTTTTAAAATCTATAATTCATTTTAAATCTATTAAACACTAGATTGAATAAACCCCCTTAGTATATTAATGTACAATTAACCATTTTTTAAAATAAGTTGATTTTGGCTCTACAAAAGGTACTACCAATTACATAACTTGCATTTTAACGACCCCCATGGTTTTTTGTTGGGGTGATGTTCTTGATGAAAAGGAAGAATTATTTTGTAAACTGTTTACACGTCTTCTGTGCTACCTACTCCTTGATACTATTTCACCTGCCTTTCAATAACGACTTTATAGCCTTAATGTATTTACACGATTGAGAAGAGTAACAAACTTGCTAGATATCTCATCCTCCTAGAAATCTATATTGAGGCAATCCTATTGATATATAGCTTTACATATTACTAATCTCTTTAGAGATATATCACTTTCAAACCGATCTGTTGGTGTTGGTAACCAAATTGAATTTGATTTCTCTTCTGCTAATATGGAAGCCTTTTGCTGAGTTGTTGTACGAAGACATGGAAGCTTACTTGGCTGCTGATGTGGTACATTATCAGGCCCCCTCAAGCTGGAGAGTGGGAAAGGAAGATCTTCCAGCTTGAACTGACAGTGAGAAAAAGACTAACAAGAGAATGGTTTGATGAAACATCAGCAACTTGCTGAGTAGAAGGTAATAATGAGTGATTAAAGTACCATTTGTAACTTTTTCATGAACAGAGTGATAATCTAAGGGAATATACTTAGTTCTCTTGTGAAAAACAGGATTAATGGTCATGCGAAGTGTACTAATGTTGTCACATGACAACTGCATTGGTTTAGTGTAGGAGAACCTGATGTCTTAAAGAATGTATAAGAGCCATAAAAGTTCTACCGTTGTTGCTGCCATTGCTCGATATTCATATTCTAAACTTGATCAAGAAACGGTGGGCTATTCTTAAAGGACTAAGAAATACAATTTGCATCTAAATAAATACAGTAATTGGATGTGCTTCTACATGTAATGGGACAACCTGCCCAATCAGCTTTTGAACAGCCAACTAAAGTGGAAGAACTCTATGCTAACAAATATAAGCCATAATCCATGGTTCCACGAAGGTAGCGAAGAATTCGTTTCACAGTAATAAGACGAATTTTTTGTGGATTTGGAAAGTGTTGACATACTTGATTGACTGCATATTGAATGTCAGGTCTAATGAAAGTATGATATTGGAGAGCACTTACAGCACTTCTAAATTCAGTAGTTGGAACGGATTCTTCAACATTTGACAGCTTAGGAGGCATGATAAAGATGGGCGTAGCTCTTGATGATGCAACAAGCATATGGTTACGTTCAAGGAGATCTTTAGTGTACTTAGATTGAGATAGAAACAGACCTCCTTTAAAGGATTTTACTTTAATGCTCAAGAAATAATGAATAGACCCAAGATCTTTTAGAGCAAATTGAGTTCCCAACTTATAGATAAATTGTTGTATGATTCTTGGATTAGACCCTGTGATAATTACATCATCAACATATATTAATATGATAACAAGATGCTTACCACCATTATAAATGAAAAAAGATGGATCGGCTTGACTACAAAGGAATGCTTGCAGCACTAAACAGTGAGAAAGCTTGTCAAACCAAGCACATGGCTAAAAAAAAATTAACCAAGTCGTAGAGCGATTTCTTAAGCAAACACACGTGTAGGATGAGTCGAATCAAGGAAACCAAGTGGTTGTTCCATATAGATTGTTTCCTTCAAAACACCATGAAGAAATGCATTTTTGACATCTAATTGTTTTATTTCCCAAATGGACATCAAACCAACAGAGAGAATGAGCCGAACAGTTGCTAGCTTAACAATTGGACTAAAACTTTCTTCATAGTTCACACTTCAATTTGAGTGAATCCTTTTGCAACCAACCTAGTTTTGTAACAATCCAAACTTCCATCCTCCTTGTATTTTGTGCGATAGAAACACTATGATCCGAGCACATTTACATCTACTGGATGAGGAACAAGCACCTAGATTTTATTTTTACGTAAAGCTGAGATCTCTTATTACATTGCCATGAATCATTAAGGTGTACATAAGGCTATTTTAAGTGATTTTTGTTTGGGAACAGACATGATAGAAGATGTGTGAGTTGTATTTATAGAAGATTGCAATTCATAACTACGCTTAGGATGTTTTCTCAATTGGTTTCTAGTTAACATATGATGTGTGTGTAAAGAGGGTGCATGTGAGTTGGTATTTAAAGGTTGTGAGAGAGGTAAGTCAATGAACAAATGGGGTGATATATCTAGATGTGAGTGCTGCAACATGGATTCATGAGGAGGATTCTTCATGTTGAATTTGTGAGGAACCCGTGGGCTCTAATTATGGAAAGCCCATTGTTAGAGTCCATTGGTAGAGCCCATTATAGGCTGTATAGGTTGTGGATCGGGCTGGTAGACTAGTTTTTCTGGGATAGATGTACAACACTCAGTTGTGACGGTGAACGTTGATGTTGGTTCCATAGAAGGAATTGACTTATGAGCATTGGCCTACTGGTACTTTATTCCATTCATCAACATCAAGAAACTTAGTTAGAGGAAGTGAATCCTGTACATCAATAGGAAACATATTTTTAGTTGGTGCAAAGGGAAAAACTCATATTTTTAGGGCTTGGGTTTATCCTCCAATTTTTTAACTCTTCTTTCCAGCAAACTCACTCTATCTTCTAAGCCTCTAATATGTTCGGTTTGAATGTTCGACTCACTTACCGGATGATCATGCTCCCTCTACTTTTTATGACCAGCATAAGATGTCAAGTTATACCCCAGGAAATTTCCTAATATCCATGGAATAACTATGATGACTATCAGGATAGAAATAAGAGGTACAAGCCAAAAGGAAGACCCACCCCTTTAGAGCCATACTTTAAGCTAAGGGAAGGAAAACAGTTGAACCTTACTAGGCATGACCCTCAACAATGGCAAAGTCTATTAAGTGTTTGGAAAAACATAATGGTCAATGATTACACAAAGGGAGAATACAACCACACTCCAAAAGAAATGATTGGAATGTTAAAAACATACCTTGGAGAAGTGGCAAGAGCATTCTGGGAAAGCTTTAAGAGAGAATTCCCAGAGAAGGTTACCGTGCTATATGCGGATGATAACAACCCTATCAATTTTGTAAATACTATAGCCCAATTGCTAACAGGTGAAGACCCAACAGCGGCGCGGTCCAATACCAAGGTAAATGCATGAGTTCTCAGGCAATAGCCCAAACCTAAGTATATGCCTAGCCCACCAGGATAAGTCAAAAAATTCATTAGAAAATCATAGGCCAGAAAACCATTCCTCAAACAAGATCACCAAATTCGATTTACAACCTAGACAAAACTTATCCCAATAAGTTGTCTTGTTTCACTTGTGGCCAGCTAGGACGTTTCTCCAAAGAATGTCTAGGAAGATTCAATGGATCTTAGTTCCCAATAAACTCAAGGGGTAGACCCCAATCATGCAAGGAGTTATGCGTCCACGAGAGTTATGAGTTCCATGGAACCTAGAGCTTAGTGAGATTTTCCATCTTGATTCGAGTCCGATCAAGAAATGATAACTCATAACAGTAGCACACTATAGTAATAAAAAGATATTATGTAGAAGAGAAAATAGATATAAAATTTAAACTCAAAGAATGGGAGTTTCCCTGAAGAGCAAATAAAGTTACTCGCTCTTCATTTATTTAAAAGAAAATTACAAAGTTCTCTATTCTTTTTGGTGCCTTAGTAATAAGAGAGTCTTTTTGAGAGTTTCTCTATGCACTAAGATCTATGAAAATTTTGAGTACCCTAACAAATGAAAACACTTCTCCTTATATAGGAGTTACACATGGACTTCAAACTAGTTTAATTCCGCAAGTGGATGGTGACTCACCACTTCACTTTTGGAATTATTACAAGTAGTAAAAGGGTTAAAAACATAAGGAATCGTAGCACATGGGCGATTATCTTTGGGTCCAATCAAGGATGATTCCTGACACACTTTTATTAAAGCAAAAGTAAAGATAAAGTTTATGCTTTACTCAGTCTTCAAGCATCCATCATGTTGTCCAAGTTGAAAGATTCCTCATCTTCAATAGGTCAAGTGCTTAATAGGTCATCTTCATCTTGATCAAAGTTGAGTTCTTTTGTTTTTGATGCTTCTTCCTCGAGATTGATGAACCTTTCTTTGAGCAGCATCTTCTTGTAGGCTTCCATAAGATTTGGAAATTTTGTTTTAAAATGAAAGGAGGAATATGTAACACCCCGTCCCAAATCGCACCGGAATCCGTGCACGTTGATCGAGGTTGACTATTGACCGTTGACCAAAGGGGTCAAAAGTTGACTTTTTGACTCGGTGAGAATTTTGAGTTGACTAGGGTACCGTGGCGAAGTGCACGATGCCACGAGTTCGTAGATGGTAGCACATCGAAAACGGAGCTACGGTTTGGAAGTTATGGACGAAACAAGTTGCGGTCCAAACTGTCCAAGGAGTGCCGAGGTTGACTTTTTGTTTATGGGGAATTGAGCTTTGACTTGTGCATGGTTGTGAAGTGCTCGTCGATACGAGTTCACAGACTAGCGGCACGCTCAAAACGGACATCTGGTTAAAAAGTTATGGACGTTTGAAGTTTACTGGATACCGTATTATTTTAATATTTTTGGGTAGGTGAACAGTGAAATACCACGTGTCAACTTCTGATTGGTCCACGTGGCATGAACAGTGTCACACAAGGGTTTTTATTTGTTAAAATTCTCGGGGAAGAGAGAGAGAGAGAGAGAAGAGAGAAAGAGAGAGAGGAGAGAGAAAGAGAGAGAGAGAGCCACCGCCGGCCACCGGAGTTTTCCACTGTTCCGGCCGAGTTACTGTACATGCGCCGGACAGAAAGCTTGCCCACCTCATTTCCGGCAAAACCTCCAAGTTTCACAGTGAACGGCCGCCGGACGCGCCCGGATCGGACGTCCGAAGTTTGGCGGCGATTTTTCCCCTCCACCGCCGGCCACCGCGAATCGGTACTATTCCGGCTGATATACAGTACACGCGCCATACACCCATCATCCTCTCCTCAAGTCCGGCCTACCCACCAACAATCACGGCCATCGGACCACCGATGCGCCGGGATCGGAGCGTTTTCCGGCGAGGGGTCGAAAATCTTCAAATGGTGATTTCTCCGCCGTCCGACCTCCGTTTTGCTCACCGTCGGTCCCGTTGGATTGCTCTCCTCACGATCTACAAATCTGCAAAATTTCACAGCCAACGGCCACTGCCGGAAAATACTGTTCCGGTGATCGTTGCCGGTGACCGTGGCGGCTCGCCGGAAAATACTGTTCCGGCGAGTACCCGAAATTCCGGCCAGCTCCAGTCCGCAGTGTTCAACCTCCTGAATCCGAATCCGGCTTCCGTTTCCACCAATTCACGACGGTTTGGGAGAATTGCGGAGCCGAAACTCGAAAAGCTTTCCGGCGAGATTCCGACCCCGTCGGGTACGATCATCGGAAATTAAGACCGGATCTGTGATTAGCATCACTCGAGCTTCGATTCGGTATATAATTCGTAAATTTTAGTTATCGTTTGGTGTTCGCTCCCCGGGTATCCATTTGGGAATTACCCGAATAAAATATTAATATTTTTGGTTTGTGCACTGTGGTTGTTTAGGTGCACGCGCGAGTAGTGGAGTGGATCCCGAGGAGGATCTTAGTTGATTTGCGCTCTCCAGGTGAGTGACCCACCTTCAAAAATTATTTTGGGCAATTAATTAAATTTAATTGGTATTTAATTTAGTATTTAATTACGCTCATGTGGTGTGGTTTAATTATGGTTTTAATGCGGTTTAATTTAATTTATTTGTTATGCATGAGCAATGTATGTTTCGGTATTAATTTTACGTGGTTTCAAATGTGATTTCTCGGGCATAATTGGGTTAAATATTTTATGAAAATATTTGGTTAAATTTTATAAATTATGCCCGCGGTATTTTTATGGTTGCATTTTGTATTTCGAGAAAATTGTGGTTTGTTGTTATCGCTGTTTCGTACCGGGTGATTGGATAAAATATGTGGGATGGTGTTTTGTGAAATTTTGGTATACTTCCCACGGTGGTTTTTGGAAAAACGGTACGGTTGGTTGTTTATGTTTATTTTTAGACGCACTCATACAGTATTGGTGTTCTGGTGTATGGTGTATGGACACGTGGTTTAGCACGCGGTTATTATATGGTTTAGCGTGCGGTTATTACTTCACCCGTGAGTTGCCATTGGACCGTGGGCAGGCAAGGTTATTGTTGCGCACAGCCACCCCCCTCCTTGGCCGGGTGATGGTTTTTAGCAGTCGGTACTGTCGGGACGCCGAAGTGACCACTGCAGGTTTCTCTCTTTAACCTCCCGCCAGTCGGTGCTCGGGACGCTGGGTATCGGAGGGCATCACCGGTATATGGTGTGGTGCGTCAGGTGTAATTGTCGGTGTAATTGCAAATAATGGTTTAAACCCCAAAGGTGTTCAAAATTTATTTATTATAATTTATTATATTTTTATTATATATTTGGGGTATGTATTTATTTAATTGTTGTTGTTAAATTATTTAATCCCTTGGTTTTTGGGAGGTATGCACATTGGGTTTTGCGAAAAGGTTTTAAAAAGGGAACATTTCAAACGGAGCGATTGGTGAGAGTTTTGAGGGAAATCATTATTTTCCAAAGGTTATTATTATTTATTATTAATTGTTGGTATTTGTTCCACTCCTTAATTGTTATTATTTTATTATTCTTATCAAAAGGTGTTCAGTAGTTCGGGTTACTCACGGAGATGATTAGCATCTCACACTCTTAAATTCCGTTCCCTTAGGTGCAAGTGGTGGTAGACGTTCTTCCGGAGCGAACCAAGTTTTCCGCTGCTATTGTGTTTCGAGAAGTTTCTTTGTACTCTTTCATTTCAGTGTATTATTTCTTTTCAGCCTTGTTGTATTTCTGTTGTTTAGCACTTCTTAAAGCTCTGTATACTATTGGAATACTTCTGTTTTATTTATGCACTGGACTGTTGTTGCTTTGAGAAGTGCTGGAATTTGTGGAATCAGTTTGTAGTTTGTGGGAGGAATAAGGGGATGTTTTTAGAAGTGTGTTTTCAGTGCAGGTAATTTGTGGTAAGTAAATCCCTTAGGGGAGGCTCTGTCGGATTTTCCTTTGGAGGGTCCGGTAGGGTTTCCCTGGGATCAGGGCTGTCTAGGGTTCCGGGGAAGGAATTCTGGACGGGTCCTGACAAATATCTACCGATCCACACATGAGAGAACTTGCTGTGGACATATAACTTGGTGTAGAAATTCTCCTTCATAAGAAAGTATTTCTTATGGATTCCATTGATGAGCATGAACAAAGGCTCTCCAATGGCGAAGCTATTTTGTGAACAAAGCTTTGCACATTCTTGGTTCTCTATTAAACCACAAATGGTTGTGGGCATGATTTGATTTTTCCATTATGATGACGTGTGTTGCAGGTTCCCATCCTTCAATCCATTCTGATGGTAATGACGTGATGCGAGTAACAACATACGCTGATACTATTGGACTGTAATGATGATTGAATGCTAAACAATATACTGCCAACTTTAATAATTCAGGACAGATGTGAGCTTGGTCTACATATGAGAATATAATTGTTCCAAACAAGTCCCCAGTCATACAATTTTTCCCATGTGATGGGTTGTCCTTTGTGATGAAAAGTATCAAAAGTTTCTGCTACTAATCCAACTTTATGGACAGTGAATCCAATGTCGTGCGAGCATCCCACGTGATAAAGTGGTATGGTCGATGGGTCACAACTTCATGATCTCTTGGGGAAGACCACCTTATTGGAGCCACTCGAGAGGTTTGAAAAAGATAAAAGTGACTCAGACCATGATAACGTGTGTGACTGTGCGTGATTGATAGGGGCAATAATTTCTTCACTACTTTTGCAGCTAGTGGAGTCCTGATTGTCCTTAGACTTCCATGCTTTTACTAGCATTTCTTTTGATGCTTTGCCGTAGTAGTCCAATAATTAAGCTCCTTGGTGAGGTTGCTCATCTAAACACTTAGCAAATCATTCCTATGATTTAAAACCTGGTTTTGGTATTCTAACACTCTTTGTCATATTTGAGTTGGTTGACTTGGGCTTCTAGCAGGTGGACTAGAATTGGGCCTTGCTGGATAATAGAAGGATCCTGATGTGGGGCAACAAGAATATATCCATTTTAGATAGATTGGTTGACCATATTTGGGTCAAAGACATAGATTACTGGGACAAACTTTGGGCAAATCATCATATAAGACTGAGTCCTTTGGGAGGATTCAGGAGAGGATTGAGATCCACTAGGCTGGTTATGGGCTAACTCTCTAGCTTAGGCCAAAAGGGTAGCAAAAGATGTGTCAACTCTGGTAAATGGGTCACAGAAAAACTCTGGGCCTAACTTTTAGGTTGCACTATCTAAGGCTTCTTTGAGAGAATAAAACCCTTTCCATCTTTTGTTCATCTTAGCAACTAACACTAGACTTAACTCATGCCATCTTTTGTAAACTCCACGGTTTGGACCAATGTAGCGTACATAGGATGTGAAAAACTAAGACTCTATTGACTCAATACAACTAAAGTAATGGGCAAGAAGGTCAATGGCCTTTGATTTTTCATATAAATCTAGGCTTAGTGGGGTGCCATTTTTGCCATATTAGATCTATCAAGGCCTACTGAGGGATAGAAAGATCATACCCTGTTTGGTGGAACCTTGGGCTTCCTTAGCTCCATATTGGGATATGAGTTCCCTGAATGTTGCAAAATCCTTTGGGCTGAATTTGCTTTTTCCTGCGAGGATGAAAACTTCTTTAGTCTAGATAATATATTTGCACCAATATTATTTTTACCTGAAACATGTTCAAAAGTGGGGTTAAAGCCCAAATTAAGGATTGTGTCCGTAAATGAAAGCCATCTGTTAACCTTTCTTTTGTTGGACAGGTTAGACATATACTTAACTATAACTTCACAAACAGTTCGAATGGTGAATTCCTTTTTGTTTAGAAGAAATGGTTAAAACTTCTCTAAAGCTTTGACAACAGTTAATATTTCATAATCTAAAGAGGTCATTCCCTTGCTAGGCCTAAAATTTCCTGACTCATGCCTACAGACCTTTTCTTCTTCCATTGGGCTATATTTAGTTGGTTTGGCCAACAGAATATCTCCCCACCTTGTTTCTGATCCATCAATTTGGACTATTATGTAATCAGAAACAAGGGGAAGCCTAAGTTCAAGGAGTGTGTTAACTACTTCTATCTTTCTTACTTGCTTTTCGCCCTCAAGGTTGAAATGGTGTTGACTAGTTTAAGATTTTTTGGCATAAAAAGGTCCTGCCAATCTTGCAAGATTAGGGATAAAAGCTCTGGCGTAATTTAACAATCCTAAAAATTGCCTAAGTGATTTAATATCATCTATTCTATTTGGGAAAGCTAGTATTTTTGTGGAAATGTGAGGCTGCAATTTAATATGTCCATCTCCAACCTTGACTTTTAAGAACTTGACATTAATTCTAAATAACTCCATCTTAGATTTACTAATGACAATACCATGTGCCATGAACAGAGATAGGACCTTTTTGAGGTGACCTACATGTTCTAGCTTGGTTTTACTGAACACTAAGACATCATCTATATATATAATAGTGAACTTATATAACTCGTAGAAGAGGGCATCCATCTTTCTTTGGAAAATAGATAGTTCATTTTTCAAATCGAAAGACATTACCAACCATTCATAATGTCCCATGGGCGAAGTGAAGGCTATCCAAGGAATTGATTTTTCTTCCATCTTAATCTGCTAAAAACCAAATTTACAATCAAATTTTAAAAAAAAAATACTTACTTCCTTGAATCTTGTTTTGAAGCATCTTCATGTCTGGAATGTTATAACCATCTGCAACGGTGTTATCATTCAATCTCTTATAGTTAATAACCATTCTAGACTCACCTCTTTTCTGTTATGCTTCATTGATCACAATCATGGCTGGAGACCAATGTGGAGAATCAGATTTTCTTATGACTTTTAATTTTAGCAATTTTTCCACATGGTGTCTGTATTCCTCAATTAATATATTGCTAGCTGGGGGAGCTCTTTCTTCGATGATCAAATGAGGATCTATGACTTTAAGTTCACAAAAAATTCTAATTTTGTCCTAATGAATTACTGGGTTGTCTCTTATAAATTGGTGTTTTTCCATTGTAGAAATCAAGGTATCTATTTCGTAAATACCTGTCTCTATAAAATCATACACCATTTTAGGAAGGATAAACTTAGGAATTTTGGGGAGTTTTTCAAAAGATTTTATATGCAAGTGATCTACTATGTACTTATATGATCTACAGTTTCACATCTAAAATCTAAATGTAAATAAACCTTGCTGAGATGAAACCGAGGCTAAAAAATCCATTACATTATTTAAACTACTAAAAGGAAATTTCCATTGTTTTCCCAACAAACAACTATTACAAACTGAATCTTTTAATCAATTAGAAATAAAAATAGCTTGGCTTTTATTTAAGACTTGCAACGATCTGGAATTTGGATATTCTAATCGCAAATGCCACAGTCCAGAAGACACTTTCCCACTCTTAATGGCACTCATCACTTCATGATATCGATTCTTTAGAGTATATAGGCCACCTCTTCTACTCTTTTTTGCCACTATCTGTTGTTTTTGGTCCTTAATAAAAAAACCTAGTGAAGTAAATTTCACAGTGTACTCATTATCTGAAGTTAATTTACATATTGACTAAAGTTTCTTTTTCAATTAAGGTAAAAGCAAGACATCATTCAAAGGTAAATTTAATGAACCAGTAGTAATGAGAGCTTTAACAATGTGTGTGATAGATAAAGAACTTTCTTTTCCAATAAAAACTTTATCATGACCATTATATTTTCTTTTAGGAATTAATTTATCTTCTTCACTAGTCATATGGCAGTTGCTCCAGAATCAGCATAGAAATCATTGTCATCGGACTCTTGAAAAGCTGTAAGAGCTTGCTGTGGAGCCGTTGGTTCATCTATGATGTCATAATGGTTCCAACATTTGTTGTTGTATGATATGGCCTTATATAGATTTGGCAAATAATTGAATTGTTGGAATTTGCCCTTGAATCAACAAAGTTACTTGGCGTACCATGAGGTTGTGAACCAATTTTAGGTTTCCAAGTGTTTGAAGGAGGTGTGGATATAGTGGAATGCTCAGTTGGACTAAAACCTCGATCCCGGGACGTGAACCTTCCACTTAAGCCACGGCCTCTGCCTCTTCCATGATTGCTTAGAAAAGCTAGTGTATTTGGACCCATCCAAATCCCTTTGCAAAACCCTAGACAAGCCCTAATCGCAAGGAAACACTTCCGAACCTTATAATGGAAAATCTGACAGCATCTTCTCTAAGGGTTGGACTTACCATAAAAATTACCAGCACAAAAACGCACTCCTATATAGTACCACCTTATCCCCCACTTTACTACAATAATTTTCACAATTTACAGCACTTCGATTTATCAAACTATTTAAAAATATATACAATAAAAATGAACTAGTAAGCAACTAACAAAAATATACATTCAAACATTCACGTCTGCCCACACCACCCACTTAATGCCATACATTTCAAATACATTCCAAATATTATTTTACAAACATACCAATGCGTAATATAGAAAGATAAAACCACCACCACATTAACAATAATAATAACAATAATCATTTTAATGATAATAATACTATCAATATGACTCGCCCGATGGCTACCATACATGCCAGAGGGCTATCATATTTATCTAAAGGCAATCATTTGTCTAAGGGTTATCACATAACCACACCTGTCCAAAGGTTATCTCATCTGCCCAAAAGCTACCACTTGCCCAAGGATTATTATACTGTCCGATGACTATCTTTCTTGCCCGTAGGCTGACACTTGTTCGAAGATACCATATAATAATAATAATAATAATAATAATAAAAGATGGTAACAATAAAAATAGTAATAATCATAATAATCACAATGATGATAATAATATTAATAATAATGAAAATAATTGTAAACGTAATTCTGAAATAATAATTGCAATATTAGTAACAAAAATAATATTAATAATAGTAATGACAATAAAAGCAATTAAGTATAATGTTAGAAAATTAGATTATGGATAGATAAAATAATATAAGATCAAATAATATTTTAAAATTCAAAATATATTATGAAATATACACTCATATCGGGGGTACAAACGATACCCTCCAACATATTGCACAATCCATTATTCCAGCTGTAGTCAACATCCTGCAACCAATACAGTCCCGGATAGTTGCCTAGATTGACCGTCCAATCCCCTCAATCATAGGCAACATAGCTACGAAGCTAGCTCTTCGTGGACCACATTGGATTATCGTCCTCGTACGGTGTGATACATACAAATATAAAAAATATATATATATATACACACAAAAGATATTTGATGCTCATACTATATACCAATGATATTTAACGATGCCCAGCATCCCAAAATACCGCTTGATGGGGAAGTTAAAGACAGAAACTTGCATTTAGGCCACCCTGGCGTCCCAGTAGAGAGTATAAACCTGCGCCCTCATCATATCCACCCGTGCACTAATCACATCTACAACTACAGAACATCAGTATGTGTATGGTGCATCTAAAAACTATAAATTTTTATAGTATTATAAATAATGAGTTTTGATAAAATAAGATAAAATCAAGTTTATGAATAAACAAATAAACTAATTAATTAATTAATGCATAAATATATTTTTGGAAATACGAAATTTCAAATAAATATTTTTCTTCAAATCCATGAAATCAATTTACACCAAAACAATAATAAATAGATACTTAAATATTCATACAGTATTAAAATTACATAAATGCATTATTTATGCATCAAAATTTCAACATTTAAATCAACAATAAACTTAATGAAATTTAAATCATAATTTCATAAAATTAATCTCTTCCACAATAATTCAATTCAACACAATTTGGCATCTTCAATATAAATAATAAATTAGTTAAATATCCAACACATAAAATTCATTTTTCAAATATTTAATTACACAAAATATACTTAATTTAACAACCCAAAATATAAATATGAGGCAACATATATACTAAATCAACATAACTTAGCATCATAAATTTAAATAGCAGTTTCTTAAATATGAAACACATATAATGTAATAAATTCTATATAACAAATATATTTAAATCATATAAAAATAACACATTAAAATCAAATAACAATATCTCTTAAAATTTAAAACATATATGATATTCTTCAAAATTTTGAATGATATAAAATACATATGTATAAATGTCTTTATGCACACAGGTATATAGATATATATCTATACATATATATTCTCACACACACACACACACACACACACACACACACACACATACATATATATATATATATATATATGTCTCATGTATATGTACATACATCTATATACATATATATATATATATATATAGATTTAAAGAGTTAAAGTTGGACATTATGATCTCATAACTATAGTACACCATGTACAAGCATTTCAAATGTTCCAATTACTAACCCAAACTCAAATGCCAACCAAAGCTTCCTAGTAGCCATACACCATTTCCGTGGGCGAACTTTTAATTGAGTATACACATATATATATGTATATAAAGTACAGCAACTCCTCCATATGGTCATCTTACCATATATAATCCAACTTAAGCTCGTATTAATTCGGCACCACCAACAACAAATATCCCCATAAGTACAAAGGAACTTAACATTACCCTTTTAAAGAGCTGCCAACTATCAATTCCATAAGACAAGCAAACAACTAAACACGACAAAAGAAAGGAAAAAGAAAATCTCTCTTAAGCACTATAAACCAATAGCATATATATATAGATATATATATATATATATATAGGAACCTTTCTCATTTATAAACTCAAAATCCTCAAAAATTTAAAACACCTTAGCATTGAGAATTCTAAAACATGTCAAAACCTCACACTGGTGTACACCCGCACACACACACATATATATATATATATACCCGTATACATATGTTTATAGTTTATTCAAATTCATAACATTTATAAATATTAGCCAAAAATAGCAAAATTATACAAACCCACAATCAATTGTCATATTATATATCAAATGGGAGCTTGAGAAACATAGATTACCAATATTTAGAGTAACTTAGCATAACTTGTCGGCAGTGGTCGGAATTTCTATCGGGAAGCGCTGTTGAGCATGTCCTCATGGTGCACCACAAACGAGCTCGAATTGAGCTAAACTCAGAAGGTACAAATTAGGGAGAGAGAGCAAAAAATTTGGCCGGAGAAGGCTAGAAATCGGCAACCAAACAGTAAGCTCACCGCCAGCTTCTATAGGGGCTTTCCGGCCCGTCCCTGGCCGATTCAGTGAATGGAGATCACCATGGAATTTCCGGCATGATGGGTCATCGGCTGGATGTGGCGGTGATGCTCAGGCTGGCCGGTATTGATAGCAGCACAAGGAGGAGGATGACCCGTGGGGAGGAAAAGAGGGAAAGCAAGAGAGAGTTCCAGAAAGAAATAGAAGAAAGAGGAAGAAGGAATGGGGGTTCTCCCTTGTTTTCCCACGTGGGGAAAAAGAAAAAGAAATAAATAAAATAAAATAATATTTTAATAATAAATAAAATAAAATAAAAAATAATATTTTAATAGGATGACATGTGGCATAATTTAAAAACTTCTTTGAATATTCTACTGCTTAGTAAAATCAGTTATGATTAATTTTTGTTTTAACCATAACTATTAAAGTAAAACTCCGTTTTCAACGTGCTGCTACTTTACAGGCTCGGATTAATGTGTACCCTATAATGGTACCTCGATCAATATGAAATTTCATCCACACTAAAAAATCAACCACAGAATCCACTTGGTCCATCTCTATCAACCTTAATCAAACATGATTAAAAATTCAAACTGAAGCATTTTCTTAGATTGGGGTGTTGAATTGTGAATAATCCATGTGTTGCTTCTATTCTAATTGGTTGTCAGTAAACACATATTCATATGCCTTTAATGCCAAAACAAATTGAGTGAAGGAGGGAAATGGAGGCTAGATAGCATAGCTAAATGAAGTGGCTGATACTTAGCAACTAAGCCATGGGATAAATGAAAACATTTATCTAGATCATCAATAGGTTTGCCAATGGCGGCCAAATTGTCACAAATTGAAGTAAATCTTCAAATAAAGTCATTGATTGACTGGTTTCCTTTCTTCAATCCCATGAGGCTATCATTAAGAAAGGTCTCCTTTTCTTTGGTGGCTGATAAAAGATGTTCATCAATTGCTTTCCATACATCTACAGATATGATGCTGAGTAACCATGTGATCAAAAGGCCATCATTGTTAACCCACGTAATGAAATTTAGATTAATAACTTTGTTACCTCCTTCCACTTCAAGCTCCTTCAATGGTTTAATGCTGCTTGAAACAAGGTGATGAATCCTAGGCTTCGGATGAGAGGAGAAACTTGAGACCACCACAGCAAAATGTTTGATGAATCCAAGTCTAGGCTTGAACATTGATGAAGCAACTGGATTGAAAGTCTAAGCTCCACTTCCATCCTAACATTTAGGTCCAGGATTGTAGGCTGCTCTGATACCATATTGAATTATCATTGATTCCAAAAGCTTAAGCTAATGAAAGGTGGACTTTCATTTTATTTATATTTTTCTTTAAAACTCCCCTTTACATGTAGGCCCACCTCTTTTCGGGTTCTAAATGTGTTTCTATTTATTTTATTTTTATTTTATCTTTCTAGGTGGAGTTATTGAGTTTTGAACTGAGAATCTCTTAAATCTATAACTCTAATACAATGATGAAAAGTAAAATTTGAAAATGAAATTTTCAACACTGAATTATTTTGTAAAAGGTTTACACATCTTTTGTGCTACCTACTCCCTAATACTATTTCACCTACCTTTCAATACAGTATAACAACAGCTTTATAGCCTTAATGTATTTACACGATTGAGAAGAGTAACAACCAGCTAAACATCTCATCCTCTAGAAGTCTATCTTGAGGCAATCCTATTGATATAGCTTTATATGTTACTAATTTTTTTTAGAGATATATCACTCTTAAACCAATCTGTTGATGTTGGTAATCAAACTGAATTTGATTTCTCCTCAGCTGACATGGCAACCTTTTGCTGAGCTGTTGTATGAAGACACAGAAGCTTACTTGGCTGCTGATGTGGTACATTATCAGTTCTATCTTTTGCATTAACGGGTATTTTCCTATTCAGCCATTGTTTGCTTGTGCCTTTGGAATAATTTTATAAAACAACAACCATATTTCACTTTGTTTAATAGCTAGTTTTACACATAAGCATGTATAATTTAACTAAATTTAGAATTTTCTATAAAAGACTAACTTAGTCTTTTTATCTATATATATATATATATATATGTTGTGTAGTTCAGGGAACCACCCAGAAATTAATTAGTTATTGGTAGCTTGATCAAATATATGACTTAATTTGTTTTCTTCATCTAGCTTTTTGAGCAACCAATAAGTAAAATTGCAATATGCATAAGAAATATATGTATAGTTAAACTCAAGTAAGGTCCATTTTAATAAAATAAGGTTCATTGTTAATAATTATTGAATTCTATTAATGGGTTCGCTTTCATATTTTAAATGAGAATCCAATGATCATGAAAAACAAATCCTAGTTCAATAAAATAAATTAAGACCATATATATATATATATATGAAAACTGCAAAAGGGGTATTAGATCATTGAAGAAATTCGAAAAGCACATATATATGGAATCCATGAGTGTGTGTGTGTGTATATATATATATATATACAAGACACAGACATGTATATATATATATATGATTATTGATAAATCACACATGAATATATATATATATATATGTATTTGTGTGTGTGTGTGTATTTTGACCAAAATACAGTTTAATTTCCTCTATTTTCACTTTATTTTTACTTAAAGGTCTGTAACAAATAAAAAAATAAAATTTTAACGATTGCGATCCCCTATTACCAATTCCATGAAAATCGTGCCACTCACATAATCGATTTTTTAATGTATTTGATTTTTATTTTTATTTTTTTATTTTTCGAATTATTTTTAGAGAAACAAATTAAAAACACCAAAAAACTCAAAACTCACCGTTCAAACTTTCTTCTCTACTCCTTCTCCATCTTCTTGCTTCTTCTTCCTCATCAACATCCACTGCTTCACAATCTCTAAAGCTTCTTCTCTAACCACCCAATATGACCACCACTGTTTGATCAATCTCAACCTCCACAACGATGTAGGGATAGTCAACATAGATTTGCATATATAGTGGTCATCATTAATAATGATGGTTTGAGATGGCAACAAATGGTGTGAACGATGAAGAATTGATGGACAAAGATAGGATTTGTTGTGAGTTGGATCTGTTTAAAAAATGGGTTGGATGAATTGGCTTTCAGGTCTTTTCAATTTGATATGGTTTGCCAATATTGAAGACTCTGACGTGATTTCTAGAGAGAGAAAAGGAAGAAGAAAAGAAAGGTTTCCACTAAGCTCCTTTGTCAGCATAACATCAAGCAGAGTCACAAGAAGGCCTACACTATTATAATCATGAAAGAAAAATCAAGATTACAATTCAAAGAAGCTTTGACAGCCATTATTCCTATATACAAAAAGAGGAAAAAAAATAATATATATATATATTTCATTATTATTTATCTCCATGTTTTGGTCAGTGTTAATTAAGATGAAGTTTTGGGATTTCTTCTATTATCCCGGAAAATCATAGTCATAGATTCTTCAAAAAGGGGGCAATATTAATGGATATTTGTCTTCTCTCCAAGCTTGTTGAAGAAGCTTGTGAGATCACAAAGCGGTGGATGATGATGAGGATGAAGAAGCAAGAAGACAAAGAAGAAGGAGTAGAGGAGAAGGATTAAATGGTGAGTTTTGAGTTTTGGGGATTTTTTCTTTGTTTTATTTTTTTCTCTCAAAACCATTCTAGAAATTAGAATAAAAATAGAAAACATCAAATAATTGATAACGTGAGTAACACATGATCACTTTATTGACAAAATGCACGTGGTTTTCATAGACTTAGTAATAAAGGATAGTAATTGTCAAAAAAAATTTTGCAACCATTTAAGTGAAAACAATGTGAAAGTAAAAAATATTAAATTGCATTTCAGACTTTTTTTTTTCCTAATAAACTGTGTAATATATATATATATATATATATATGTATGATCAGTTGTTTGGTCTTATTGAACTATTTTTAAATTATACTTAATTAATTTAATATATGATTATATGTGTATAATTCTACTAAATATCACTGAATTTATGTTTATATTTTCAGCAACAAACAGTAAAGTAGGTAATGGAAAATTAAAATAAATAAATATTAATAAAAGAGTTCGTCGTGATCAAATTTCTATCTGAATCAAAAATTTTATTTCAACGACGATCATCACCAGCTTATTTATTATAATTGATAACCATCACTAGTTTATAGGATAAATTTTTATTTGAAAATATTTAATTTTATAATTTTATATATTAAAATTTAAAAAACAAACGATTTAATGATAACCATTTTAAAATGTTAAATGACTAAGCAATATTTTTCAAAGAATAAAGCATTTGTACATAGTGTATAATGATAAACAACATTTTTCAAAGAATAGGGCATCCATGCAATATACGTACTGTATATGCACCCCACTTCATGAAATGAATGGCAGTGAATTCATGCAAATCGAATTGGCATGTGTTTTTATTTTTGATATTTTGTTTCTTTCGTTTTGATCGCTCATGGTTTACATATGTTTGGAGATAGATGCTGCGCAACTAGCTAGCCACTTTCAGTACGTTGATGAATTTTATTATTATTATTATTACTACTTTATATAGATAGAGAGCATACCAGTCTCTTTTGATAGAGATTAGTTCACCGTGGGTCTATCTCTTGTTACATAATCTGTTATGGAATCTTGTAGTTACTTATCTGTTGTAAATAGTTTTTATCATTACTCATTGTATAGTCATCTACACCAACTGTACGTGTGTATAAATATCAGTTTCCAAAAGCCACCCAATTATCATCATCTAAAGGTTTTTTGTTGTCTCTGTTATCCTTGGATCAAACCATATTACAGACACAGATTAGAAGCCACATCCACGCGTTGTGTGTTCTTCGGATATCAACCCAATCAAAGTACCTATAAATGTTATGATTTATCTCTAAATAAATATTATATTTCTAGGCATGTTACCTTTGTAGGACCCATGTTCCCATATACCTCTCAATCGGTCTATCCTCATAATTAAAAAAAAAAATTAATACTTGGGATTTATCTATTCCTTCTATATGTGACATGCACACAAAAGTTCCCTTTAGCTCTACTCTATCTTCTCACAACCTACCCCAATGTGAACCTTCCTTTTCCAAGTCAACTTCTCTTTCTTCACCTAATTCCACTAGGACTTCTTCTCACCACCTAACCCCACGTGATGACTCCTTTTCTAAATCAACTTTTCTTTCTCCACCTAATTCCACTAATACTTCTGATTATCCCACTAATACTTCTTCTTATCATCTATCCTCATGGGATGCTTCCTCTTCTTCATCAAATTCTTTTTCTCCACCTAATCCCACTAGTTCTTATCAAAAGCTTACCCCACGTGATATTACTTCTTCTGAGTCACCTTCTCCATCTTCACCTACTCAATCAATGGCTCTGTTGTTCGCTCCATAGGAAGCAGCAGTTCCTTCTCACAGTATATCTCCTCACATGCCATCACATCTTCCTCTGGACCCACCGAGCTCACAAAGGAAAAAATTCATTGATCGCATGCATGCCATGTGAGCTAGGTCTCTTAATAATATTTTAGAGCCTGAGCTTTTCTCTGATTTCTATATGGCAATGTCTCACTCACAGCTTCTAGATATTGAACCTCAAACTGTCTCCTAGGCCCTCAAAGATGAAAACTAGCGTGTTGCAATGTCTGATGAGTTTAATGCATTAGTTCAAAATGGTACGTGGGAATCGGTTCCTCTTAGCTCAACATATAATCTCGTGTGTAGTAAATGTGTTCAAAATTAAAAGAAACTCAGATGGTACCATAAGTAGGTATAAGGCTCGTTTATTTGCCAAGGGATTTCATCAACGACTAGGCATTGATTATTCAGAAACTTTTAGTTCGGTCATAAAGCCATTATCCGAATTATTATCAATTGCTTTAACTAAAAACTGGCCATTGAGGCAACTTGACATTAACAAGCCCCTGAGTATGGTATATAGAATTGAAGACCTTCCTTCTCTCATATGGGTCTGTCAATTCTATATCTGATGCTTCTCTATTTACTTTTCACCATTTAGACATCATTTTGTATCTGTTGGTATATGTGGATGATATTCTTTTGACTGGGAATAATTATTCTGCCCTCTCTAACTTTGTTAAAGCTCTTTCGAATGCCTTCTCTCTTAAAGATCTTGGTGGTTTAAATTTTTTTCCTGAAGTTGAGGTAACTTCACATAAAGATGGCCTACTTCTAACATAAAGGAAATACATTCATGATCTCTTGGCCAAGACACATATGCTAGATGCAAAAGAAGTTTCCATGCCAATGTCAACCTTTGCTACTCTAACTCTCATGGATGGAACTAATCTGATCGATGCCACTCAGTATCGCCAGGTTGTTTAAAGTCTTTAATACCTATCTCTAAGTCTTCTTGATATTTCGTTTGACGTCAATAAATTGTCCCAATTTATGCATAAGCCTACCGAAACTCACTGGGCTGCTGTTAAAAGACTTCTTTGGTATCTTAAAGGTACAAGTTCCTTTGGTTTATTTCTTACATGTAACTCTTCCTCATCTCTTCATGCCTTTTGTGATGCTGATTGGGCCGGTAATAAGGATGATAGCACTTCAACCTCTGGGTATGTCATGTATCTTGGTTCTAACCCAATTTCTTGGATGTCCAAGAAGCAACGTACGGTCTCTCATTCCTCTACTGAAGCTGAGTACCGATCTATTGCTACTGCAACATCTGAATTATGCTGCTTCGATCTTTGTTATCTGAGTTAAAATTAGCTATACCTTAAGTTCGAGTCATCTATTGTGATAATGTGAGTGCTACTTACATTTGTACGAATCCTGTTTTTCACTCTAAGATGAAACATATCCAGGTTGACTTCCACTTTGTTCATGAAAAGGTCTCTCAAGGTGATCTGCGTGTGTGTCACATTTCCAACAAAAAGCAGATTGCTGATGCTCTCACCAAACCACTGTCCAAACAAAGGTTACAGTTTCTTCGACCCAAGCTAAGTGTTCATTCCACATTTAGCTTGAGGGGGCATGATAGAGATTAGTTCACATGAGTCTATCTCTTGTTACAGAATCTATTATGGATTCTTATATTGACTTATCTGTCGTAAATAGTTTTTATCATTACTCATCGTATAGTCATCTATACCAACTGTACGTGTGTATAAATATCAATTTCTTATTCAATACAATATAACTTTTCTTGATCAGTCAATAACCACTCTTATATCTTCCACTCATAATATCTTACTGCAAGCTTAATATCCTCCACTTACCAAAAAGGAAAGACATTTTTCTACATGTCTAATTCCTATCATTTTGGGTAATATTACCCAAAGAAATTAATGGCAGTTCAAGTTCCAATTCCATCACTTTTATACAATCATCCAATCATTTGAGGCACCTAGGTACCATATGTGGGCTCCACTTATGAAATGAATGGCAGTGAAATAAGGATTTTTTGGAAAAATGGCCACTTGTCCAATTCAAACTTGAAAAATAGCAATTTTTTTTTTAAAAAAAAAAACCAACTTTTAACACATCCGGACTAAAATATCCTTTTCTTATTTTTTTATTATTTTCTTTTTGTTTGTTTCCTCTATTAAAAACGTAGCTTCTTTCTTTTCTTATTTTTGGCTTTTTTCTTTACTTTCACTTTCCCTTTCCAAACGCAACTAGGGCTTTCCCATTCACTTTCCCTTCTGAAAAATACAATTCCATTCATTGAGTAGAATATATTCCCTGCGCATTTCACACACTTCACAGAGAGAGAGAGAGAGAGAGAGAGAGAGACAGAGAGATCGATATGCATTGGAGGCGAGCTTGGTCGTTGCAGAGGTTATGGAGCCTGAAGGGGGAGTTTAGAACAAGATCAACGATGAGAAGCTTGTTGTTGTTGTTGTTGTTGGTAATAGCGGTGCGAGTAAGATTGCTTCTGCTGAATCGAAGAAGAAGAGGAACAAGAATCGAAGAAAAGAGCAAGATTTCCTTTGCTCCTCAATTATCTGCTATTTGGTTGACAAGAATCTATAGGAAAAAGAAAATGAATGAAGAAGAACTTTTTTTAATCCATTGTTATATCTCTATCGCAAAAATACATCAAAATTTCCTATTTCTTCTGAAAATTTTATCTTTCTAGGAGGATGCGATTTGATTTTCTCACATTGTTATTTTGATTGAAATTGCCATGGCCATATAAACATAGGAAAAATTGTTTATATAAAGCTTTGGAAAAATTGTTTATATAAATACAAGAAAATTTCCATGTTATAAAGCTTTTGTAAATTCTTTATAATAGCATGAACAATTGAATTCATTTCGATACCGAGTCTCTATATTAACACAAGTGTTGTAATGTAAACTTGGGGTTTTTATTGTCATGTTCTATAACTTTGGGATTTACTATGGAATTGTTATAATACTCAGTAAATTGGCTAACTTTAATAGCTATTTCATACAGCTATTCCTACTATGATCATAATTTCTGAGTTTTTGAAGCGAGATGGACTAGCAATCGAAAAGAGTAAGAACAATTCTAGTCTCGTTTACTTTGTCATCAGTTTGTTAAACACCCTATTTGAATTGTATATGCTCGAATAAAATTATTGATGTCTGGGGAAAAATGGATTAGTAATCAGCATATCAACTGTTAGCTCCAAGGATGACAAGAATGGCCAAATGATTGAGATGAAGTCTCAAGTTGTTTCTCTTCTTCCTCATTTCTTGATGGGTCATGCACATTTTATTCTCAAATATTTCCTTTTTTTTTTAATGAATATTGATCATTTTGTTCTAATCTGGAAAAACCTCTCTCTCTCTCTCTCTCTCTCTCTGTTTTATAGATTAATATTGCACTGGAATTAGCTTCAGAAGCGACTAAGACCTCTATTGAAAAACCATCAAAGAAAGCTGCTACTAACAAAGCATGAATAAAGTGATACTGTAATTTCATTCTAGGAACAAATGTCTTGTTTTTTTTCCCCTTTTTTCTCTCTTTTCAGTATAGTTGGTCTTGAAATATGATTGGTACTAACTGGCTTTGTAAGCTAGTTCAGTTAGATGTTCCAGTAGCATAATCAAGTAATAGGAGAGATATTAAAGAAACTTTTATGGGGATTGAAATGCCGTTGTCCCATATAGCATGTATTGCACATATAATTGAATGTTCCATATAGCATGTTTTACACATATAATAGAAGGCTTAACTGCTTTTTATCTCTCTCTCTCTCTCTCCCTCCCTCTCTCTCTCTCTCTCTCTCTTTAAGATTAAGCAAGAACATTATTTATGTATATATCCAATTTTAACTTGCAAATGAGCTAGAGAATATTGACCATAGTAAATAACATGGACAAAAGTTGCATGCTTCAAAAAGGAGAAGTGAAAAGGATGCCTATTTAAACTCTACATTTTGAACACTAGAAGTCAGTGACAGTGAAATAGGCAATTCAACCACTTAGCAAAAAAAGCTGCCCAGTTTGTGGTTGAGACTAATTTATCTATGTTGTTTCCATCTTCCAAGAAAAAAAAGTAGATTTATTTTATGTACTGAATCAAATATCCTTTATTTTTAAAGTATCCTTACAGAAAGCCACTATGGCACAAAGGTTAAGTCATATCTAATTATGTACAAGAAATGCATCATTCCAATGACAACTTTGCGAGGGTAAATGCCAATGATGAGTTTTGATGTAAAGATAACCAATTTACTTTTATGAACACGTGGCATTTTTATGAGGATTCATTTTAGTATAATCCCTTTAGGTGTAGATCGGTACCAGTGTCTGGAAAAATTTTTGCTTGTTGGAAAAAAATTTCTCCTGTCGAAAATCAATTTCCGCCTGTCAAAAAAAATTCTCTTGTTGAAAAAAATTTCCTCTCATCAGAATTCAATTTCCTCTAGTTGGAAAATCATTTCCAATAGAATAATAAATTAATATTGGGGTAAAAATTAAAAATAAGAGTAGAGACAAAATATGTCATGGATTAAAAAAAAAAAAAAAGAAAAAAGGGAAAATTATTAAACTAAAATTTCTAAATACGTACTGCACCATTATCAACATAAAAAGCATTACCATCAAGTAGAATATATATCCGTGATACAAAATAATTGTCAAAAGACATAAATTTAAAATGCATAACATGCTATATTAAAAATTTCTAATTTGAAGCATAAAAAAATGGGTTTGTACATCTCTGCCTATAATATACATCTCTACCTATACTATACATCTCTACCTATAAAATAATGGATTTTTTGCATTTTTTATCGACGGAAACCATTATATTTTTATCATTTTGATACTTCCAATGACCACCATCATTTCGTACCAATGTTCCATCGTAAAAAACCATAATTACACATCATAATCTTCCATTTTACTACAAAATTAAATGAATAATGTTAAACTAAATTAATAAATATATATTGATTCTGTTTTTTTTTTCCCTCTAAATATAACGTTTCCCTATTGGCAGAAAACTAGCAGAAAGTGGGTGGAAAACTTGTGAAAACTGACAAACCGGAGGAAAATGGCGAAAGTTCATCTTTTTCATCAATTTTCCTCCGATTTTATTGGTTTTCACAATTTTTCATTTCTACACAATTTTTCCCTCATTTCCACACCATTATCATCTAAGTATCTTTAAACTCAAATATAACAGCTCATAAACTAATTTATTACATACCCATATTAAAAAAAAATCTTAAAAAAATACAAAAGTGAGAAAATAAGGGAATAAGAGAAAAAGAGAAAAATTTTACCTGACTTTAGCTTCAAAAGTGAGAAAATACAAAAAAAAAAAAAAAAAAAAAAGAGTGAGAGCAAGTGAGATGCTAAGGAGAACAAGCTCACTAGCAGATGAGAGTAGATGAAATGCACGGATGAGAGTAGATGAAATGCACGAGTTATTTGAGAAAATGACGAAAAAGGGAAGGATAAGAGAAAATATATTTTGTAATTTTCAATTTAACCAAGGGCATTTTTGTCCACAATTGGCTAGGTTTTCTTTTTAAAAAATAAAATTTGTTATTTTTGAAGTTATGATTTAAAACGTGGTTATTTTTCAAAAAAGCCCGTGAAATAATGCAAATCGAATTGGCACGTGTTTTTATTTCTGATATTTTTCTTTCTTTCGTTTTCATCGCTCGTCGTTTACTTGTGGAAGTACATGCTGAGCAAATAACTAGCCGCTTTCAGTACGTTGATTTTTATTTATTTATTTTTTGTTTATAAATAGAGAGCATCACCAGTCTCTTCCACTCATACTATCCTGGCTACAAGTTTAATATCCAATTCCTATTACTTTCATATTACCGAAAGAAATGGTAGTACCAGTTCCATCAACCATTCCAATTCCAAACGCTGCTGCCAATGTATCGGACGTGAATCGCCGTTCTGCCAATTTTGAGCCAAGCATTTGGGGTGACCATTTCCTCTCGTATGCTACTTCTGACTCTATGGTAAAAAAACAAATGTTACTTATTAATTAATGTTATTTCTTGTGCTTCTGTTTTCTTTAATACAAAATTTGTCAGGAGCTTTTTTTTTTTTTTTTGGGCTTTGTGTAGGAAACGGAAAAAGAAATGGAAAGGGTTCGAAAGTTGAAGGAACAAGTGAAGAAGATGGTAGTGGCTCCTGTCAAGAATCCTTCGGAAAAGCTCGAATTGATTAATGCTATTCAGCGCTTAGGCGTGGCTTACCATTTTGAGAGCGAGATTGAAGAAATTCTTCAGCAAATCAACACTCTTAGTTACCACTATGGTGACCATGAAAATGATTTTGACCTTTGCACTGTTGCTCTCCGCTTTCGGTTGCTTAGACAACAAGGTTATAATATTCCCTGTGGTAAATACTTACATCGAACACTTTGAAGCTCTTACATCACACATCTATATATAATTGTTGTAAAAATTAATGAAGAACTAATTTAGAAAATTTGGGTTGTGAATTAAGCAGATATGTTCAGCAAGTTCAAGGATGCGGAAGGGAAATTTAAGGAATCCCTTGTTGATGATGTTCGAGGAATGCTAAGTTTATATGAAGCTACACACCTTAGGGTTCGTGGAGAGGATATACTAGACGAAGCTCTTGCTTTTACTACCACCCATCTTGAGCGTGTAGCATCCAATATGAGCCACCCTCTTTCACATGAAGTTGCTCATGCCTTGAATCGGCCTATCCGAAGAGGCTTACCGAGGCTAGAGGCAAGGTATTACATGTCCATCTACCCCAAAGACCCTTTACACAATGAGGTTCTTCTAACTTTCGCAAAGTTAGATTTCAACTTTCTTCAGCAAGTGCACAAGAAGGAAGTAAGTTATATTGCAAGGTATTATCAGATTTGACAAAGTTGTAAGCTTGTGTATATATACATATATATAAAGCTTGATACAGTAGGTGAGATCGCCCAGTTTTTGGTGGACGTTTACATTCTATTACTAGTAATAGATCATCCTATTCCCTATAATATAATTAGGCACGGACAAAAATAGACTATTTTAATCAACATCGAAAAATTATGTATAAATAAATATAACAAAAATTTGAAAATAATCAATTTATTTATTTATTATTATTATTATTTTTTTGGGATTTAGGTGGTGGAAGCAGTTGGAATTTGCAAAGAAGCTACCTTTCGCAAGAGATAGAGTAATTGAGTGTTATTTTTGGATTCTGGGTGTTTATTTTGAACCTCAATATTACCTTGCAAGGAGGATGGTGACCAAAGTCATTGCAATGACCTCTGTTATTGACGATATCTATGACGTGCATGGCACAATTGAAGAACTAGACATCTTTACTGAAGCTGTGGAAAGGTTTGAATTCTCATTTTCTATGACTATAACTAAGTAAAGTACTTAGTATACATTTGGTAAAACATGTTATCTAATATAAAGTACATTATTTTATTTTCAGATGGGACATTTGTATGATTGATCAACTTCCAGCTTACATGCAGTTTTGTTACCAGGCACTCTTGGACGTTTATAGTGAAATTGAAGAGGAAATGACCAAACTAGGAAAATCATATCGCGTTGACTATGCTAAACAAGCAGTAAGAACCTTCTGAAAAAACATGCATCTTGTTCTCTTCCCCTTAACCCAAGGAGAGAAATAAGGCAAAATCATTATATTGGTTTCGTTACATCAATATATAAACTATAGTCGTTGGTCCACCTTTTACAAACTTGACCTTTTAGTTATTTAGAGAAAATAGTGCTTGTCCCAAAAAAATATAAGCACCACAATAATTATTAAAAAACCAAACGACCATATATAAACAAACAATTATAAATAAAACCAGTTATAAATATGAACAAGTCTTAATGTTATATAATAATTTTGGTTCGTGGATTTATTTTAATTTTGTGTTCAGATGAAATATCAAGTGAGAGCTTACTTCGAAGAGGCCAAATGGTTTCACAAGAAACACATACCGAAAATGGAGGAATATATGCATGTGGCTCTTGTTACCTCTGGGCATGGCATGCTGGCAGCAACTTCCTTTGCTGGCATGGGAGATGAAGTTACCAAACACTCCTTCGATTGGTTAATCAGTAAGCCTACGATAGAGAGGGCATCATCGTTAGTTTGCAGACTCATGGACGATGTGGTATCCCACAAGGTGAAACACAGTACCTATCAATATTTGTCCTTTTTTATTATTATTTATTCATTCACAAATGAAGCTAGGCTCGTTAGGTTTATAATTGATTTTTTTTTTTTTTTTTTTTTTTATATGTACAATATATAAATTTACAGTTTGAGCAAAAGCGAGGACATGTTGCGTCAGCCGTGGAATGTTACATGAAACAGTTTGGAGCCACAGAAGAGGAAGCAGTAAATGAATTTCGCAAACAGGTTAGCGATGCATGGAAAGACATAAACGAAGAGTGTCTCTACCCAACTTCAGTTCCTATGCCACTCCTCGTGCGAATTGTCAATCTTGCACGTGTCATTGATGTTGTATACAAGGATGAAGATGGCTATACTCATGCTAGCATTGTGCTCAAGGAATTAGTTGCTTCTATGCTTATCAATCCTGTGTCTCTGTAATATAATTTATGGAATACTATTTTGGTTCATCCTAAAATAATAATTATAAACTATGTTCGATTAATTTATGTGAGTTTGATTCTATGTCAGGAAAGTGAGTCTTAACAAGTAGTGGAAAATGTTGAAAGGATTGATGTATATCTTAATGTTAGCCATATAAAATAAATGTGGTTGGTTGCAAATCTGCTTATTATAGTAACCATCAATTATTTGTTGACCCCAGGCGGTCAAGTGGTTGTATATGGAGCAGCGTGTATAGCACGTTCATTGGATCTCCATGATAATGATAAAACAGGTTGAGGTATGGTCATCTTACCAATCGATCGAAGTGGGTTCAAAGTCTTATATGATTAAATTTGTTGTGTAACACCCAGCTTTTACTGGCTGACTTATATGAACATGCTTAATTTCGAATTTTTTTAAAATTCTAAAGTCAACCGTTTCGAAAAGTTCTCGTCCACACACTACAACAAATTCACCTTGTACTGAAAAAAAACATTTTTCCCAAAAATCATTAAATTCTTGGTAAATGTTTTACCAACGAAAATAAATTCGACTGCTATATTGTCGCTTATATCTCCTTTGCAATTGTATTTACCGACAAATTTTTAATTTTTTCCGGCTAAAACTTTTGTTGACAAATATTTAGTTTTCTCGCCAAAAACTATTTTTAACGAATCTAAAATTGTAGGTAAAAGGTTTTGGTGACAAAATATAACGCATGAAAAACTATTTTTATATTGTTGAAAATTTAATTAGCGACAAAATATTTTGTTGGCAATAAATAATTTGCCATAAAATACTGATTTCATTGACAAATATTTATTTTAGCAACAAAAAAGAGTTTTGTCGGCTATAAAATTTTTTCTGACAAATTAAAGATTGGACGGAAAATATTTAACCTTTAGCGATGAAATTGTTTTCTCTGCAAAGGTCTTTCCAAATTTTTTTTAAAATATTGCAAATAATTTATTTTTGTAAATTTTATTTTCCTATAATATTTTCAGTTGTTTTTACTAACACAAATATTATAAAAATATTCATATTGTATAAAAATAATTAAACAAAATAGATATTTTTTACCACTAATAGTAAATATGAACATATATGTTACTAAAATTCTCAAATATAAATTCTCAAATATGAATTTATATGTTACTAGCTCTTGAGGGTGTTTGGGTTTGAGTGGGCACATTTGGCTCATGGTCATCCTCAAAAAGTTCTACCTTTGTTCCATCATATTTCCATTGTCTCCCACAGCCAAGACAAACTCTTCCACCATAACAATTCATCAATTGGGTTCATGACGTAAACACAATAAACTATTTATGCAGATAAACGAAAAGCATATCTATGTTCACACCTTCGCCTAATCCGAAAACAGCTCCTTCAAACAGTAGTTATGGATTCTGACCATTCAAGCTTCATTTTGCACAACTCACCTGTCAAACAATGAACCAAAACAGTGTGGGGTTCAAAGTGCTGAAATATTTGATAGGTATTAAGTACCTCAACGGTCTCAAGGTGGTTGCATATAAAGATGACAACATTAGGAGAATAAGGTTAAAAAACAAAACGTGTAAGGAGTCAAGCAGAGCATATTTCAGATTTCTAATATAACACTTAGATTCCTCAATTGAAGCATACAACCGTAACCGATCAACTGAAAAAAATAAAATAAAACAAAATCAAGAAGAAACAGAAAACCAAAACAAAAATAAAAGGAAAAAACTTTGGATGGACCTAAAACATAAAAGATTATATGTCACACATGTGATTGGCAAAGAGGTACAAAAACTAACTTCACTCCAGCTTCATTGCAGACCTCACGTGAAGGAATATCATTATTGCAACACCAACTTTGCAAATTGAGGAAGGATCTGCTTTTTACAATTCCAAAATGACTCTTTACAATACCATTCTTTATATACTACTACTTAAATATATAAAAAATATAAAATTACTTAATACAATATTATTTATTCCTAATATATCCCTAATTCAGACCATCCTAAAATTATATATCTTTTCAAATAAATTTTTTTTTTTACAATTCTAAAATAACTATATACAGTCCCTTTAAAATTAATTTCATTAAAATACTTTTTTTTCTTCTTTCTCGTTTGAATTAGGATTGATTTTCATTTTTGAACATCTTCAAAATTATAACATATTATTTTGGAGCGTTAAGTCATAAATTTGCAGATGTTCGTTTATGAACTTCTGAACGTTATCATTTTGTTTAGTTTTATACTTCTGAACATGCAATTCCATATGGGTACATTTTTAGATGTTCAGTTGTAAACTTTTATACAGCATTAAAATATTCATTTGTATACCTTTGAACATCTTCAAAATTATAACTTCTTATTTTGGAGCATTCGATCATAAACTTTTGTATGCATTTCAGATGTTCGGTTATGAACTTCTGAACATTATCTTTTTGTTTAGCTGTATACTTTTGAACATACAATTCTACATGGGTATATTTTTCGATGTTCAATCGTAAACTTTTGTACACCATTAAAAATTTTGTTTGTATACTTTTGAACATGTTAAAATTGTTCAATTGTAAATGTTTGAATGAAATTTAGAGATAAAAATGTAAAACTATAATGGACCTACTTTATATCAGTCACCAAAAATAAAAGTACAAAAGATCATTTTGAGATTGCATTTATTGTCATAATTACAAACTAATTTGCTCAAAACTATAAACTGTCTATCTATTGTCTCATAAGTGGCTACATTATTTGAAATTAAGTCCTTGAAAGCATTTATTTGGAGAGCATATGGTGTTTCTCATCCTTGGGCATATATTTGACGATGTTTAAACAATTTATCCACAACTGGTAGCATTGGACATCCTAGCACCATCAACAACTATAACAACAACAACGGTAACAAAAATATTGTCAACATAAATATTAATATAATCCAACATTTCCATTATCTATATCTTTTTCATCCTGTATATTTTTTACATTCAATTAGATATAAACCATCAATGATTAAAAAAAAATTGGCATGTTTCATAGCGTAAGGTATTTAATATCTGTATATATATGTGTATATATATATATATAATGCTCGACAAATAAAAGCTGAATATCTTGATAATGTTCGGATGGACACTTCTGAACAATTATAAAATGTTCAATTTTAAACTTACAAATAAAAGGCAAATTTTGACATATCAGAATCAAATATAAGCTGACCTTGTCATTGGTACATGATAGAAAAATAATCCAAACTAAAGCAATCATCACAAAATGAAAAAAAGAAGAAGAAAAAGCTAAATATATCTTATTGTTTCATATTTTTGGACTTCCATAATTTGTGAATAATTGTTGTATTTGCAACCCTAATTTTTAATGGAGTATAAGTTAGATGGATGTATGTAACATATTATCTGAGAAGAAAAATGAAATTGCATAAAGAAATTATTTAAATAAATTTAGTTAATAAATATTCTTAATAGTAATTTTAAATGGGGATAGAAATGTAAATTAATAATGAAACTGTATAGAGTTCAAACGATAATGCAACTAGAAATTCCCAATTTTTTTAATTTGTTTGTATTTTAATTTTAAATTAATAAACTTTTGTCACTGCCAAAATGATAAAACATCGGCCATTATCTTGATTCTTGAAATTTTAATTAATTTTATATTTTATATTTTTTATTATTTTCATATTATTGGTAGTACACATGTACCATTTTCACTTTTTTTTATTATTTTTATTATATTATTTCTTTTTATATTTTTTCAAAAATATTAAAAATGACTAGCAATTTTTACTGTTTTTCTTTTTATATTATTTTTATGTTTCTTTTCTATTTTTTGGAAAAATATTAAAGATGATTAAGGGGAGAATTGAAACCATGTTCTCTAACACCTTAAGCAAAAGTCACACCACCAAACCAAGTGCATTGCTGTGTTATGATGAACAGAAAAGTAATCTTATTGTGTCTACGAATAGGCGATGCATTTCCTTAAAAGCGTAGCCTTTTATTGAACATTTAGTGACGCTTGTATAAGAGTCACCTATTCCATTATTTAGTGACATTTTTAAAAAAGCATTGTTTATTTTGTATATTTAGCGACGCTTTTATCAAAAAAGCGTCTTTGTCTTTTTTGTTTTTTTTTTTTTTAAAATTTGAATGTTGTTTTTTATTTTTGTCAAATTAGGATTTTTTAATAGCTACATTCATACGAAATAATTATATATACAATAAAATTCAAATAAATATTTACATAACAAACTAATATTTCAAATAAATTAAATGTCCACTCATATAATAATTTTATTATTTTAAAATTAAATAGTCATCTTAGTAATTTTGCTTCACATTTTAAAAAATATTTTCAGTATTTATTTGTATATAAACAATAAAAAACCAATTAAAGAACAAAAAAAAATGAAATGGAAGGAACAAGCGACGCTTTTTGCAGTAAATGCATCGCCTATTCCCTTAATTTAAATTTTTTTTTATGAGACTTGCAAATTTTGAAATCAAATAAACTGTACTTGAAAACACAAAAAATAAAAAATAAAAAAAATAACTAACTAAAAAAAAATGATGATCTGGTAAAACCTTTTGCTATAACTGCGTCGCCTGTTCTTTCAAATTAAAAAAAAAATTAATTTAATAGATTTGTAAATTTTAAAAGCAAATAAACTATCATTGAAACACAAACACCTGAAAGCTCAGGTCGTTTAACATATTTATGTAGAGAAATTGATCAATAAGCCCTTCTTGAATTAGAATTATAAATTCGGTACCCTATCTCAAATTAGGTCTTGAGATATTTGGGTTTTATGTATACACCTATATGTGAATAATTGAGAACAGCGTTGTCAAAACAATTTTTTGTTTTTAGATCAATGGAATTTATGTTTATTGGATTTCTACGTGAATATATTTGTATATCAACAATCAAAAAACTAATTAAAGAAGACAAAGAAAAATTAAAACATTGAACAGGTGATACTTTTTGATCAAAATGTGTCACTTGTTCCCACAATTTATGAACAGGTGATGCTTATTGATCAAAATGTGTCGCTTGTTCCCATAATTTATGAACAGGTGACACTTTTTGCTGAAAATGTGTCATCTGTTCCCTCAATTTAAAAAATAAAAAATAAATTAAAAGACTTGCAAAATTTAAAAACAATTAAGGTGTACTTGAAAAATAGAAAAATAAACAATCATCTTAGTAATTTTGCTTCACATTTTTAAAAAATATTTTCAGTATTTATTTATATATGAACAATCAAAAACTAATTAAAGAACAAAAAAAAAATTGAAACTGAAGGAACAAGCGACGCTTTTAGCCGTAAATGCATCGCCTGATTCCTTAATTTAAGAAGAAGAAAAAACAATTTAAGAGACTTGCATTCATAATTTAATGCAAACCATAGTTTAATTTTTACTTTCATTTGAGGCATTTTTACTTTTGTTACTTTAAATTCATAATCTGCTATTATATATATATATATATATATATTAAATTGTTTAAGAAAGAAAGATAAATACATATATCTATATATTAAATTGTTTAGATTCATGTATATATATATATATATATTAAATTATAATAGCAGATCAGAGCATCACAAGCATTGCAGAATAGCTAGCATTATTAAAAACTGAGTACATAAAAAATGTGTAGCCACAAATATCGAATTAAAACAATGAAATAGACCGAGATAAAAAAATTAAATTAAAAAAAAAACAAAATAAAAATTAACAGAACCAATATTTTAAAGTAAATAATGGCTAAAAATAAGTAGGAAATCAAAAAATCAAAAAAAAAAAACTATAGTTTTATTTAGTATGTTTAACTGGACTTCAACTAAAACAAAAATTTAAAAACTATTAGACATAATGTAAAAAAAATAAATAAATAAAACTGTTAGACATGACAAACTTTCAAGAAGATAATTAAAAAAAAAAAAAATTATGCAGAAACTATAACTTGATTTCATCCATTATTCATCCTTTTTTTTTTTTTTGGTTAAGATAAATAAGTAATAAAATGTTCTCTCTCTATATATATATTTGAAACAAAGCCAAGGCATTTAGGCCTTGTTTTATTAGATAATCAAAGTTCAAAATTATTAAGTCTATGGTACCCTAGGTTATAAACACAAACTGAAGCTTTCTTTGCAGCATGGAACCACGATGGGAAAAAGTTCATAAAGAAATTGTTGAAGCACTAGAAAATTTGATTCCAAATATTGCATTGGATTTGGAGGGAATGGAAGTGTTTATAAAACACTGCTATCTGTTGAAGTGTGGCAATTTTGCCACTTGATGGTGCATGTCATCGGCTAGCATGCACACTTTGGTATCACCTCCTTTCCTTTTATGAGTTTATTATTTTTTTTGTATGTTTTTAATTGATGTAAGGTATATTTTGATAATGTTTTGTGCCTAATTTATGTGTGCAAAATCATAGGCAAAACTATGCACAAAAGAGTAGGAACGTTATGCTTGAAATGCCTATGGTGCTGAATTCATAATTTTCAGCAACATAGGTCTACTGTTTATCTTATATCTCAGGTTACAAATGGATTTTTAGGTTGAAATTTTGAGAAATGTCTACAGACATATATAAAAGACTATGGTTCAAATTTCAGATCAAAAATGACATGGGAAAGTCCATTTTCTATTCCAAACAAATTGCTGTATCTGATGGGAGTATGCAGAGTATGGGTCAATTTTGGAGCTGTTTGGCCCATGATCCGGTTCCAAAACTTTCCTAGCTCTTGGAAAAATATTTATTGATGACCAAGGATGCTTCAAACCAAGTTTCATAAGCAGATACAAAGGGGAACTAAGAAGGTAAAGCTAATTTGGTTGTTTACCCAAACTAGTTAAACAATAGGAACTTAGTTCAAATCATGTGCCACTTTTTACTATATTTGGAATAGACATGTTGCAGCTGGGTTTTACCTCTTTTGTGTATGAAAATTTAGGTGTTGACCATTTTATGTTTTAAATTTCAAATACTTTACTCATTTTGTAAGCTCACATGCTTGGCATGTGTGAACTAGTTGTAATTTCAAGCTTATATTGTTAAATGAATGAGATGGCTATACATCTAAGCCTCATTTTCAAAAACCAACGTGGTCCCCTTCTTCTCATCTCTTCTTCAACACCTTAGAACACTCTAGGAACCCTAAAAACTAGAAAACACCATAACCAAAACCTAAAAACACAACTCACACACAACCATTCCCAAGAGCATCACCAAAAGCTAGCTTGTTGCTAACACTTCAAGCTAGCTTGCTCTTGGTCATAACCTTCTCACCCCAACAAAGTGGTATCAGAGCAAGGCACATTTTTATGAGACTTGTGAGGTTTTTGGGCTGGTTCGTTCTTTAAGAGTGAAGAGATACTTGAAAGCACAAATATATTTTCATATTACTTCATACCCGAAAGCAACATTCGCATGGCTTCTTCAAGTTTTTCAACTCCTTCTCCTCCTATCTTCAATGGGGAGAACTACAACATTTGGAGTATCAAGATGCAAGCCTACTTGAAGGCTTATGGTCTTTGAGAGGTCACCATAAATCCCCAAGAACCCGAGCCTTTGAGACAAGGGGCAACGGTCAACCAAATCAAGCACCATGAGGAGGAATTGGCTAAAGGTTTCAAGGCTCTCACCGCCATTCATTCTTGTATTAGTGATACCATTTTCACAAGGATAATGGCATGTGAGAGTGCCAAAGAAGCTTGGGACAAACTTCAAGATGAGTTCCAAGGGAGTGCAAGGAGAAGGCAAATGCAAATCCTTAACCTAAGGAGGGAGTTTGAGACTATCAAGATGAAAGACAAAGAAACGTTTAAGGAGTTCACCACAAGGCTTCTTAATGTGGTGAATCAAATTAGGGTGCTAGGTGAAAGATTAAGTGACCAAAGGATTGTGGAAAAGGTGTTGGTCTCCATGCTCGAGAGGTTTGAAGCTAAGATATCTTCATTGGAGGAGTCAAGGAACCTAAATGAAATTTCCTTGATCGAGTTGGTGAATGCCTTGCAAGCTACGGAGCAAAGGAGGAGGATTAGACATGAAGAATCAATGGAGGCTTCATTTGTGTCTAAACAACATCAAAAGACACAAAATCAAAAGAAGAACAAGCTTAAGGTCATAAAAGAGAAAGGTGAAACTAGCAAACCCGAGAGGACGTCCTATGAACCTTGTCACCATTGCAAGAACAAAGGGCATCATCCAAGAAGGTGTTGGTGGAGGCCGGATGCATTTTGCCATAAATGCCAACAAACGGGTCATGTGGAGAGAGTATGCAAGGCTAACAAGAAAGATAAGCAATAAGCAAATGTTGCTAAAGATAATGCAAGTGATAGTGAATCCGAAGAGTTGTTTGTTGCTACTTGTTTTAGTAGCATCAAGAATGATGAAGGATGGATCATTGATAGTGGAGCAACACACCATATGTCTCACAAGCGTGAGTGGTTCACAAACTTAGATAGGAGCAGCCACAACAAAGTTAAAATTGGAAATGGAGCCTTGATGGAAGTGAAAGGCAAAGGAGATGTGGAGATACACACCACCAAAGGTATCAAAACTATCCATGATGTTCTCTATGTACCTTCTTTATGTGAGAACTTACTTAGTGTAGGTCAAATGCTTGAGAACAAATATGCGTTACACTTCTCAAACATGACATGCACTACAGTTGATCCTCATGGAAATGAATTAATATGTGTTGGAATGAAGAACAAGAATTTTAGGTTGAATATGGATGAAAATGGTGCATCGGTTACATTGAACACCAAAGTTGAGAACACCTCTCAACTTTGGTAGGTACACATGAACTTGTTAGAGACATGCCATTGGTGGAGAACCAAGAGCACGTGTGTGAAGTGTGTCAAAAAGGAAAGCATACTAGGCTAGCATTTCAATCTTATTCTTGGAGATCAAAGGAGAAGCTAGGACTTATACATTTGGATATTTGTGGTCTTATGAGTGTTCCATCCTTAAATGGCAGCAAGTATTTCATAACTTTCATTGATGATTACTCAAGAATGTGTTGAGTGTATTTCTTTGAAAGAAAATCACAAGCTTTGGAGAAGTTTGTAGAATTTATAAAGTTAGTGCAAAATCAATCCGGTTGCACTATAAAAGTGTTAAGGACGGATAATGGTGGGGAATACACAAGTGAGGCTTTCAAACAACTTTGTAAGGATCATGGTATAGTTCATCAATTCACTACACCATATACACTACAACAAAATGGTGTATGTGAAAGGAAAAACCATACCATCATGGAGATGGCTAGATGTTTGTTGTTTGAAAGTGGCTTGCCAAAGAAGTTTTGGGCCGAAGGAGTTAATACATCCATTTACATCCTAAATAGGCTTTACTCCAAGTCTTTGAGGAGTAAAACCCCATTTGAGCTTTGGTTTGGATATAAGCCTTCTCTTGAGCATCTAAGGGTATTTGGAAGCATTTGTTACATCCTAAAACCACAAGAGAAGAGAGGAAAGCTTGATGAAAGGTCACAAGTTGGTGTCTTAGTTGGCTATAGTGATGTGACCAAGGGATATAGGGTGTATAACTTGGAAACCAAGAAACTTGTGATAAGTAGAGATGTGAAAGTTGATGAGGAAGCTAAATGGGTTTGTAGTAAAAAGGAGTTGGCTAGTATGGATGAAGACAATCGGCTTGAAGCTCATGATAAGGATGAGGAACAAGGAAATGATGAAGGTGCTGCCCATGATGATGAATATGATGAGAATGAGCTAGAAATCTCCATAGGGGCTGATTTGGAGATTGGTGATGGTGTGAGAGGCACAAGAACTCTTAATGCGATTTATGAAAGGTGTAATGTGGCATTGAGTGATCCAATCAATGTCCAAGAGGCTATGGCAAGAAAAGAGTGGAGACAAGCCATGCAAGATGAAATCGATGTGATAAACAAGAATGACAATTGGAGCTTGATAACAAAACCGAAGGGAAAGAATGCTATTGGGGTGAAGTGGATCTTTAGGACCAAGTACAATCCTGATGGTTCCATAAACAAGCACAAGGCAAGGTTTGTTGTCAAATGATATGCACAACAAGCCGGCGTGGATTATGGAGAGAGTTTTGCACCGGTTGCAACGATGGAAACCATAAGACTTCTCCTTGCAATTTTGGCACAAAAGTCTTAGAAAGTATATCACCTTGATGTGAAGTCGGCCTTCTTGAATGGAGTATTGAAGGAGGAGGTCTATGTTATGCAACCCGAAGGTTTTGTGAAGAAAGGAAGTAAAGAGAAGGTATACAAGCTACAGAAGTCCTTGTATGGCCTTAAACAAGCTCCTAGGGCATGGTATGCCAAGATAGATGGTTTTTTGACAAAGCATGAATTTAGTAGGAGTCCTAATGAGCCTAAATTGTATATTAGGACTCATGGTTGCATGGTGTTGGTGTCTCTTTATGTTGATGACCTCCTAGTGACCGGTGGTAATGAGAAAGAAGTGAGCAATTTCAAAGTGAGCTAGAATTGAAATTTGAGATGTCTAGACTTGGAGAGATGAAATACTTTCTTGGAATTGAAGTTGTCCAATCATCCAAGAGCATCTTCATATCTTAAGAAAGCTAAGTGAAAGAGTTGCTCAAGAAGTTTGACATGGAGGATTGAAATAGCATTGCCACACCTATGAATGAAGGCACCAAGTTGGTGAAGGATGATGATTCTCCAAAGGTAAATCCTTCCATCTATAGAAGTTTAATTAGTAGCCTTTTATATGTATGCTTTACTAGACTAGATATCATGTTTAGTGTGGCTATTTTGTCAAGATTTATGCATAGTCCATCATAAAATCATCTTAGTTGTGCAAAAAGAATCCTAAGGTATTTGAAAGGTACTAGTGATTTTGGTGTACGGTACAAGGATGGCATGAATGAAGCTTTGCTTGGTTATAGTGATAGTGATTGGGCTGGTTCTTTGGGTGATAGCAAGAGCACATCGGGCTACATTTACACTCTTGGAAATGGTCCTTTCTTATGGAATTCCAAGAAGCAACAAACCGTTGCACAAAGCACCGCGGAAGCCGAGTATATTGCTTACTCAAGTTATGCTAATCAAGGTGTTTGGCTTAGGAAATTATTGGAGGACTTGAGCTTGAAGCAAGAGGAAGCCATGGTAATATTGTGTGACAATACTTTAGCAATAGCAATTGCACAAAATCCAGTTCAACATGGGAGGACCAAGCACATACTGGTTAAGTATCATTCCTTAAAGGAATTTAAAGCAAGTGGTGAAGTGAAGTTGCAGTATGTGACTTCCGAGGAGAACTTGGCAGATATCTTCACCAAGCCATTGGGAAAGAAGAGATTTGAGATATTGAGAGGACTTCTCAATGTCTCACATAAAATTGCCAAGGAGGAGTGTTGAAGTGTGGTAATTTTGCCACTTGATGGTGCATGTCACCGGCTAGCATGCACACCTTGGTATCATCTCCTTTCCTTTTAAGAGTTTATTATTTTTTTGTATGTTTTTAATTGATGCAAGGTATATTTTGATAATGTTTTGTGCCTAAGTTATGTTTACAAAAGCATAGGCAAAACTATGCACAAAAGAGTAAGAACGTTATGCTTGAAATGCCTATGGTGCTAGATTCATAATTTTCAACAACATAGGTCCACTGTTTATCTTATATCTCAGGTTACAAATGGAGTTTTGGGCTAAAATATTTAGGGATGTCTACAGACATATATATAAGACTATGCTTCAAATTTCAGGTCAAAAATGACATAGGAAAGTCCATTTTCGATTCCAAACAGATTGCTGTATCTGATGGGCCCAGTATGCAGAGTATGGGTCAGTTTTGGAGCTATTTGGCCCATGCTCCGATTCCAGAACTTTCCTAGCTCTTGGAAAAATATTTATTGATGACCAAGGATGCTTCAAATCAAGTTTCATAAGCAGATACAAAAGGAAACTAAGTAGGTAAAGCTAGTTTGGTTGTTTACCCAAACTAGTTAAACAATAGGAACTTAGTTCAAACCATGTGCCACTTTTTACTATATTTGAAATAGACATATTGCAGCTGGTTTTTACCTCTTTTGTGTATGAAAAGTTAGGTGTTGACCATTTTACTTTTTAAATTTCAAATACTTTACTCATTTTGTAAGCTCACATGCTTGGCATATGTGAACTAGTTGTAATTTCAAGCTTATATTATTAAATGAATGAGATGGCTATACATCTAAGCCTCATTTTCAAAAACCAACGTGGTCCCCTTCTTCTCATCTCTTCTTCAACACCTTAGAACACTCTAGGAACCCTAAAAACTAGAAAACACCATAACCAAAACCTAAAAACACAACTCACACACAACCATTCCCAAGAGTATTACCAAAAGCTAGCTTGTTGTTAACACTTCAAGCTATCTTGCTCTTGGTCATAACCTTCTCGCCCCAACACTATCAACTGGTCAACTTGTTGACGTGAAAAGGTTCCCTGAAAATGATGAACAGCAGTTCGAGAAGCTTTCCTAAAACTACACCATCAAAGATCATCAAGCTTTTTGGATTTTGGTCACATACAACATACTCATTTTGGTATATGAGTTCATCGAACAGGGAAATCTAGTTAAGATATTTAGCCAATGCCATATCTCATTTGCAACATGAATGTTGTCCACCCATAGTCCACAGAGACATACCGACTAAAAATATTCTAGGGGAATATTAGTATGAAGCTCATATTTTTGACATTGGTTCTACTAGAATATTCGATCTTGAGGTATCAAATTGGACCTCATTTGCAAGAACCTTTGGATCTTAGCATTGGGGTAAGCTTTCCATTAAAGATCTTTCATTTATGGGGTGTTTGGCTAGTGGTAAAGTTAGTGGGAATCTAAAATTTTTTTAAAAAGTAAAATTTTCTCATGTTTGGATAATTTTTAAGAGAAAGAATTTTGGACTCTAGTGGAAAATAAATCTCATAATGTGGGAAACACACAGGGAAAGTGGATCCTACTAAACAGGTGTCATTCTAAGATTCCCTGAGAAACTTATATTATGTATTTTTTTTTAAATACAATTTTATCCTTTAATTTTAATGTATAAATTTATTTAATTACTTGTAAGTCATATTTTCCTTTATAATTAACCAAACACAGTAAAAAGAATCCCAAGCAAATTTATTCTCAAGAAACTAAATTCCAAAAAACTGATTTCCAAGAATCAGTTTCCTTCAATACTTTCTTTTTTACCAAATACCCCATTATAGTAATGCAATGCATCCTTTTTGATCATTTTTGTCCAGTGGCTAAGGTAGCTCACGTTTAGTTAATTTGGTTAAATATATTAGTTATTGAAATTGTAGTTTTATTTTATAAAACAATAACTGAGTTCCTGAGGAGAACAAAATAAAGGGGAAAAAAAAAAGATTGAATCATTTATTTCTGCTAGTTAGGAATGGTCCACTAGCTAGAATTCTCTGTTTACTTTAACATATAGTGATAAATGCACTTCAGTATCTTATATGATCACAAAAGTTTCAATTTGAACTTTCAAAATTAATTTTAACATATCCATATCCCATATTTTTAAAATCATTTCAATGTGGTTCAATTGCTTTAATTTAAACAGATTCCATCAAATTGGGATCACATGTGCCTTACGTGATCCCTCAAAAATGATTTCTTTTTTTTTTTTCAAAATTTCATTTGTCTATTTTGTAGGAGTTAAAAAAAAATAGTTTAATACCTTCTAAAATCATTAAATTTTGTTTTGAGGTCTCTAAAATTGATTTTCTCATATTGATAAAAAAATATTAGATGCTAAAAAATTTTGAAAACATGATAGAAATACTAGATAATAAAAAAAAAATTGACAGTCTTACAAAAATACAAGATGTTCAAAAAAAATCTGAGCACCTAAAAAAAATCAAGTGGTAAAAAAAAAAAAAAAGTTGAAAGTGTGATAAAAAAAATATTAGATATTCAAAAAAATTTTGAAAGCCTAATAAAAATATCATATGTTCAAATAATTTTGAAAACCAAAAAAATTAATATCAAATAATAAAAAAAAAATCTTCAAAACCCCAAAAAAAAGATAAATGTTAAAAAAATCTAAGAGCCAAAAAAATCAAATAGTAAAAAAATACTAGATGCTTGAACATCATATATTTTTTATCAAGCTCTTTGAAATTATCTGGTCTTTTTTATCATGCTTTCAAAAATTTTTTCTTACCATCTAATTTTATTAAGCTCTCAGATTTTTCCTGAGCATCTACTATTTTCATGAGATTGTCAAAAAAAATTTTTACCATATTGTATTTTTATTGTGTTCTCAAAATTCTTTTAGCGTTTAATTTTTTTTAAACTCTTACATTTTGTTAAACATCTAGTATTTTTATCAATATGAGAAATTAATTTTAAAGGGTACTAAAGTGTTTTTTTTTACTCCCACAAAATAAACAAATGAAATTTTGTAAAACAAAAGCAAATCATTTTTGGGGATCACGTGCATCAACGGAATCTGTTAAAATTAACTCCAGTTGGACCACATTGAAATGATTTTGAAAATATGGGATATGAATATATAAAAATTGATTTTACAAAACCGAATTGAAACTTTTGTAATTATAGAAAGTACTGAAATGCATTTATCTTTGATACATATTATGGTGTTTGGGCAATTGGCATATGTAACTTATCTCAACATTGTTCTTTTCTCCTTTTAAGAACTTGCTTACACAATGTTAGTAAATCAGAGGAGTGATTTGTACAACTATGGAGTTGTAAGATTGGAAATGACCATGGATAAGCATCCAAGAGATCTCCCTTCGTCTTTATCAACACCATCCTCACCTGAAGATCATCAAATTCTGCTTATGGATGTATTATATCGACGTCTCTCGCCTCAAAAAAGGCAAACAACACACCAGGTGGTCACTATCACAAAGCTAGCATTAGCGTGTCTCAATGCGAATCCAGATTCTGGGTCAACCATGAAGCAAGTTTTTCAGAAGCTATCAACTTCATCACCACCATTATAAGAGCCTCTTAAAACAATTACATCAAAGCAGCTCTTTCATCTCCCAACATCTGCATCGTAATAGCTGCAATCCCTCCTTTGTTTAATGCTGTCTTTTTCTGTGTTTCTTTTGGGTAAAAAAATAAATTAATTAAATATTATTATATAATCTGTAATATAATTTTATCAATAAATTTAATGAATATTTTGACAACTATAGCGACTTTGGTTTATCAATTTAGTAAAGAGGACTTCCCAACATTTTTGGTTCATGTATTAATGTAAAAATAACAGTTAATAAAAAAAGTAAAAACAAAACTAAAGCAGAGACTTTTTGTTTCGTCAAAACAGGACAAAAAACAGAGCATTTCCCTTTGCCTGGGAGCCAGCTCTGGCAGTAATTATTTAACTACCACAACTATAAGAAATTCTCTACTATATATAAACACAAACACAAAAAGACATTCTTTTAGCCTATTACAAACTCTACTTTGTATTAGATACACTTAATATGGAAAAGAGATCGTAGAGGTCTTTAAGATGCATGACAGCTATTCATAAGGAAAATTCAAAGAAATAATAAAGTTTAGTAATTTTGTTGACAAACATGTGTCTTTATATCATTTAAAAAGGAAATTAAGGTCTTGGTTAGAAAGTTGGTATGGGGACGAAGAGGATTGGCCACGACAGAGGTCAATTAAAAGCCACCTGAAAGAAAAAATGAAATAAAATAAAATATTTTATTTTATTTTATTGGACTACTACAACCAGAAAACTACAAAATGTTGATGTTGAATACGATAATTTGTAGAAAGAATAAATAAATAAATAAAATATTGTCTATTTTATTTGACTACTACAACCAGAAAACTACAAAATGTTGATGTTGAATAAGATAAACGCACTGACACCTTTGTAGAAAGAAAAAATAAATAAAATAAAATATTGTTCTATGTTATTTTACTTTACTACTACAACCAGAAAACTACAAAATCTTGATGTTGAATAAGATAAACGCACTGACACCTTTGTAGAAAGAAAAAATAAATAAAATAAAATATTGTTCTATGTTATTTTACTTGACTACTACAAGTCTACAACCAGAAAACTACAAAGTGTTGATGTTGAATAAGATAAATGCAAGGACACCTGTGTAGAAAGAAAAAAATAAAATAACATAAAATATTGTTTTATTTTATTTTATTTGACTACTACAACCAGAAAACTAGAGTTGATGTTGAATAAGATAAATGCACAGACACCTTTGTGACTTAAATTCATCTAAAATATGAAATGGATGTCATAATTTCCCAAAAAAATAGACAGATTTATTTATTTATTTATTTATTTTATGTCAAAATATATTGCAAAACATGAATCACAGTTTATAGTTATCTTCTTCACAATAATTAAGGGGCATAATTCAGATAGGGAGTTGATAGCAAAATGTTTTGTTTCAATTCCCTTCACTATAAATCTTGGGGTAATATTCATTTTAACTGGAGGAACTATATGAAACCAGATAAATATATAATATCGATTTTAGGGAAAAAGAAACTTAAAGAAGATAATTAAACATAATACATTTTCATGAAGATAATTAAATTGGAGTTCTACTAAAACAAAATTTTTAACTATTAAACATAATACATTTTCATGAAGATAATTAAATATATATGTATACATACATTTATAGAGACTATAACTTGGTTTCATCCATTATTTACCTAGATCTTTTTTTTTTCTTGTTCACAAATGCAGCAAGCACTACAACTTAAACAAATGAATAACATAAAATAAAATAAAATATTATTTTATTTTATTTTATATTTCTTTTTACCCTCAAGAATAATTATTTCCATTTAAAAAAATAAATAAATAAAATGGTCTCGCTATATATATATTCTAAAGAAAGCCAAGGCATTTTAAGCCTTGCATTATTAGATAGATATTCAAAGTTCAAAATTATGAAGTCCATGGCACCCTCGATTCTAAACCTCGTTGTACGACCACATGATGAGTTGTTGTTTATCATCATTCTACTGTTTCTTTGTTCCTCTAATACTTATTGTGCAACAAGTGCTGAAGAAGCAGAGGCCCTTGTGAAATGGAAGGACAGCCTTGATAATCATTCTCTCCTTTCTTCTTGGAATCTCAATTCTACTAATTCAACTTCTCATGGTCACCATAATACCCCCTGCAAGTGGGTTGGGATTATCTGTAACGAATTTGGAAGTGTAATGGAGATTAACCTTACAAGCAGAAATCTGAAAGGTACACTTCAATATTTCAACTTCTCATCCTTTCCTAGCTTACTCACTCTTGATCTTTATAACAACTTCCTTTATGGAAGTATCCCCTTCAGCATTGGCAACCTTTCCATGCTCATCTCACTTGATTTAAGGAGCAATCTTCTCTCTGGAAACATTCCTTCCCAAATATGCTTTTTGACAAGTTTACGTTTCCTTGCTTTGTCTAACAATCATTTAAATGGCTCTATACCACCTCAAATAGGCATGTTGGTGTCCCTTCAAGTGTTTTATGCTTATAGTAACAATCTCTCTGGTTCAATTCCTGTGTCCATTGGAAACCTTACATCCCTCACCGATTTCAGATTGTACTACAATAACATTATCGGAACCATTCCATCTGAAATGAACCACCTTACAAATATGGATAACCTTGTCTTAAGCCATAATTTTTTTTCCGGCTATCTTCCAGATAATATTTGTCTTGGTGGGAAGCTTAGATGGTTTGCAGTAGGTTATAACAACTTTATAGGTTCCATTCCAAAAAGCATAAGAAACTGCAGTTCCTTACTTCGTTTTTCAGTTGTGGAAAATCAACTAACAGGGAATATATCAGAAGTGTTAGGAATATACCCAAACTTGTATTATATGGGCTTGAGCAAGAATAAGTTTTTTGGAGAACTCATCGGAAACTGGGAACGGTGTCCAAAACTCACGACATTGAACATCTCTAACAATAAAATTTCTGGTAGGCTACGTCCTCAACTTGGGAAGGCTACTCAATTGCAGAAACTTGACCTCTCCTCCAACCTTCTTGTAGGTAAAATTCCTAAGGAATTGGGACAACTGAAATTGTTGTACATTCTCAGGCTCAACAATAATTCCCTTTTTAGCAATGTTCCTGCAGAAATTGGAATGATATCGGAACTTGAAACCCTTGACCTTGCAGCCAACAAATTGAATGGACCAATTCCCATGCAGTTGGAACAATGTTCAAAACTAGTCCATTTGAACTTAGGGAATAACAAATTTAGTGGAAATATTCCCTTTCAAATTGGGAATCTGTACGCCCTTGAAAATCTTGATCTAAGTAAGAATTTGCTTTCGGGAGAGTTGCCTTCAGAGCTTGGTCATTTGGATGAACTAGAAACACTTAACCTCTCACACAACAATCTGTCAGGATCAATGCCATCCACATTTAAAGAATTAATAAGCTTGACATCTGTTGATATCTCCTACAATCAGTTAGAAGGTCCTCTACCCAACATAAAAGCTTTCATTGAAGCTCCATTTGAAGCATTGCAAGATAATAAAGGATTGTGTGGCAACAACACTGGCATGAAGCACTGCCCCATTCATAAAGATAAAAATAGAAATCGAGCTAGAATTCCAATCATAGTATCCATCTCAGGCACTTTATCTTTATTGTTTATCATTGTCGTGATATGTTTGACTTGCCAGAAAAGAACGAGGAAGAAGGATGAACCAAAAGAAACACTCACTGATGCCTTCTTTGTAGCATTGAACCACGATGGAAAAAGAGTTAATGAAGAAATAGTTGAAGCCACAGAGAACTTTGATTCCAAATATTGCATTGGAGATGGAGGGAATGGAAGTGTTTATAAAGCATTGCTATCAACAGGTCAAATTGTTGCAGTGAAAAAGTTCCATGAGAATGGTGGCACAGCCAATCACGAAGCTTTCAAATGTGAGACAAGTATTTTGCCAAAAGTGCGCCATCGGAATATCATCAAGCTTCTTGGATTTTGTTCACATACAAGATACTCATTTTTGGTGTATGAGTTCATGGAACAGGGATGTTTAGCCAAGATATTGAGTGATAATGAAAAGGCGATGGAGTTGGAGTGGACAAAGAGAGTGAATATTGTCAAAGGTTTAGCAAATGCCATATCCTATATGCACCATGAATGTTGCCCAGTTATAGTCCATAGAGACATATCAAGTAAGAACGTACTATTGGATGATGAATATGAAGCACATATTTCTGACTTTGGTTCAGCAATATTACTTGATCCTAAGGAATCAAATTGGACTTCATTTGCAGGAACATTTGGATACACAGCACCAGGTAAGCTTTTCATGAAAGTTTCTTTCATTTATAGTAAACACAATTCATCTTTTATGATAATTTTTGTTAGGTAGCTAAGAAAGCTTATGGTTTGTTAATTTGTTTAAATATTTTAATGATTGAAATAGTACTTTTATTTTATCAGACTATAACTCTGTTCCTTAGTAGAAAATAGAAAAAAAGAAACCAAAAAAAAAAAAAAAAGACTTGGAATTTGTTCTATCACTGCTCTGCTAGTTAGAAATGGTCAGCCTTTTATGATACACTTTATTTTCAAAGCAAGAAGTCTCTGGTTTTTTTAATTACACATTTTATTCATTTTATTTTTATTTTCTGTAAATGAACCTTTAAAGCCTAAAATACATCAACAAAAGAAATAATATGCTTTTTAGGAATGTTGCATGTGTAACTTGTATCATAATAGCAAATATTAACTCAAAGTTGGTTCTATTTTCTTTGAAGAGCTTGCTTACACAATGGAAGTAAATCAGAGGAGCGATGTGTACAGCTATGGAGTTGTAACCTTGGAATTGATCATGGGAAAACATCCAGGAGATCTTCTCTCGCCTCTGTTAACATCACGATCACCAGTTGAAGATGATCGAATTATGCTTATGGATGTACTGGATGAGCGTCTCTCACCACCAAGAAGGCAAATAGCAGGCCAAGTAGTCTCCATTGCAAAGCTAGCATTTGCATGTCTCCATTCAATTCCCGAGTCTCGGCCAACTATGAAGCAAGTTTCTGAGAAGCTATCAATTTCACCATCACCTTTATCAGAGCCTCTTCATATGATTACATTGAAGCAACTCTTTGATCTCCCAACATCTGCATCCTAAATAGCTGCACTTCCTCCATAGGTAGATGTACCTATATATTGATTGTTGCTCCAGTGCCTTGATAGATAGAAGGGAAGAGGTAATTTTCTGTCTTTACAATTCATTTTCCAGTTAGTGGAGGAATTACTGTGACTAGTTAGAACGACTTATTTTTGTAATAAAAATATCCTGCAGAGCTTGCTTAGAAGCACATACCAACATTATGTTTTCATCTCTTTGCATATATAACGCTAAGCAGATTATATGTCTTTGGTTCTGTTATCAGAATATTAATATCCTGATCTAGCAGTCAGCTTGATCGATCTCTATCATTGCGTTAAAGCTTTTTCATTCTTTTCTGCTATGAAAGCTCAGCTGCTATTATTCAAGAAACATATCAAGCAACAATGTCTTGTTGAATCCAAAATATGAAGCTTGCATATTCAGTGTCACGTTTTTCTTTCTTTCTTTATTCTCCTCAACATAGAAACAACAAATTAATTGCTTTGTCCTCCTTTGCTGTATCAATTTTATCAATTTAATAAAAAAATTCTCCCACATTGTAATATTGCATCGATTTAACCTTGAATACATTATGCATATGTAATGTAATGGCCAAAACTGGAATCAAATCTGGCAATGTGTCATTATGTTATGTAAACATGTGACAGCCCAAAATATTCAGTCTCAATAATAAGAATAATAGTAATAAAGCCATCAGCTGTAAAATTCAAGTAAACCTAAAAATACCAATCACTTAATAGCATATATATATATATATATATATAACTATGGTTTATCACAAGATGCCACTTGATGTATGTATACCATTTTAATAAGAGAGTCCCTTTGTGAACATTCCAATGTTTAATAGGACATGTTCTTTTAATTTATTGCATTACATATTCCCCCCTCTAGTTCAGCGAGCTATCAACTTCATTACCATGCTTGTTGAAGCCATTTCACACTGTAACATTAGCTTAACTTTTAGATTCCACAACTTGGAGATGCAAATGTAATATTTTACTTTCCTTGTAGTTTGGTTCTCTCCGTGTATTTTCTTTCCCTCTTTTTAGCCTATAATTTTCCTATATTTTGTTGATTTATTCTTTTGCATTCCACTGGTTGAGACAACCGACAACTGGTTTCTAGCTATCCAAACAAGCCACAAGCCTTATTAAAAGAATCAAAACAGGACAAAAAACAGAGCATTCATTTGGCCTAGAAGTTTGATGGTCATACACTCATGCATCCAGAGAATGTTGTATAGTTAATTTGTTCGCTTGAGAATTTTATATTGGACTTAATTACAGATTTAAAAACAAAATCAAAAACAAAAACAAGAACAAAACCCTACTAAGTATGTCATAATACATATATAGTTCCAGGAAAAATAAAATAAAATTTTATCTTAGTATAAAGCCAATTGCATACTTCTAGTTACCTTTCTGATCAGGTTGGAACTAATCACTACTGCCCTAACAAAAACATGATCCTATATTCAATTGCAAAAATGAAGTAAGAAAATAACAAGCAAGTTTATTCATATTCAAAATATGTATTAGTTAATCCTATTCTTGCTATTGAAACAATGTCATCTTATCAGGATGCCAATCTATCGCTATAGTCAAGGCAATGAAGGCAGGGCTTCGGGATATAGTTTTTATTTGTTTCCTATTGTGTGTCAATTTTTTTCCCCTACATCTATCATATGCATTTACTATGTCTTCATAGATCAAACAAATGCTTTTCTCTTTTTTTTGTTTTTTATTTTTTTATGTTTTCCTTCAAAAGATAGCCATAGCGCAGATCGAATAGGGGTTTTGGTCATGTTTGAATGAGTCTAATAACTTTAGTTATGAGCATAATAGTAAAACCATTATCTTTATCTGTCATTATGTGTGATAACTCTTATCCAGCTCACAACAGAACTAATACAACCGCTCCGTTGCTCAATGCAATCGCTGAAATGTCCTGGACACATATAACATTTCTGTATCAAATTTTCTCAAGGATGTAATGGACCAGCGCATCGCACCTCCAAAGAATGAAGCAGCTGAGGAAGTAGTCCCCGTTGCCAAACTAGCACTAATATGCATGTCTGCATCCAACTCCACAGATTTGAATTGAACTTCTCAACTTCAATTCAATCCTCCTCAAACCCTCTTACAATATGATTACTCTCAACTTTTTAGATCCGATAACTTGGATTTCCTGAAAACTATTAACAGTTTTTCCCTGTATATATAGTATGTGGACTATAGGCAAGTAGTTCATCGGCCTTTTCTTTATATAATTTGCAACCACCCCCCCACCCCAAAATTTTTTTTAAAAAAAAAAATTCCATTTATGACTTATTAGTAATTATCTCTTAGCTGGCAGTTTACACAATTCAGGTAAAGTTCCAAACTTGACCAAATCTCCCATAAACTGCAGGTCTGATTTGTAATTTGTGTATCAAAGAGGGTTTCTTTGAATTACATTATGTAGGATCTGGTAATATGCGATCATAAATTTTCACAGAAAACCAATTAAGAACAAACATGCTTAGCCAAGGAAATAGCAAATCACTACATCTAATATTTACTATGATTAAGAGTACAAAAAAGGTATTTTTCAACAAAATAAACCACATCTTGAACATAATAAAAAACTAAACTTTCATGATTTTACCGTCCAACCTGAAAACATAGAAAAAACCAAACAAAAACTGAGTAGAACAACAAGTGAAAGATCAAGAATCAGCAAGTGGAATTAGCAGATGATGTGACTGTTGGATTATATAAGAAAATATGAAAATATATATGGAAATATGTGGGATAAATGGAAAAATTAAGAAACAAAATTTGGAACTTATGTGCTTTTGTCCAAGGCTTGTGTAATACCACAGTATCCTTATTTCTGCCCCACTGATCAAATGGATTTTTGACAATCATCTCCCAGGATATAACAGATGCTAAGGATTGAACACGACACCACTAAAGCCTTTCTCTTGGAAATTTCAATACCTTCACTTTACCACACACACAACAATGCAAAAACTCTTTTTCTCTATTTTTCCTCTTTGTCTTTCAAATGATGCTCACGAGGGGAAGTCTCTTTCTTTCCAAAAAAAATCCTTATTCTTTCCAAAGACTCATGCAATCCAAAACCCAAAAGGGGAAGAGACCATGAAATGCCTCCACCATAACACACTAAAGCCCAATAATGACAATGTAAAACTCAATAATTACAAATCATTCAAAACCTAAAACTCTTGGACGCTACAATGACTAGATATTTCTTGGTAGAAACCCACTTTCCAAAGCACCAATCAAGATGAAATATCAAATGAGAAACAGGGTAGGCAATCTCATCCCCTGTGGTTTTAAAGTAGATATTGTAGTTTGACCCTTTCTTCCTGGTGACCTTTCCGACCCACCAACCATCATTATTGTATGCATCAACCTTGTCAAGGTATGCCAAACCAGTGGCTACCATCTCCGGCAGCACCGGGCTCACCACATTCTTCAACACCCTCTCAATTAAAGGTCCAGACTCATCATTCTTCAACAGAGGAACCGCTATAACTAGTTGGTAAGATTGATTTTTGTAATAGAACATTCTACCAAGCTTGCTTACACTGTGCAAGTAAACAAGAAACATGACGTGTATAGGTTTTGAATTGTAACATTGGAATATCTGATCTCGTCCCAGTTAACGTCATCATCATTATTCATTGCCAAAAAATTTCTATCAAATTCTTCTCACCTCCAAAAAAATGTATTAAGCAGAGGAAGTAATCTCCATTGCCAAGCTATCAACTCCACTGCAATCCTCCTCAAACCCTTCCTGTATGTATACTATTTGGACTTCCTAAAAAAGTACTAACTAGCGGTAGTCTTTCCTTGTATGTGTACCATCTGTTCTGCATTTAGCATGTCTTGAGTCAATTGAATTGGCTTTTGAGTGTTGGTGATTTACCTTTCAAAAATGCTTTTAGTCTTATTATAAACCAATCACCAACTACCATGTGATGAATGCAATTAATGCTGTATGAGAAAATAGTCTTTAATAAACGAAAACAAATATCTTGGATCCATGTTTAGCATGTAATGCAATGGCCAGAATTGGAAACAAAGAGAAAAATTGCATCAGAACAAAGTATTCGCCTGTACTACACATCAAATCTACCATGACATGTATTCTGCAATCTTAGTTTAGTTGAATAGTGCATTTGATGGTGCAAGACACACAATATCCCATTGTGTGTGGACGCTCAAATATCGTGGACACATCTACATGCTAAACATAAAGATTACCTACTAAAATTTTCTATAATTACATACTGGTAGGAGAAAATATGCATAAAGACTATATAAACAGTGATATAGAGCATATGTAATAAGGATTAACTCTTTGATATCTTGTGCTTATCTTTATCTGTTGTAGTGTTGGAAAAGCTTGTATACTTATAGCTAACTATATCTCTTGTAACAACTCTGTGTATATAATTTTGGTTATCAGCTAATGTTTAAAATAAGTTCTTCCTCTATTTCATTATTCACTGTGCTATTCTCTTTATGGTATCAGAGCCCTAATACTCCAATCTTGTGCTTATCTCTATCTGTTGTAGTGTTGGATAAGCTTGTATACTTATAGCTAACTATATCTCTTGTAACAACTCTGTGTATATATTTTTGGTTATCAGTTAATGTTTAAAATAAGTTCTTCCTCTATTTCATTATTCACTGTGCTATTCTCTTTATGGTATCAGAGCCCTAATACTCCAATGATTTTTTTTATTTTCACCATGTCTTTCATGCGTCCTCATGGCTCACAACCCATCTGCTCTTTCTTCTACTGCCATTAAAACTTACCCGACTTCCTCTGTTGTTGTTTTAACCGAATCATCTATTCATGGCCAAAATCTTGTTGTTTTGAATGTTGCTTCTTAGGCACCCTTAAAGCCTGCAGCTACTACCTACTTTCCATGGAGAGCTCAATTTGATTCTCTTTTAACTGCCTATGATCTATTGGGTTTTGTTGATGGATCGTATCCATGTCCTCCATCGACAGTCACTGAAACAACTGATTATGGTACTATCATCAAACCAAATCCTCAGTATTCTTTCTAGATTCGGCATCATCAAACCAAATCCTCAGTATTCTTTCTGGATTCAGCGAGATAAATTCTTGCTCAATTCTATTCAAGCTTCTCTCATGCCAGACATCTCATTTTTGGTTTCTGGCGTTGAAACTTCTTCTGATGCTTGGAAGAGACTGGCAACTCACTTTGCCAAACCTTCTCGATCTCATATAATGAGACTTTGAGAACATCTTATTCAAGCCCAAGGTCATCAAAAAATCACCGAGTATCTTCTTGATATTCGACCTGCCACCAATGAGCTAGTGCTACTTTGCTCCCCAGTTTCGGATGAAGATCTCATTCTCTATGCTCTAAATGGCTTATCCTCTTATTTCAAAGACATTTCTGCTGCTTATCATACCAGAGAATCTGCTGTTTCGTTTGATGACCTTCATGAGCAGTTGATCGAGTATGATTCCTATCTCAAAGAGATTTCTCTCTCATCTGTCACAACTCCTATCACAGCACATGTGGCCAATCATTCCTCCTTTGCGCTGACCTTCTCACGGAAAGGATCTAAGTCATTTCCTCAATCATTTGCCCAAGCTTCATCTATGGGGTCTTAAACTTTTGGTCGTGCATCCACATACAGAGGAAAATGTCAATTGTGTGATCAAATTGGTTATTCCACAAAATTTTGCCCATCTCTTAAGCAGTAGTGGACATATTCGCCATCTGGTTCTAATCCATCGGGTTTTCAACCTCATCCACCTCCTCTTGCTTATCATGTTAATCCCACTGGCCCTGGCATCTTGGACAACAACCACCTCCTTCTTCTTCTCCAAATTCAACATGGTTACTTGATTCAGGAGCTTCCCACCATGTGGCCACGAAGTTCCAGAACCTTGCAATTCACTCAGAGTATGATGGAACTGATGAAATTTCAGTGGGAAATGGTAATAAACTATCCATAACTCATACAGGTTCTAAATCTCTCAAAAGTCCACAAAAGTCTATTTTGTTATCTGATGTCCTTTGTGTTCCTAAAATGAAACGAAACCTTTTGTCTGTTTCCAAATTTTGTTAGATAAATAATGCTTCTATTGAATTTTTGCCCCACTATTTTTTTGTTAAGGATTTGCAGACGGGGTCAGTACTACTTCAAGGCCTACACAGTAATGGTGTTTATGAATGGCCCTCCTCTTCTCTCTCTCCTATTGTCTTTCAAGCTAATAAAGTCTCTCTGTCTGACTGGCACTCTCATTTAGGTCATCCCTTTTTCAAGGTATTATGGAACATGGTGTCTCAATTTTGTTTTCCTGTGTCTCACTTCAAAAATTTTAATTGTAATGCATGTGCCTGTAATAAAGCACACAAATTACCTTTTGGTGTGTCTTCTATGAGTAATTCTAGACCACTTCAATTAATTTATTCTAATGTATGGGGACCTTCAAAAATAAAATCTCATGATGGGTATAATTATTATGTGCTTTTTGTTGATCACTTTACTAAGTGTATATGGTTGTTTCCTTTAAAAAATAAATATAATGTTTTCTCAGTTTTTGTCAAACTTAAAAAGGTTCTAGAAAATTTCTTTCAAACAAAAATAATTTCTTTTTATTCTGACAATGGTGGGGAATTCATAAAATTAAAAACTTTTTTTGCTCACCATGGGATTTCGCATTTTTTAACTACCCTCTATACACCAGAACAGAATGGTTTTACCGAATGGCGTCATAGGCATATTCATGAAACCGGTCTAGCTTTACTTTCACATGCCAAATTACCTTTAAAATTTTGGTCTTATGCTTTCCAAACTGCTATGTTTCTTGTTATAGGATGACCACTATCACTTAACAAAATCAACCCCCTTTTCAAAAATTATTTACAAAATTACCTAATTATAATTTTCTATGTACCTTTAGTTGTCTATGTTATCCACTTCTTCGACCATCTAATTCACATAAAATAGAGTCATCCTCCAAGCCATGTGTCTTCTTAGAATAGTTACCTTCTCAGAGTGGATATAGATGCTTTTCTCCATCTCAAGATATTGTCTTTATTAGACATGTCAACTTTGTAGAACATGTCTTTCCGTTCCAATCTCTTTTTAATGTCAAGGATAGTTTTCCCTCTCCAACTCAATCTCCTTCTTCTTCTCCTAGTTTTTTGGCTCCTCCACATCACCTAGTGCCATTTACTACCTCATCTCCTTCTTCTTTATGTCAGTCATCTCTTTCCTCCACTTCCAAAAATTATTCTTCTTCCTCCACATCAGATATTACACCCATGCAGAGTCCACGTTCAACCCCATTCTCTCTCTCTTGGCCCAACCATGTACGCCATTCCTCTTCATCTGTCCGTGAGTCGTCTCCGCTGCTGTCTAGCCTCATCTGCAAATCACCAACACACCAACCAACGTCTTCTTCACCTCATTGACCACCAATGTTGCACTCCCCCTTATCTTCCATCTCCTCTCTACTATCCCCTCCCAAGACAACCCATGCCATGAGAACCAGGTCCTCAACCAAATTTTCAAACCAAAACGCTAGTTTTTCTTGGCTACCACTGATTTATTGGACTCTCTTGAAGAACCCAAATCTATTTCCAAAGCCTTATCTATTCCTTCTTGGCGTGCTGCTATGGATAAGGAATATAATGCATTACTGTAGAATTTTTAGTGTAATGTCACTTTTGTTGCTCTCATAAGTTGCTTTGTAATGATTAGTTACTATACTTTCAGTTTTTGATAAAAACACTGTTGTATTAGGTAGCCAAAGTATGGCTTGTTTTTTGGCAATATGATTACTGCAGTAGTAGGTGAAAATTAGGTGGTTTACTATTTCTGAAAACTTGTGGTTATATGCTATGTCCATAATGAACAAAGGTGTCGAGACCACACCAGTTTAAGCTTCTTTCTCTTTCATTTTGCTGTGTTTTTTGTTCCAAAAATCCAACAAATGGTATCAGAACCCTAGTGATCTTAGAGGGGTTGTGAGTGAAATAGCAAAAAATACAAGAAACCTTCCTTCTACCTTTCCTTCCTTTTAAATGGCTTCAACTCATTTTTCTGCTCCATCATCTCCTATATTTTCTAGAGAAAATTATGCCATGTGATCTATGAAAATGAAAGTTTACCTTCATGCTTTTGATTTGTGGGAAGTAGTAGAGACCGAAAGAAATCCTGCCCCTTTGACAACAAATCCCACTATCGCTCAAATAAAGCAACATAGTGAGGAGGTTGCTAAAAATTTTAAGGCTTTATCTGCCTTACATGCTGGTGTTTCAGAAGTAATGTTCACCAGAATTATAGCTTGCACTACAGCTAAAGAAGTCTGGGACAAGCTTAAAGAAGAGTTCCAAGGAAGTGCAAGAACAAGACAAATGCAGGTATTGAACTTGAGGAGGGAGTTCGAAACTTTAAGAATGAAGAATTTTGAGTTGCTAAAAGACTTTATTGTCATACTTATGAAGGTAGTAAACCAGATCAGAATTCTTGGAGAGGAGCTAGGAGATAGAAGGGTGGTGGAGAAAGTGCTGGTCAGCTTACCAGAAAAGTTTGAAGCAAAGATATCATCATTGGAGGAGTCAAGAGATCTGAATCAGATTTCTTTGTTAGAGCTTGTTAATGCTTTACAAGCAACTGAATAAAGAAGATCTATAAGACAAGAAGAAACCTCAAAAAGTGCTTTTTTAGCATTACAAAAAGGTAAGGCTCCAGCAAACAATAATCAAAGGAAGCAGCACGGTGGAGGAAGTAATGTCAAAGGAAAACATGGTGCTGGTACAAGCAGAGAAGGTGAAAGAAAGAAGTTTACGAAGTGCTCTTATTCCAAAAAGGACAACCATCTTGAAAAATATTATTGGTTTAGGCTAAATGTTCAATGTAGAGTTTGCAAACAACTGGGACATATTGAAAAAGTTTGCAAAAAAAAAGGAGGACCAGTGCAACAAGCACACCAAGTACAAGTTGCTGATGAAGCACGGCAAAGTGAAGAAAGCCTGTTTGTTGCTACATGTCATGTAGAAAGCGGCAGCAAAGAAGCTTGGTTGGTGGATAGTGGCTGCACTCAACATATGACTCATGATGCTGATCACTTTAAGACCTTGGATAGAAGCTTTGTTTCCAAAGTGCAATAGGAAATAGAGATTTTATTCAAGTTCAAGGCAAAGGAGAAGTGGCTATGGAAACTTCAACAGGTACTAAACTCATTTTAAATGTGTTGTATATACCCGAAATTAATCAAAGCTTGTTAAGTGTGGGACAAATGCTTGAAAATGGATATTCTTTGAATTTTCAAGATAAGCCTTGCATAATATATGATCAACATGGAAGTGAAATTCTAAATCTTGGAATGAAAGATAAAAACTTTGTGGTAGAGTGGAACAAAAAGGGAAATAATGTTTTTTATGCCAAAACTAGTGATGAATCTAAGTTGTGGCATAAAAGACTTGGTCATTTTAACTATGACTCTCTGAATCTAATGCATGAAAAGAAATTGGTGGAGAATTTGCCTGCTGTTAGCAAAAACCTAGAAGTGTGTGAAGTGTGTCAGCTTGGTAAGCAACAAAGGCTGCCATTCCCTTTGAAAGGCGCTTGGAGAGCCTCTGAAAAGCTTCAGTTAATTCATAGTGATGTATGTGGACCTATGAGTGAGAATTCTATCAACAGTAGTAGATATTTTCTCACTTTCATAGACGATTTCTCCATAATGTGTTGGGTGTATTTTCTGAAACAAAAATTAAAGTTGCTGAGATTTTCACCAGCTTTAAAGCCATGGTAGAAAATCAAGCAAAATGTAGCATCAAGGTGATATGATCTGATAATGGGACTGAATATACAGCTCAAAAGTTTAAGTTGCAATGCAAAGAAGCTGGAATTCAACATCAGCTAACCTCTCCCTATACTCCTCAGCAAAATGGGGTTAATGAGAGGAAGAACAGGACTATTATGGAGATGTGTAGATGCTTGTTGGTTGAGAAGCAATTACCAAAGAAGTTTTAGGCTGAAGCAGTAAATACCTCAGTGTATTTGCTAAATAGATTACCAACTAAAGCATTGGAGTTTAAAACTCCATATGAGGTGTGGTATGGGGTCAAGCCTACTGTGGAGCATTTGAAGATATTTGGGAGCATTTGTTATACGCATGTTCCTGAAATTAAGAGAGACAATTTGGATCAAAAAGCTAATATGGGAATTTTCATTGGTTACAGCAGCAACACAAAAGGGTACAGAGTATATCATTTGAAAACTAACAAGCTAATTGTTAGTAGGAATATTAAAGTTGATGAAGCTGCTATTCGGAATTGGGAAAAGAGTGAAGTTCAAGCCTCAGAAAATAATTTTATCCAAGAACATGACGAGATTCAGGATGAGAATGATTCAAATGATGAAGATGCTGTTGGAATCTGAGGTACAAGATCCTTGACTGATGTATATGAGAAAAGCATCTGAGGTACAAGACTTCTGACTAATGCATCCGAGATAAGCATCCGAGATACAAGACCTCTGACTGATGCATCCGAGATAAGCATCCAAGGCACAAGACCCTTCACTGATGCATCCGAGAGAAGTGTCCGAGATAGAAGACACCTATCTGATATCCAAGATACAAGATCCCTGTCCGATGTCTGAGCTACAAGACCCATGTCCGATGTTCGAGATACAAGATTCCTATCCAATGTCCAAGCTATAAGACCCCTGTCCGATGTCTAAAATACAAGACCCCTGTCCGATGTCCGAGATACAAGATCCCTATCCGATGTCCGAGATACAAGACTCTTATCCGATGTCCAAGCTATATGACCTCTATCCGATGTCCGAAATACAAGACCTCTGTCCGATGTCCGAGATACAAGATCCCTGTCCGATGTCCGAGCTATAAAACCTCTGTCCGATGTTCTAGGTACAAGACCCTTGACTGATGAATATGAAAGATGCAACCTAGCATTGTGTGATCCAATTACTTTCAATGATGCAAATAAGTTCGAGACATGGAGAGAGGCCATGAAGATGGAAATTAATATGATAAGCAAAAACAAAACTTGGGAATTGGTGAACAAACCCCAAGGCAAAAAGGCCATTGGAGTGAAATGGCTCTTTAGGACCAAGGTCAATGCTGATGGTACAATAAATAAGCATAAAGCAAGATTGGTAGTTAAAGGTTATGTGCAGCAACCTGGTATTGATTATGGAGATACGTTTGCACCAGTTGCGAGACATGAAACAATTTACCTGCAGGAAGAAGTATATGTTAAAATAAATTGCATAAGGCTCTTTATGGCTTGAAACAAGCTCCCAGAACTTGGTATAACATAATTGACTCACACCTTGTTGGAAAAGGATTTAAAAGAAGTGAGAATGAGCCTACTTTGTACGTGAAGTCAGGTTCAAATGATGAAAAATTGATTGTTTCTCTATATGTTGATGACTTGTTTGTTACATGAGAAAATTCACAAAGTGTGTTGGAGTTTAAATCTGAAATGCAAAAAGTGTTTGAAATGTCAGATTTAGGAGTGATGAACTACTTTCTTGGCATGGAGATATATCAATTTAGTCATGGCATTTTCTTAACCCAAAAGAAGTATGCTGTGGAACTACTCAAAAAGTTTGACATGGAGAAGTATAATCCAGTTGACACTCCAATGCTTTACAATCAAAAATTTGAACTTGAAGATGGTGCTGCCAAGATTGAAGTTTCAACCTATAGAAGCCTTATTGGAAGTTTGCTGTATTTATGTGCTTCTAGACCTGACATTATATTTTCTGTGAGTCTGCTTTCCAGATTTATGCATGCTCCATCACATATGTATTATTCTACAGCTAAAAGAGTGCTAAGGTACATTAAAGGCACCATAGACTATGGTATTTTATTTTTGAAGCAAGAAGAAGGCAAGTTGATGGGCTATGTTGATAGTGATTGGGCTGGAAGCATGGAAGATTCAAAAAGTACTTCAGGGTACTTATTTTCTCTTGGTTCAGGTCCTTTTTCATGGAGCTTACAAAAACAGCGTTCAGTTGCTCAATCCATAGCTGAAGCTGAATATATTGCTGCTGCAGCTGCTTCAAATCAAGCTTTATGGCTAAGGAAGTTGCTTGTTGATTTAAATGAAAGGCAAGAAGAAGCTACCACAATATACTGTGATAACAAGTCTGCAATTTTCATTGCTGAAAATCTAGTTCAACATAGAAGAACAAAGCATATTCCATGCTGTGAGAGAAGCTGAAAGAAATGGTGAAGTGAAGCTGGTTCATTGTAGTTTTGAGGTCCAGCTTACTGATATTTTGACAAAAGCTTTGCCAAGAAACAGGTTTGAAACATTAAGAAATGATCTTAGTGTTTCCAGCAAAAATGCCAAGGAAGAGTGTTAATGTAATGTCACTTTTGTTGCTGTCATAAGTGGCTTGGTAATGATTAGTTACTGTACTTTCAGTTTTTGATAAAAACACTGTTGTATTAGGTAGCCAAAGTATGGCTTGTCTTTTGGTAATATAATTACTGCAGTAGTAGGTGAAAATTAGGTGGTTTACTATTTCTGAAAACTTGTGGTTATATATACTATGTCCATAATGAATGAGGGTGTTGAGACCACACCAGTTTAAGCTTCTTTCTCTTTCGTTTTACTATGTTTTTTGGTCCAAAAATCCAACAAGAATGATACATGGCAGCTTGTTGCTCTCCAGTCTTAGCACAATGTCGTGGAAAGTAAATGGGTTTTTGGGATCAAACATAATCCTAATGGGTCTGTGGAACAGCTGAAAGCTCGTTTAGTTGCCAAAAGGTTTACTCAATGACCTGGTGTCTATTATATTGAGACTTTCAGTCCCATAATCAAACTTGCTACCATTAGAGTTGTCTTGAGCATTGCCTTGGCTCATGATTGGCCAATTAGACAACTTGGTATTAACAATCCTTTCATAAATGGTAGCTTGGATGACAAGGTTTTTATGCAAGAGCCTGCTGGTTTTATCGACTCCAATCATCCCACACATGTCTGTAACTAAAGAAAGCCATTTACGGTTTAAAGCAGGCCCCAAGGGAATGTTATAATGCTCTTAAAGGTTTTCTTCTTCAATTTGGTTTCTGTAACTCTGTTTCCGACAGCTCCTTCTTCTTTTTTCGGCTTGATAAGTTCATTCTCTATTTGCTTGTATATGTGGATGACATTGTCTTAACGGGGAATGATACTGGTTTTTTGCAGTCTTTCATATCTGCTCTTGCAGGTCATTTTTCTCTCAAAGACTTAGGTAACCTTACTATTTCCTGGGAGTTGAGGTTCTTCCTTCCAAGTCTGGTCTTCTACTTTCCTAACAATAATATATTCTTGATCTTCTTCAACATACTAATATGACTAATGCCACACCAATAGCTACTCCTCTTGCTTCTGGTGAGGTGCTTTCTGCACATAATGGTACTCCGCTGGCCAACTCTACAAGTTTTCAGCAAATAGTGGGCAGCTTGCAATATTAGTCAATCACCTGATCAGATATTGTATACTCAGCCAACAAACTTGCTCAATATATTCATTCTCCCACTTACATCCATTGGAGTGCTCTCAAGTGCCTCTTGCGTTATCTATTGGGGTAGAGTGACCTTGGCTTGTTTCTTCAATGATCATCGCCTCTTACTTTACATGCCTTCTCTGATGCAGATTGGGTAGGGGATAGAGATGGTTGTTGCTCCACCACTGCCTACATTGTTTTTCTTGGAGGCAATCCAATCTCTTAGTCCTCTAAAAAGAAAAAATCTATGTCCCAATCTTCTATTGAGGCTAAATATAGAGCTATTGCCAATGCCATTACTGAATTGTCTTGGCTTCGATCTCTCCTCAATAAGCTTCGTGTTTTATCCCTGGACCCATCGATTGTGTATTGTGATAATCTTGGTGCTACTTACCTCTGCTCTAATCCTGTTTTCCTTTCCAAAATGAAGCATGTTGCTGCAGATTTTCATTTTGTGAGTGAGAGGTCCAAAATTGTTCTTTGCGTGTTGTGCATGTTGCTAGTGGTGATCAGCTAGCTAATGTGCTTACCAAGCCTCTATCTAAGCAACCTTTTCTTTCTCTTCGATCCAAGATTAATGTTCACCATTTCCTTATAATCTTGAGGGGGTATAATAAGGATTAACTCTTTCATATCTTGTGCTTATCTCTATCTGTTATAGTGTTAGATAAGCTTGTACACTTATAGCTAACTATATCTCTTGTAACAACTCTGTGTATATATTTTTGGTTATTAGTTAATGTTTAAAATAAGTTTTTCCTCTATTTCATTATTATGCTATTCTCTTAATATGGACCCAAATGCATATTGGCATGGGGCCCATAGCAGTCTATGCTAGAAGTAAGGGATTGGACGGAAAGACCTTTGGAAAAATGAAGGAAATTCATTGCAACACAAAGTGGATTGGTGGGAAGACTACTATCACTATGGAAAAACCAATTAAATTATAAGGGGAAAAAATGCTTTATACTCCACTTAGCCCTCCTAATACTCCATTTACTATCGAAACACGCTTTGCTATGAATTAGATATAGATAATTAACCTTACTAGTCTCTCCCTCATCATTCGCTTCATAATTGACCTTCTAAAATTGACCATTTTATGCTGTTCCTAGTTTATTATCAGGCATAATAGCAAAGCCATTTCAAGATGTACATTATCCAACTCAAATTGCAATCTTATAACCAAAATGTTTAGTTGAGAATATGTAAGAATTATATCCTCAATTCAATTAAGAAATTTTTTGTCTTATCCAATTGGATATGGGTTTAATCTTTATTCAATGACTAGAGCATTAATATATTTCTCCTCTTCCAATAAAAACTACTCCAAATAATTTAAGATAAATGTATCTATTACTTCTAGTTATTAAAATGTTAAATAAAAAATCATTGGTATTTAACAAGAAAAATGGGTGTATAAATACAATCAATCATTACTTAGCACCAAAACATTGAATTCTTTATCCTTCTGTGTTCTATATATTGTAAATCTTCTAGACGACTAAAAGTGCATAGATTTAATTAATCTGCACTATGTTTGATGTAGTGAGCTTTGATCCAAAAAAACCATTTGAGTAAATAAATGGCAAATATATATATATATATATATAATTTTTTTTCTCTTTATACACACATAAAATGTTGTATACACTCACAAAATTTATATATACATCCATAAAATTTATGTATATACCACAACAAAAAATTGCTATGCACACTCACAAAATTACTTCATACACACCATAGCTGACATCATCATTGACATCATCGATCACATTTTGATGATTTCATCCATCGATGTCATGCTGATGTGGCAATATGCTAATGTCGCACTCATCCTGACGTGTCTGCTAATGGGTCGGGTTGCCGTGTCATAATTACTGATGTGCCCATTAATGTGTTGACGTGTCATAAATGCTGACGTGTTGCGTTGATATGTCATCTAACGTCACCATCTGGTATCACACGTGTTCCTACCACTGCGCGACACGTGTCCCTTGCCACTGATGGGCAAATGGCTCTATCATTATGTGACACATGGCTTATGCCACTACTCAATGCGTGGCCCTGTCGTTGCGAGACATGTGGCCCTGCCACTGCGAGATAGGTGGCTCAGACACTGTGCGACACGTGGCTTCCCAAGTCTTTTGGGCCAAATAGTTCAGGGGCCAAGTTTGGTGTTGAACCTTACTTTTGGGCTGAAACACCACCTTACTAACACATGGGCCAAGCTTTAACATGAGCCAAACCCAGCAAAATGCAGGCTACAGTCCACATGTCCACAATCTGATGTGTTGCTGACCCGTCTTCAACCTCCAGTCGAGTCACTTTTAACCCGTTTCTCTGGTAAACGGGTTAGTTGATCCGGTTGGATTTTTTCCACCGTTTTTGTACATTCCGGCGATCAAAAATTACCGAATCAAAAACATTTATAAAAACACGGGTAATAAAGTGTAAGTGTAAAATTTTTGATAAAACAATGAAAAATAAATTATGCCAAAACAATTTATAAGGCACGAGTATGAAAAAAAAAATTTCTTCTTTCAAAAACAAACAAATATATATCCACATATATATGACAAAGAAAAAGAAAGACTAGATATAAATAAATGATTAAAAATTCACCTTAAGATTGTAAGAAAAATAAATTAGGAAAAACTTTTAAAAAAAAAAATTCAGAACCTATATGAAATTGAGTGAGCGATCCATATTGATCCAAGGCCTGTGTGATACCACGGTGTCATTAAGAGGAATTTCACCCTACCGATTTAGATGGCTTCGTAACGTTCGTCTTCAAGGATACAATGGATGATTAGGTTTTAGACATGGCACCATGAAAATCTTTCTCTATGAACTTTTAGTACCTAATGTAACACCCCGACCTGAGAAAATGCCCCAGACTTAAATTTTTGAACAAGTTTGATCAAGGTTGACCAAGGTTCATCAAGGGGGTTTCATGGTTGACTTTTTTACTATGAGAGGAATTTCATGTTGAACAAGATACCATGGCAAAGTATTCATTGACACGAGTTCGTAGACTAGTAGTATGCCAAAATTGGAGCTAAGAATAGAAAGTTATGATCAAAACAAGATGCGATCCGAACTAATCAACGAGTCTAGAGTTTATTTTTTATTTACATAGATTTTGGCATTGACCCATGTGTTATATAAAGGGTCGTCAATACAAGTCCGTAGATTGGCGTCACGCTTAATTTAAACCTACGGTTGAAAAGTTACAGGTCTGTAAAATTGTGTCTATATTTTCCAAGATTGATTTTAATTGGATAGTAAAATAATTTAGAGAGTCCGTAATCTGCACCATGTTTCACCACTTGGAAGGTTCCATGTGTCATGATGGAAGAAGGCCATGTGTTACAATGGAAATGTGCTATGTGTCACCATAAATTAATAATAAATATATATATATATATATTTTATTCTCTTTCTCTCTCTCTCTCTCTCTCTCTCTCTCTCTCTCTCTCTCTCTCTCTCTCTCTCTCTTTTTCTTTTTCTTTTTTTCCTTTTCTTTTTTTTCCATGTGTCGTGATGGAAGAAGGCCATGTGTTACAATGGAAAAGTGCTATGTGTCACCATAAATTAATAATAAATATATATATATATATATATATATATATATATATATTTATATTTTATTCTCTTTGTCTCTCTCTCTCTTTCTCTCTCTTTCTTTTTCCATTTTCCTTTTCTTTTTTTCTCTCTTCCCTCTCCCTCACGTGGCACTATCTCCCCCTCCTAAGACAACTTCTCTCTCTTCTCCCCTTCTCTCTCGCATGTATCTCTCTCTCTCTCTCTCTCTCTCTCTCTCTCTCTCTTTTCCTCCCTCTTGGGTTCCTGTCAAAATTGAACTTTCCAGCCACCCATACATCACACATGCTGAACAAGGAGGAAGGGTGTGAAGAGTCTGGCCAGCAACTAGAAAATCACGGCCAACCATCTTCGGATGCGCCCAGATCAGGCTGCCATTGTCGGTGGTGGCAAGGGCCCTTTATCCGGTGATACTGCCACCCCCTTCCCACCATTTTTGGACTTCTTGAACTCAATTTTGAGGTTCGTTCAGCTTAATTCCCTGCTATTTGGGAGATATGACGAGTTAAACTTTGGTCAAAACTTTCTGACTATTTTCCAACCACCGCGGGTTAAATTGATCCAATAGAGGTTAGTAACTTGTTCCTCGTCTCTTTAACTTTCTATTGCTATCTTATTTGTGAAGTATGGTGACATATTTGAAAAGTTACCATTTTTGAGTAAATTATCATATTAAATGTAAAAAAATTGAAGAATTGAATTGAATTGTATTTATATATATATATATATATATGTTTATGTACACATATGTATGTGTATGTTTGAAGTACATATACCTTGCATATATAAATATATATATATATGTGTGTGTGTGTGTATGTGTGTGCGCGCGCACTGTAATGTATGACTATATACATGTATATATATTTGTCGAAGCCTTTGTATATATATGTATTTAGAAATACACTGTGTATGTTTTAAAAATTATGAAAATTGTTTGTTAATTTTGTTATGCTATTTATGTGATTTAAACATATTTTTATATAATACTTATTATATGGTTTGGCAAAATTAATTTTGTACATATATATATATATATGACTGAATTTATTGTTATATTTATTTTGTACGATAAAATGTGTTTATGTGAATTTTATATAAGTTAATATAATTTTTGTATAAATAAATTTAATGATTGAAGAAGAATAACAAATTTTAGTGTATAAAATATATTGTGCGTTTGGATAATTGCGAAATTGAAATTTATGTGAAAGAAATTATTTTCATGAAATTGTTGGATTTATATAGTTGTTTAAAAGGGAATTATGAAATTTTATAAATTTTGTAAAAGTGTATAAACTCACTATATTTTATCAAAAATTTCAGTATTTACAATATTATAATTTTTATTTTTTATTTTTTAGATGCACCATACAATATTGGTATTTTGTACTGTATATGTTGTCGAGCGCACAAGTTTGTATGGTCATCATGTGGGATACCATGGACCTGGGAGTTGATAAGTATTATACAGTGAGCATAAGCCGCCGCCCTCCATGACCAGGATGCTTGTTATAAGCATCGGTGCCGTTGGGACGTCAAGTGACAATTTGCAAGTTTCTCTCTTTAACCTCCCTATCAATCGTAGTTGAAACGCTGGGTACCATCTAGCACCACTGGTATATAATGTGGTGCGTCAAGTTATGATTTTAGATACACCACACAATATTAGTGTTCTATATGGTATCTGTTGTAAGCACGCAAGTATATATGCTCGTCTTGTGAGATGCCATGGACTCGAGGGTTTGCAAGTATTATACAGTGAACATCAGCCGCCCCCCTCTACAGCCAAGATGATTGTTATAAGCATCGGCGCTGTTAGGATGCCAAGGTAACCATTTACATGTTTCTCTTTTTAATCTCCTCATCAGGTAGTACTCGGATTGCCGGGCACTATCCAGCACTACTGGTATATAGTATGATGTATCAAATATTTTTTTTTTAATATGTGTATGAGTGTATATATATATATATATATATATATATACGGATATACTATGTTATGCTCATATGTACCACACCATAAGGGTGCAACGATCAGATTTGGTTCATGGATAGCTTATCCTTATACCTATATTGCCTACGAGTTCAGAGGGTTGGACCGCCATTATAGGCAACCACTCCGGGTTGTATTAGTAGCAAGGTACCGATGATAGTTGATATCATAGATCACGTAACATGTTATATGATATCGTACACCTCCAGTATGAGTGCATATTTCGTAGTATATTTATTAATTTTAAAATTTGATTTCACTTTATATTACCTTTTCTATTTCGACTTGATTTTCTAATTTTACATTTGTTTGCCTTTGTTGTTGTTATTATTATTAATATTATTTTTATTGTTATTAATATTGCTATTATTATTATTATTAATTATTTATTTATTATTATTATTGTTGTTATTATTTTTAGTATTGGTATTTTGTGATTATTATTATTGTCATTAATGTTGTTATTTTCATTATTACTATTATTATTATTATTATTATTATTATTATCATCTTTGCTACTATTTTTATTATACTATTATTTACCATTGATATTATCATTAATTATTATCGTAGTTATTATTAATTATTGTTATTATTATTATTATTTATTAATGTTATTATTTTTATTATTATTATTATTATTAATTATCGTTATTTTTCTTATAATTATAATTATCACTATTGCTAATTATTATTGTATTTATTATTATTATTTGTTATGATTATTTTTATTGTTAATGTTATTAACATTTATTATCATTATTATTGTTGTTATTATTATTATTATTATTATACGGTAGCCCTCGAGCAAGTATGGAAGCCCTTAAGCAGATATGAAAGCCTTCGAGCAAGTATGTTAGTCTTCAGGCAAATGTGGAAGCCTTCGGACAAGTATGTTAGTCTTCGGGCAAGTGTAAAAGCCTTCTGGCAAGTATGTTAGCCTTTGAACTAGTGTAATAACCTTCGGGCAAGTATGTTAGCATTCAGTCGAGTATGTTAGCATTCGGGCACGTTGTTCTATTATCGTGATGAATATTACTATTATTCTTGTTGTTTTATTACTTTCCTATCTACATTATGCATCGGGACGTTTGTAAAACAGTATTGAAATGTAGTACGACACTAAATGGGTGATGTGGGTAGACGTGAATAATTAAAAATATTCCTCATTTATTGAATTATTTCTAGTATATGTACGTCTATATTTATGTTTTGTTATAGAATGTGTTTTCGTGTAGGTAATTTTTAGGGCATGTTCAACCCTTAGGAGAGATACTGTCGGATTTTCCATATAACAGTCCGATAGGGTTTCCTCTGGGATTAAGACTTATCTAGGGCTCCTGGAAGCAATTCTGGATGAGTCCTGACACCTAAGCTTTACGACACACAATTCTCACAACACCAAAACTCAAATTTTCTCTGTATTTAAAGGAGAACTCAAAAAGAGTGGATTTTTCCCATTGTTTTTTATGCAAAATTCTTCAAATCCATGTAGCTTCAAAAGACCCAAACGTTAGAAATTTTGAAAGTCACCATTAAAACCCATTTAATCCCTTTAATACAAAACCATTAATGAAAAATCATTCGCATTAAAACGTGAAACATTACATTTACTATGTCTTCGTGGATCAAACAAATGGTTTGCTCTTTTTTTTTTCATTTAATTTTCTTTTTCTTCAAAAGATAGCCACACTGCAGATCAAACAAGGGTTTTGGTCATGTTTAAATGAGTCTAATAATTTTGGTTATGATCCAAATGCATATTTCAGAAAAAAGTTAAATTGAAAAAGAAAAAAAAATAATAAAAGTTGTTAAGAAATATTACTTTTATAAATGTTTATATATATTATTATTATTTTTTACAAATTTAAATAATCACTAATTTATATATTCCATGGGACCTAAAGGACTTTTAAAAACTTTATTATTTTATGCATTTAGCAAGATTATTCATTCAACACCTGTACAAGTTGATACCAAATATTGTTATTTATTTAGAAATATTATTTATTTATCGAGCATTCATTTATCAATTCAACCATCCGCACATGGTATGACTAAGTGAAGCAATAACGCGGTATCATAGAAAATACTCCTAAACTCAAGTCAAGCAAACCAACTACTCTAGGCTTTTGCTATTGTTGCGTGTCTAATGTCTTGGTAGTTGGTAAAAATATTAATCAAACTGACTGGCATTCATGCAGTCTTAATAAAAAAAGCTATCAGCTATGATCCAGAGAAGGTTCTACGCAGGAACTATGTAAAACCAGACAAATATATATTATTGATTTTATGGAGAAAGAAAGATGACGAAGCTGTTTCAGCACCCTTGACTATAAATTTGAGGAAAGGAAGAGGCCCACCTTGCTAAAAAATGAAAGTGGGTATCGGAATTCTTTCTAGAGTATTCTATAAAATGGCAGATTTAAAAAGCTAAACAAATTAATTATCTCTGTTTCAAGTATTAATTGACATGTAATAATAAGAAAAAATTGTTTCATCTTTTGTTGATCTTGCTTCATCCTCTCGATGTCTGGTTTTACTAATTTGTTGTACTACTTCTTTTATTGTCTGATGTTTATTTTCAACAAAAATCAAATAAATGAGGATATCGGTTTAATTAGTACTTGTTTTTTACCTTTTACATTTTATAAATTGGCTTGCGTCAAGTGATAATTAGGCTTCTTATTTAGTTTGAAAAAGAAAAAGAAAAGGCCAGTACTAATTAAATGGGTTTCTGTTTCAGTTCGTTTGTAAAATCAAACTCATTTTGATAAATGTTTAACTTTTCCCGTTACAAATTTGCCTTCACAGCTGTAGTAATATGAAAAAGCCAGGCACACGGAGCCACTTTGTTAAATATGACCATTCTTAAAAATATAAGCACTAAAAAGAATATCCTACTTTTTTTTTTTTTTATGTTTTTTATGGTAGCAAAGCAAGATGTTAGAAAGGACATCTTATAATATCCTCAAATTTTGGATTCCATCAGGCTTAGCTAAGCAAGCATAGGATTCAAATTTGGGCTCTTTAGGAATTAGGAGTGGATTGGACTGTCTCAATATTGATTTTATGTAAAATGACCAAATCATATTCATTTTTTTCATATATATCTCTAATGTCTTGGTCCATGGGGACAAATTAAAAGACAAAGAAAAGTACTAAGTCATGGTCGAAAGGCAACTATTATGGCTTCCTAGACCGGTAAAGAAAAAAGCTCTCCAGATTCGCCGTCAGATACATACACGAATATACAATAATATAAAATGCGTTGAAATGAATGGTCTAGGAAGGTAAAGAATTTTGATACGCCAAGCCTTGGAAGCAAAGTAGACGAAGAAAGACTTTTCTTATTAAAATAAATAAATAATAAAATGCTTATTCTCTATATATATTGGAAACAAAGCCAAGGCATTTAAGCCTTGCTTTATATCTAATCAAAGATCAAAATTATCAAGTCCATGGCACCCTGGATAATAAACCTACTTCTACGGCCACTTCAGTTTTTGTTGTCTATAATCATTCTAATGTTTCTTTGTTCATCTTGTACTTGTGCTACAAGTGAGGAAGCAGACGCCCTTGTGAAATGGAAGGACAGCCTTGATATGAATCCAACTACTCATTCTCTTCTCAGCTCTTGGAGTCTCAATTCCACCTCCTCGTTATCATCACCTTTTACTAATTCAACTTCTCATCATCACTATTATGCCCCATGCAACTGGGTTGGGATTACTTGTAATGACTTTGGAAGTGTCATAGAGATTAACCTTGCAAGCTATAATCTGAAAGGTACGCTTCAATACTTCAATTTCTCATCCTTTCCAAACTTACTCACCTTTGTCCTATACAACAACTCCCTTTATGGAAGTATCCCCTTGCACATTGGCAACCTTTCCACACTCAAATTTCTTGATCTGGGGTTCAATCATCTGTCTGGAAACATTCCTTCCCAAATATGCCTTTTGACAAGAATAAATTTCCTTGCTTTGTCTAACAATTATTTAAATGGCTCTATACCACCTCAAATAGGGATGTTGATGTCTCTTCAAGAGTTTCTTGCTGATAGTAACAATCTCTCAGGTTCAATTCCTGTGTCCATTGGAAACTTGAGCAACTTAACCACTTTGGAACTTAGTAGAAACAAAATAACTGGATCCATCCCTTTTGAGATTGGACAACTTAAATCACTCACTCTGCTTTATCTGTATGATAATTATCTAAGTGGTTCAATTCCTATTTCCATTGGAAACTTGAGCAGCTTAACCGAATTGAGCCTTTGTGAAAACAAAATAAACGGATCAATCCCCAGTGAGATTGGACAGCTTAAATCACTCACTCTCCTTTCTTTATGTGATAACCATTTGATTGGTTCAATTCCCGTTTCCATTGGAAACCTGAGCAGCTTAACAACTTTTTTTCTTGATGGAAATAAGATAATAGGATCCATCCCTCCTGAAATTGGAAAGCTTAAATCACTCGTTCAGCTTTTATTGTCTAGAAACCATATTACTGGTTCAATTCCTACAACCATTGGAAGCCTTGAATCGCTTGCGAACTTCAGTATGTTCAATAACAAAATTACAGGATCCATCCCTCTAGAAATGAGCAACCTTACAAATCTGGAAAGATTACAATTAACCAAAAATTTCTTGTCCGGCTATCTACCAGATAGTATTTGTTTAGGTGGGAAGCTTAGATGGTTTGGAGCAAGTTGTAACAACTTTAGAGGTTCCATTCCAAAAAGCATAAGAAACTGCAGTTCATTAGTCCACCTTTCAGTTGTAGGAAATCAACTAAGAGGAAATATATCTGAAGAATTCGGAGTATACCCAAACCTGGTTTATATGGACTTGAGTGACAATAATTTTTTTGGAGAACTTACTAGAAGCTGGGGACAATGTCCAAAACTCACAATGTTGAACATCTCTAATAATAAAGTTTCTAGTAGAATACCTCCTGAACTTGGAAACGCTACTCAATTGCAGAAACTTGACCTCTCTTTTAACCTTCTTGAAGGTAAAATTCCTAGAGAATTGGGAGAATTGAAATTGTTATACATTCTCAAGCTCAAAAATAATTACCTTTCTAGCAATGTTCCTGCAGAAATTGGAATGATATTGAACCTTGAAACGCTTGACTTTGCAGCCAACAAATTGAGTGGACCAATTCCCATGCAGTTGGAACAATGCTTAAAACTACTCCATTTGAGCTTGAAGAATAATAAATTCAGTGGGAGCATTCCCTTCCAAATTGGGAATCTGCAGTCCCTCGAAAATCTTGATCTAAGTCAAAATTTGCTTTCAGGAGAGTTGCCCTTAGAGCTTGGTCATTTGGATAAGCTAGAAACATTTAACATCTCACACAACATCCTGTCAGGCTCAATACCATCCACGTTTAAAGAATTGATAAGCTTGACATCTATTGATATATCCTACAATCAGTTAGAGGGTTCTCTCCCCCATGTCAAAGCTTTCACTGAAGCTTCAATTCAAGCATTGCAAGATAATAAAGAGTTGTGCGGCAACAACATTGGCTTGAAACCTTGCCCCGTACCAAAAGATAAAAATAGAAATCAAGTTGTAATTCTAATCATAGTATCCATCTCCGGCACTCTATTTTTATCATTTATCATTGTTGGGATACTTTTTATTTGCCAAAAAAGAATCAGGAACAAGGAAGAACCAAGAGAAACAGTTACTGAAGCTTTCTTTGCTGAATGGAACCATGATGGGAAAAGAGTTCATGAAGAAATAGTTGAAGCCACTGAGAATTTTGATTCCAAATATTGCATTGGAGTTGGAGGGAATGGAAGTGTTTTTAAAACAGTGCTATCAACAGGTCAAATTGTTGCAGTGAAAAAGTTCCATAAGAATGGTGGAACACCCAATCAAGAAGCTTTCAAAAGTGAGACAAGTATTTTGCCAAAAGTGCGCCATCGGAATATCATCAAGCTTTTTGGATTTTGTTCTCATACAAGATACTCATTTTTGGTATATGAGTTCATGGAACAGGGATGTTTAGCCAAGATATTGAGCGATAATGAAAAGGCGATGGAGTTGGAGTGGACGAAGAGAGTGAATATTGTCAAAGGTTTAGCAAATGCCATATCCTATATGCACCATGAATGTTGCCCAGCTATAGTCCATAGAGACATATCAAGTAAAAACATTCTGTTGGATGATGAATATGAAGCACACATTTCCGACTTCGGTTCAGCTAGAATATTTGATCCTGAGGAATCGAATTGGACTTCATTTGCAGGAACATTTGGATACTCAGCACCCGGTAAGCTTTCACTGAAAGTATCTTTCATTTGTATTAAACCAATGAATCTTTTGTGATAATTTTTATTTAGTAGCTAAGAAAGCTTATGTTTTGTTAATTTGTTTAAATATTTTAAACTATAACTTTTTCCCTTAGAAAAAAAAAGAAAAATAGACACCCAAGAAAAAAAATGACTAAGAATTTATTCTGCCACTTCTCTGCTAGTTAGGAATGGTCAGCCTTTTATGATACACTTCATTTTCAGAGGAAGAAGTCTCTGTTTTCGTTAATAGCACATTTCATTCATTTTATTTTTATTTTCTGTAAATGAACCTTTAAAGCCTAAAATACGTCAACCAAAGAAATACTATGCTTTCTAGGAATTTTGCATGTGTAACATGTCTCATAACAAAAAATATTAACTCAAAGTTGGTTCTATTTTCTTTGAAGAGCTTGCTTACACAATGGAAGTAAGTCAAAGGAGCGATGTGTACAGCTATGGAGTTGTAACATTGGAATTGATCATGGGAAAACATCCAGGAGACATTCTCTCATCTCTTTTAATGTCACCATCACCAGTTGATGATGATCAAATTATGCTTATGGATGTACTGGATGAACGTCTCTCACCTCCAAGAATAAAAATAGCAGACCAAGTGGTATGCATCGCAAAGCTAGCATTTGCATGTCTCAATCCAATTCCCGAGTCTCGGCCAACAATGAAGCAAGTTTCTAGGAAGCTGTCAACTTCACCATCACCATTATCAGAGCCTCTTCATATGATTACATTAAAGCAACTCTTTTGATCTCCCAACATCTACATCCTAAATAGCTGCACTTCCTCCATAGGTAGATGTACCTATATATTGCTTGTTGCTCCAGTGCCTTAATAGTTAGAAGGGAAGGAGTAATTTTCTGTCTTCACAATTGATTTTCCTATGTAAAAATGATTTAGTTTTAAACAAATCTTTCAGTTAGTGGAGGAATTACTCTGACTAGTTAGCACAATTTATTTTTGTAATAAAACAATTTATGTACCATGTTCAAGTAGTTCATTTGCCCTTTCCTTTATATAAATCCAGCTATAACTTATTAGTAATTGTATCTCTTAGCTGGCAGTTTACACAATTAAGGTAAAGTTCCAAACTTTACGAAATCTCCCATAAATTACAAGTCTGATTTGTAATTTGTGTATAAAAAGAGGGTTTCTTTTGTGTATGGATAGGGTAATATGTGATCATATATTTTCACCCACAGAACACCAATTAAGAACAAACATAGCCAAGAAAATAGCAAATCACTATATCTAATATTTACTATAATTAAGAGTACAAAAAAGTTATTTTTTAACAAAATAAACCACATCTTAAACATAATAAAAACCAAACTTTCTTGGTTTTACCGTCCAACCTGAAAAAATAGTAAACACCAAACAAAAGCGGAGTAGAACAACAAGTGAAAGATCAAGAATCAGCGAGTGGAATTAGAAGATGATAATACTAAAGATTTCTTGGTAGAAACCCACTTTCCGGAGCACCAATCAAGATGAAACCTCAAACGAGAAACGGGGTAAGCAATCTCTTCCCCTGTGGTTTCAAAGTAGACATTGTAGTTGGACCCTTCCTTCCCAGTGATCTTCCCGACCCACCAACCGTCATTGTCATATGCATCAACCTTGTCAAGGTATGAAAAATCAGTGGCCACCATCTCTAGCGGCACCGGCCTCACCTCGTTCTTCAACACCCTCTCAATTAAAGGTCCAGATTCATCATTCTTCAACAGCTCTTTGTACTGCACAATGTACATGTTCATGTTTTCGAGATGAGCCACCACTGTAGCTGCGTAGTATGATCCCAGAAAGCCATCCTCTCTGCTGCACACTTCGACCTCTTCTCCTATGCCGAAAGCCATTGATGTTTCTTGAAGAAACAGAGTAAAACACTCGAAACTTGGTGACCAAGAAACAAATAGGAAATTATTATTATTATTTTGGGTTTAGAATAGAAAAGCAGGTTCTTACTTCTTATATATATATAGGAAAATATATAGCCGTTGTGTTTGAAGTTGGAAATCAGTAAGAAATCTCTTTCCCTTTTGGATTTGGACATCGGAGGATTTATTATTTACTTATTTATTTATTTAGTTTTTTTAATTTTCTTCTCAAAGCCCTCCATCATCTATAAACCGAGAAAAGTCCCAAACTATATTCGGAAAAAAGTCCTAAAACTTTTAAACTTTCGTTTCTATTTTCTATCTCGGTTTGTGTTAATTTTTTGGGATTCTATTTTAGATGAAATTACAAAGTAACCAATAATTTTTACGCATACTTCAATTTGCCTCTAAATTTTATTTTGAAATATTGTATAATGTCAAATTTCCCCTTTTTTATACTTTACTTGTTTGAATTTAGCTAATTTGACTAACTAATGTCTATATCGGTTACTTACATAAATTATACCTCCTTTTGGATCAAAATTAAAAAAAGTTGAAAGACAAAAGCACAAAATATTGTTTTAGTTTATTTTATTTTTTCATAAAACTTAAGATCTAAGTAATCATCCTGAACATTAATTAGTCTCAAGATTGCCAAACTCTAATAAAAAAATTTTAGAATTGTGCTAATTTGACATAATACTAATACTCAAGGGGAAAATAAGTTCTCTTAAAAAAAAAATTAAATAGGAATAGGAATATTTTTAAAAGGAACATTAGACCATGAATGAAAATAATGGGGAATATTTTATAATTTTCCTCTTATTTTAATTTCATAAACGATTTTTTACTTTATCATAATGCAATAAGAAGATTTCAAGAATCATTTTTCATGAATGAGTCAAGGGATTTGGTTACCCGTCATTCAGCTACTAGTTTCTTTATTGGAGAAAGAAGTAGAACTGGTATTCCTCTATGAAGAATTTAATGGAATATATCTTTACTAGACGACAAAGACTTTCACCAGAACAAAATAATCTTCTTTGAAACATTTCAAGTTCTATCTTCCTGATTTCGTCACCATGTTAGACAATATTTTGAAGCTGCATCAAATCTCTTTCGAATTTAGCATTCTTTCATAACAATTGTTTTGTTTCTTGTCCTCACAAAATGGCAGCTGCATATATTAAATTTTAGCACAAAACAATACTCCTTTGAGATATTGAAAAAAGTTCATTCCAGGACTAAAAAGCATTGAATAGTCCATACCAAATTTAGTCGCTGTTATTAAAAATACCAATGATGAAACACCCAAATTTAAAATAGTCCATACCAATGATGCAATTTTAAACAGGCCATTTAAAGCTTTTTTGTTCTTTAGTTTTTTTTTTTTTTTTTCCCCTTTAGTCATTAAAAAAAAAATTAATAATGAGAGTTATAAAATTTGTTAATTAAATCCTAAATAAAAAATGATGCCATTTTATTTTATTATGTTCACTTTTCATGATTTTAAATGATATCAATTTGTCAACTACTGCAAACTTCCAAATTATTTAGTATATAAGATTTGATCAACAAATTTGATGAATCGTTTTATCTTTTGAGAATAAACCAGGACATGAATAGGACCATGAATATATTACTTCACAGAAATCTAATTTGGCATATGAGAATGTAAACTAAAGTTAAGTCAACTTAAAATAATAAAAACAAAACAAAGCCCTATAGTTTTTCTTCTTTTTCTTTTTTTTTTTTTTTTTTTTTTAATTACAACTTTTGGGAAGGGGAATTTTTTAATCTAGGTCAATGTTTTAATTCTGAAAATGGAAATATTCTTTATGATTTTACCGCTGCCAATGCTAGCAGTACAATAAAGCCCTATAGTTAGCGAGAGTCTTTTTGGTACTTAAATATATACGGCTAGAAATAGTGGCTTCTCTTGAATGGTTTGTCTCGTTATATATCTTTTTGCAACAAACTCGATATATTTCCTGTGATCATTGGCATTTCCTTTTAGTACAATTCAGTCCAATCCTTCACTCCAAAGTAATATTAATTTTGGGGTGAAGCATTTTGGATGGATAAGATAATACTGAGATTCAAAATTTGATTTTTTTCCCATTCTCCATAAAATTATAATATATAAATAAACAATTCTTTTTCAAAGGAAAATAAGAAGCTTCTGTTTTTTCTTGGTGAATGGAAAATTAGAAGCTTTATTAAGAAGAAATAAGTAAATGAATATCATCCTGAAGGAGGGGATGTAACCATAATGGTACTTCCTCCATCCAAGTTATAAAACGCGAGATAGTGCAAATATACCTAAGTCGTGCTACATTACTCTCTCGGAGAAAAATCACATTACAGTGATCATGTTAATAAAGATTGATTTAGTAGTAAACCTTTCATATTCATATCTTTGTAGGTCCGAAACACATTTTTTAGAATATAAATTTTTGTAAATAAATATGGCCATAAGTTCGTCGTAAAATTCTAATATCATCAACTAAATAGCATTCTGGTCAGCAAAGCAATTGTATCATTCATGAGATCTATAGCTGCCTTTGAGTCACTCTCGACGATTAATAATTGTAATTCTAAAACTTTATAAAAATTAAAATTAAAAATTAATGATGTTTAAATGCTAAATAATTAGAAACAAATTTAGTACGCACACATCAAACCATCAAACATCGTTAAACCAATTAAGTACTTAAAAATCTCCAACTTCTACATGGTAAAATCGGTTCACGATCAATTGTTAAGGTTTTAAAAGAAAATTTTGGTCGATGACACTTCTCTCCAAGCTTTGTCTTGAACTAGATTTTTAAATGGAGTTGAAGGTGCAACAATGCAGTAACAAAAATGGTAGTATCTTGTTTAATGACTACGAACCAGCAAATAGGATGCGGATCCTCTCCTATGTATATTTGTCTATGCTTGCGTTTTTAACACTTTTAACCCATTCAAACACTTGGCTTCGTGGCGTTAGGCAAAGCACAAGATAAAGACCTCGAGCTTCATTTTTTTTTTTTTCTTTTTCTTCATTTAATTTGTTATTTTTCGTTGCAAAATATTTCAAAAAGTGGTTAGCACAAAAGGATTGAAGGAATATAAACCCTCTCACCAAATATCCTTTACCCGCGAAGGTATTACATATGACGATGTGCCACATCATCCTGCGTAACTCATAATAATTGCATGCTATATACAGAAGACAAACTTTAGCTCTTCTCAACATCAAAATAAAACATGCAAATCATACAAAATAAACGCTTTAAGTATTCGTCCATGAATGGAATGATTTACTACTCCATCTCACCGATATAACAGCCACAAAATAAAATAAAAAAGGAAATGAAGCTTTTCACCTTTTCTAAAAAAAACTATTATCGGGAAGAACCATAAAATGCTACTTTTAAGTCGGTCGAATCTATTCTGTATTTTCAGAAAACTATCCACGTCTGCTTCAAAAAACAATTTTCCATTCAGCAAAGCCTGGCTATGAAAAAAAATCAACAAACAGCAGCATACTACAAAAAGCTCATATCTTTTTCTTTTTCTATTTCTATCTCTCTCCTTTTTTTTTTTTTTTTTTCCCTCTTCTTTTTGTCACAAAAGATAAAAGCTCACCCTGAGGATGAGAAATCAGTTTCTACAGTGAACTGAATTAGCAAGGTACTATTTCTCCATTTGACAGTATTTTACACGTGGAGCAATCTACAAATTGTTTGATGCGTTTGAAGTTCCACCGATCACACAGGCACACGTCTACCTCGGTAACGATCAAAGAACTGCAGAGTCACAAAGAAGACTGTAAGAAAGGAATTCAGAAGTTGACCTCACATTTACAAAAAGACATCGCATATAAAGAAAACTATTGTGGTAGTCACCGTTAGTCCACATGCCTAGATTCCACCATTGAGGAAACATGGCATTATTGACTAAGCATGCATAAAAATCCCTATTGAACTTGTTGCATCAAACAAATGTTCTTCAGGTTACTTATCTTTTAACATCATTCCCTTTTCTCTGCTAGAGCTTAGAGTACTGTTAATCTCCAATCATGCCCTTGACATAGTTGACACTACTTGAATAAAAATAACTATCACTTAATATATAATGATAACACTATTATCTTCTGTAATCTTCACCACACCTTTCAGAAAACATACTATTATATTTCAGCTATCAGCACGTGTAAGAAAGAACGGAAGTTAATTTTCCTATGAAACTGTGAATTACTTAAGAAATTTATAGAAAACATATGCAGAACCAAAAATCTTTATACCACAGCACTAAGGAGCTTAAAAATAAAATGAAATAGAATAAAACATAAAAAATTCCTTCTACAACATGGAACTGATTTAGTACTGCCGCTTAATACTCTGTTCTACAAAAGAACTAGATGAACTTAACATCAATAACTGTTCCCTTTGCTATCCCAGGAAAATCAGATAAACCATAAGCAATTGCAGAGATATTGGAGCTTTTCTTGGCTACCTCTCCCTAAAGGTGGAGAGAGAAATTCTCCTAATGGAAAATTTTCATTTATACTCCCAAGGTTTAAAGATAATGCATATGTTTGGACTTAACTAATTGATCATTACAAATTTGATGGCCTCCAGTCTAATGGAAATATCTATTTACCCTTACCAAGTGAGCTGGTATTGGAGATATGTAAGGCAAATTGCCCATACAAATAAGCTGGAAAGCATATTTTTCCACCATTTGTAATCAGGCTGAACTATACTGATCTTTCCCCTGAAAAAGCTAATTCAGAATCCACCATCCATATATAACAAACTCTCTTCTACCTAAACTAGGTCAACTCAAATATCAATATTTGTTACTTACCAATCCCAACCGATTCCATAATTTCAAGCAATTGCACAAAAGGTGGAGGTCTTCTTGTCTACCTCTATCTAAGCAGATCACAAAACTCATGCAGAAATGAATGCACTTACCATGGTATGGAAAAGAATGCAAATGACAGGAGTGAGCCAAGTTTTAACTAAAAGAATGATGTGCTTGGGCTCTATTATAATTTTTGCTTATAGGCGAATGGTCGTATTCATTTTTCTCTATCATCTGTTGTCAGCATCACACTGAGATTTACCTCACCAAAACCACTTTAGACAACTTAGGTCCAAAGAGTTAATGCAAGATCCATCCTTATTCCCAATAAATCCATTAATCAAGACTAATATCCCTACTAAATTTAGAAATGAATGAAATATCTGATATAGTTGAAGAAGAAAGGAATTACTTAGAAGAGAAAATCCTCATGCAAAATGGATTTATACCCAAAAAAATCACCTTGAAACGTTCTATAAATATCTGAAACTGAATCATAGTATTAAGAGGACAGCAGGTTATTTATACTAAATGCCTGCTTAGAGGTTCCTTGAGGCATCAAAGTGGCATGTATAATTCTAAGCTCATCAAGGTGTCCCCATACGGTATTCTCACAGTTTGTTCCCAATGATGATAAGTAGGAACCTGAATATGCTCCACTTAATCTTTAATTCTTAATGCAACAAAGTGGCTGACAATAGGTGAAAAAACTATCACATGCCCATGCCCTATGTCTATTCAAAGTTAATAGTTGTAGTTTTTCGCAACTAAAGGGGCATTATGTTTTCCACTTCTTATTAGGCATTACGCCACCAATAATGATTTTTTTTTTCTTTTTTTTTTTTTTCAGAAAATGATTTTCAAAGACCACAGCATGGGTTGTACCTAGCCACCTTGAGACAGCCATCAATGAACATCATGCAATGCCTCGATTTGCAACTCCTTTTTATACAAAAGCAGATCTTCCAGGATTCCAGCATTTACCTAATATAGTGTTATATTTATATTATTTACTTCACATATTGATCAACTACTATCGCTATACGACTTTCATTCTATAACCCCTTAATATATTATGATTCCAGTAGTTTCCCACATAATTCATTTAAAAATACTCCCAAGCAACAAACATTCGACAAGATATAGTTCACTAGATTTCTTCTGGCCGACAAGCATAATAGTCTATTGTCAACAAATTCTCAATGCATACTGCAATAAAATTAGTGATGAATAAGGCAGTAACAGCTGATAACTTAAAACACCTCCAAATTAGCATTAATCTCAATATTTTGCAAACACATGCACTGACAAAGAAAGAACCATTCACCACAGAGAGAGAGAGAGAGAGAGAGAGAGAGAGAGAGAGAGAGAGAGATCTACTCTAATGTAAGCATACCGATCTAACATATGGCTGTTGGATAAACCAACCAAGAATAGGTATCTTCTGAAGAAAAACTGCCAGTGTTGGCCAGAAGCCACTGAAAAAATAAACTCCATCAGCAACATCAAAAAGTAGAATTAACTAGTAAAAAAAAAAAAAAAAATTAAAGATCTACTAGACCTGAAAAGCACGATGAACCCATATGTCTCCAAGATCATGCCAAAAATTGGCCATCCTATAACAACTAAAAAGAAGCCAATGCCGAATGAAATCGTCCCCTGTAAAATAAGAAAAAAAAAACAATGCAGAGTTATTGAGAAATTAGGAAGATTAACCGTACAAAAGCATGATTGATTGATTGATATATATATATAGAGAGAGAGAGAGAGAGGTAGTAGAGAGATAGAGAGTAAAAATTTTAGACCTTGAAATTTTGAGGTTTCATAAAGAATTGCATAGTGGACTTTAGTCCAATGGTAAGTGTCACCCCTGACAAGAAGAGGATCTGATTAAGTACCACAAGAGATAAAGCAGCATTAAAACAGGAACCATGTATAATATCAACAATAAGCAAAAAAAACTTGCGAATGTAAAAAATAAATTTAAATGAACTTACATTTCCCATGGCAAGTAATCCCTTATCAAAGAAGAAGATAATTCCCAGGAATGAGAAGAAAATGCCAAATCCTGTCAATCCTAGTCCAATCTCTGTTCCATTTCACAGTATCAGGAGTTAAAGGTTGAACAAGTGACCAAAATTGGAAATCATTCTAGCACAATTAAACGATTTACACAAGGACGAAGGATTTATTCATTTTCTATATTAAGTTGAAAAGCAAAACGACTTAGAATGCTTTTTGACTCAACATTACGAACCATAATATAAAAGTACATGATCACAATTCCTAAACATAAACTCCCAAAATACTTTTACTTCGAAAGATCTGAATCACAATGTCAGATTGACTTGGCGACCAAATTCCAAGTTAAGCAACATTAGCTTCAAAGCAATCTGTTTGAATAGCATTCCAAATTATCTTATCCTATAAGTTTGAATCATCAGTTTGGAGTACTGACTAAATTCACTTGATTCGTGGAGGCATCGTGGAGGCACCTAATAGTAATTGAAACTACTACTTACATAAAGACTTTCAACTCCCTCCCGTGAGTGCATATGATTTTTAGTGTTCAAAAACAAAAATGGCAGCAAATATGTACAAAATTATGCTTAAAAGATACCAATTAGAGCACATCCAAAATCATACGAACATATCCAATTTTAAGCAATTGAAGATTTTGTTGTACAGGTATGCAAGTTATTCAACAACCAAATTCAAAAGAAAAGGAAGATAAATCTCAAAAACAAAGTTTGAATAAAATCAACAAATTAAATATAGACTCACTTTTCCGATCATTCATTTCGAACGAAACCATTTTGCCGACGATTCACTGGAAAACAGCAAGAGCAAAAATCAAATCCAACGAAAAGTTAAAAGACGGAGAGAGACTACCAGGAAAAAAAAAAAAACCTTAAAGGAAATTAAAATTCGAAGTTCAATTCCGAAAATTAAGACCGTAGAAGATGTGGATCCGAAAATCGAAGACGAAAATCCGAATCGAACAGTACGATTAAGGCACCAGAAGAGAGATCCAAGGCCCAAACCGGTCGCGAAGAAAACGAGAAATTTCTTGTTAGATTTTTTTTCTGCAAGCTTTCCCTGTGTTTCTCAGCAACCAAACAGAATGGAAATGGAGAGTTGAAGTTGAAAAGATGGAGAACCTTGAGAGAGAGAGGGAGAGAGAGAAGGCGCGTGACGGACACGGCAAAGAGTTATCGGTATTTTCAGGGTGCTTCAGCGACGACGTTTATAAGGAAAGAATTCAGTTACGCGGTGATGATGTAATTTAACCAATTGGAATATAGACAGTTCGATTGCTTAATGCGCAAGCCTAAACTGGCTCATGATTAAAAACAAAAACCCAAAAATAAATAAATAAATAAATTTGCTTATTTTTTTAAACTTTCTTTTTTGTTTTTCATTTTTTAATAGTATTTTTTATTATATGTTTGTTCGGCACTTGCATTTTTTTTCTCAATTGAAACCATGTTGAAGATATTTATATTATGTCAAGTATTGGTAAGAATATTGTAGAAAATTTTAGTCATATAATCAGTAAATATGATATAAATTTTTGGACAAGTTAAAAAAATTAAATAGAAAATATAATGTGAATTTTTTTATCTATTTATATTATTAAAAAATATAAATACATGATATATATATTGTATTGGTCTAATATTATGATGTTAGTAAATTAGCAAATTTGTTGTGGTTAGTTTTGCAATGCTTGGGGTTGTTTCATTTTAAGCAATTTTCATAAATAGCATGTTTCAATAGAGACTAGAACTTTCTAAAGAAAGATGAACAAAATTTATTAAACACAATTTTATTATGAAAAATGATATTTATCACTAGAAAAATTTATATATTTAATAATAATTTAAATAGTTATTATTAAAATTTATTTTTAAAATTTTAATATAAAAAATAATAAAATTAAATATTTTAATTAAATTTATTATATAAATTGGTAATCATCATCGATGATAATAAATAATACAACTCTTTTGTTATTAGTGTCAATCTTATATTTCTTGGCGTTATTACAATTTATGCTCTTTACGGTTAGGCTTCCTTTGATTATACCATTATGAAGGATGTGAGGTATTTCAAAAATAGGCTTTAGGAGCTTTCAACGAGCTTGAGAAGATTGTAGAACTGAATTAATTAGCTTGAGAAGAATTTAAAAGCAAGATTAACGACGTGTCGAAGACTTTGAGGCATAAAAATTCAATTTTATATTAATAAAAAGAATGGCAATTGTGCCAGCAATAAAATCATTATTTTTCTCTAACAAAGGTTCATAGAATTTGAATTCCAACACAAGATAAAAACAAAAAATGATTGATTACTTTTGGATCCTCTAATTGCCATTAATTTCAATTTTAGTTCTAAATTTTCAATTTATTTAAATAAGTGCTTCAATTTTAATTGTAGCTTTAATGTGGTCCATTTTTAATTTTGAAATCAATCTTAGTTTTATTTCGACATAAACATACCACTTTAACAAATATAGTATACTTTTTTAGTTAAATTTTTTTATTTTTTTTATTTTAACCTATATCGTAACAATAACTAAAAATAAATGTAGACCTTAAATTGGGAACAAAATCAAAATAGAAACATTCGATTGAAAACATTAGAAATGGAAGGCCTAGTTAAATTAAAATTGGGGGCAAACTAGAATGTCAGTAGTGAAGTTAACCCAGCAATAAACAAAAAGACAACCCAGCTTAAAGACGACCTCTATACACAGGCATTTTTCAATTTTCACTTGTATAAAAACAAATAAAATAAAATTTGAGGCTGAATTCCTTGAGCGGCAACACACACACACACACACACAAACAAACAAACAAAAAAGTGGCAATTTCATTCATAAATCATCTGCAGATGTACTGCTGCAAGATTTTTCGCAGCTGACTTATATGTATTATTTTATTAAACAAAAACTATAGATGATGAAAATATGTAAAATTAACAATACAAAATGAACATTAGGGCCTCCCTTCCCTCTAAAAGAAAGAAAAAAGAAAAAGAAAAAAAAAATTGAGAAACTGAAAATTTGTTTAAAACTACATAACCTACTAAGTTGCTAAGATTCCATTTCACAAGAACGAAAAATAAATTGAGCTTTCTTTATGTACTTGTTCTACTGCTGATCAAGAACACCAGTTGGAGATTGCATCTGCACAGAAATGCAAAAGCAAATTACAATGAGACGGGACATAATCAAATTATGCAAGGAATTTTTAGCAAAATGACAATGTTCTTCATATTTTATCAAAGCAGTTTATTGGTAAGTGAGAATAAATACTACGCATGCCAAAAAAAAAAAAAAAAAAAAAAAAAGAGAGAAAGAAAACTCCTAACTTCTCTTATATTTTTCATTTTTCATTACCTGGAAATATTTGAAGGTTAAGCAAATTTCCATCCTGACCCTTTTTTTTTTTTTTTTTTTTTTTAATTGTTACATTCATTATTGACAAAGAATTTTCAGCTAAATATGGTTCTTGTTTTCTTGGCAGGGCGATATTATGTATGTATGTTGTGTCTGTCAGAACATTCTCCATGATACAGCATCGCATAACCTAATATAACATCAGAAACAACAATGTAGATTTACGAAACAGAGACTCACCAAACCCAACGCTTCTGCTACACTTCTCTGACCATCTTCTCCACAAATCCCAACAAGCATATTTAATAAAAATTCCCTTTGTTCTACTTTCAAGTGTTTCTCCAAGCTTCTAGCTACCATCTCTATCTCAGGCTGCGGAATCACATCCATCAAGATTGAAAGCAGAACCAACAGACAGACCCCAAAATAAAAATAAATAAACAGAACAGAACAAAACAAAACAGTTGAAGCAATTAATTTCACAGAAGATATCTGAAAATTGTCGGTCTCTTATCAGCAACCAAAAAAAAAAAAGTGATAAATGACACACAGTCCTAGTGATCAAAAATAAAATATATATATATATATATATATACAAACAAAAGGCAAAAACAAGAGAAGACAAAACAAATAGAAAACAAAAAGAACCCATGAGAGCACAGTAAGTATTCGATAGAATGAACCATAGTCCAAATATTTGATTGACGACATCCATTAAATGGTATAGAAACCATGTATAAACGCACCCACATGGCCAATTTTGATATGTAGGACTGGATTATTTTAAGACTAGATCCTAGGTTCAAACCTAACACTAAGAGATAGAGATCTGCATAATCCTATACAAGCAAGAGTTTTGGATGCCAAGCTTTAAAACAACACCATAAACTTTGAAACAAGCATTTATTATTTTACTGAATTTATATGCTCACAGTCATGCATATTTAGCCTGCAAGATAGACAATGCATTGGCCTGAAAATCCAAATGTGATGAAAACCGTATATCAACACCCATAGCAAATCTATGTATTGTTACTTTGTTAGCTTACAAACTTAGTGATATATCCAAGGTGGACGAGAACTTCGCAACAGATTTGATTTCTAAGTTCTAACATTTCAAAGCTTAATATAAAGCAAATAAGGCAGGCCACAATCAAGCAGGGTAGCCCAAAAGGTTTAGATTTAATGAAATATAACTTTAGGAGCTTAGCACTTGGTTATAATGCCATAAGAACAAAAATGATCATGTTCTTTAAAGGGCTTATATGGGGTAATAAAAATATAAAGCTTGCAATGTACCTTCTGAGTAAACAAAAAGTATGTGGGAAATAGGGCCCAAAGAGGATAAAAAGATGAAGAGGATCTTGAATTGAATTGAATTGACGTTTTGCAGGGTAACTTCAATACTTGGGTTGCTTTCCAAGGCTATGACACCAATCTGGGGTTGAGAATAGGTGGAAAATTGATGGTGGGTTGCAGACATTAAAATTAAAACGATTGATGCCACTAAAGCTATCAATTTAAGATAATAAAATCAACAAGGGGCCCTCAGCAAACCCTGATAGTCAAAGAAATCCCAACAAAAATTCAAAGAGTTAAAAGAAAATGCCAGGTTGACATTTGGAAAACCCTAACTTTTTTAATAAATAATGCATCTTTTAATATCCAACACATATAAAATGGAAAGAGAAAAGAAAGGCCTACTTCCTTTCATTTTTAATGAAGTTACACCGTGAAACTTCCGTAAACTTGCAAGGATAGACCATAGCACTTACAGCAGACTCCTCGGGAGGGAATATCCGGAAAACAAGGCATATCTTTGACAGTTCTTCCTTTGCTTCAGCATGTTTTCCTTGCATTTCCAAAGCCTACAATTATACAAGTCCCAAATAAAACATGAAATTAATAAGGTTTTACTATGGGTTTAGAACAACTGCATTATAGAAGATGAAAGAAAGAAATATTCTAGCAAAGCCATAGGCCCATATCTTAAAGATGTTCTAGAGTTGCAGTGAGACATTGGTTTTCCTAGTGTACTCATATGTTAATGTACCATTTCACATTCAATTGTATATTTTCCTGTAAACCTCATACAAGGCTGGGGGAAATCTTCCAATAAAAATAAATATATTTTAAATATACATTTATGAAATGTTGATTAACTTAATTTTATCAAATTGTTTACCAATGCCACTAAGAGGTACCTATACTATACTGTTGTTGGTTATATAAACAGCAAGACCAATCAAAAGAATGAGTGAAGAAGATTACCCAGGCCTGCAAAAAACGTGAACGTGTTGATGCAGCCACAGCTGCAGACACAATTCTTGCAGCATGAAAATTCTCAAGCCCAATGTTTTCAGCAAGCCCAGCAATAAACTGCCGGACATCTTCTCCATCAATCTGAATAGAAGAAGAGTCACTTGGTGACCTGCACAATTCCTCAACAAGTTACAGCACCAGGAGACAGGAATTAACAACTAAGTACAATTTTGAAAGTTGAAATAATGCCAGACAAGAACAAAATAATGCCAGACAAGAACAAGTACCTGGCACAAACATTCAAAACAAAGTTAACAGATGTACGATAGAAGGAATCCCTTGTATTTGTGGTGCCAAAGGAGGCCCGTACTCCTGAAGCCCTGCATATTCGACGTAACTGCTCACCAATAGAAGCAAAAACAAACACAATGCATCATGGAAGGATCAATTAGCGCAACAAAATTGCAATCCAAAGCTACAACAGCATAAGACGGTAACATGGTGATGATCGGATCTCTAAAATACAAGTATTTCCGTTATTGAGTAACAAAATTCAAATATAAATGGAGACAAAAGTTTCAACATTTTATTTTTTTTAAGGAAAAAAAGAAAACATAAAATAACAAGACCAAACCTATTTTCTCCATGTACAAAACATGCATGGAATATGCCTCCACATACAGGACAATGCATCTAATACATCCGCAGATACAGAGACAAATGTACATGAATGCATGCACAAATCCCCATACATAAATATGTTATACGTCCATATATACAAATGGCTATGCACCTACTTATCTCTTGTTTATGTGCATTCAGTGTCAAAACAGAAAGAGATTGCTTAGAGCAAGATAATAAAATTTTTAACCATACAAGCACTGACTTGAATTATATCATCCTGCACAATGTCCTTTCCTCCCATTCTATTGTCCACGATTGCTGGAAATCAAGCAGATGAGTTGCAAACCGAAGATCTATAACTTTACAAAAGTAAGAGAAATATGCAACTTTTACCTGCACCCCCAAAAAAAAAAAAAAAAAAAAAAAAAACATCAAGCAATGAAATCAGTTTTTAACCAAGTAGGATTTTTGTTGACCAATATGAGATCTGTACAAAAGTGTCAAATTGCAGTTATGATAGACAAAGATTGATACATGTTGGGCAAAATGTAACAAATACACCCACCCAACTCACTTAAATATGAATGGGAAAAGGCAAAATAATTCACCCATAAAAAAGAAGGGCAAAGCTTGCCTGTGTTGTAGCCATACTACTAACATAATAATCACATAACCGAAAAAATCTAATTCATAGTTTCTTACATTTGAATAATTATAACCTAAAAACAAAATTCGATCATGTAATTTATGGGAATACTTTCTACATATTATAATATCTCACATTAGACATGAAATGCCACACGCATCATGTCAAAGTTATGTGTGCCAAAATGCCTACTGTTGAAAACATGGAAAAGTGTGTGTGTCTAACAATGGAAAAAAAGAGTCAAAAAATAAAAATAAACAACCCTTCCCATCATATAGAAAGGAGGCTTTTTGATGCCTGGACACTTCAAACAAAGTGCCAGTATTCTAATGGGATAGGAAATATTATATGGCATTAACAATCACCTTCAGTTGTGTTGCCATACCAGATTTAGATCCTAAAAATATATAAACAACTCCAGCTAGAACACATACCTTGTTCATGAAAGCTAAAACATATATGGGAAGGAAACTAAATGAAACTTCAAGCTATCATTGGAGCTGGAAAATAACTAAATGTGCACATTTATATTCTAGTTGACTGGAACTGATCAAGACTTGCAATTCAGGTAAGCTGTTTATGCAATTAAAAGGCAAGAAGGAACCATGCTAGTAATGCACTGGCAGGGAGAATTCATGTGGCTTGCACAAATAAGACCTACTTTCCTTATTTTTCTTTTTTCCTGAAAACTTAAAACTTATTGGGAAGAAACATTAATAGATATTATGCATTCATAACCAATCCCATCGTCTTCCTTCTCCTTCTTCTTTGGAAAAAAATACCAGAAACGTGTCTTTAAGACACTTATTATATCTTTAATGTTACCCAACTTTTCCCATCAATAAACAACCCTGTCAAATATGGTTTCTCAAGCTTGACCTCTTCTATAAAGATTCCAACAAATATAGATTCCTGGACAAAAAAAAGATAAAATAAAATTCAGGATCCCTTCCCCTAAGGAATCCACTAAAGCACCTTCCGTTAGAAACTTAACAAATGTAATTAAAAAGGAACAAAAGGTCTTATGTCATTTAAATTGGATCATAGAATGCTTATTCTTTAACCCGCCACAAGTTATAAATTGACAGCTCTTTACAGTCTCTGTCCCACAAAATATCAGCGTTTCCTCACACTGAAACAAAATATCTACTTATTAACTATCATAACCATTAGGTATAAACATCAGAGTCCATTAGTTTTCGAATATAGACTTCTAATCACTAATTAGTTTTCTTCATGACATTACACGAATTAAAATGAGATGCTGAAAAAAGGCGCCAAATTAGGGCAAGAAGAGAAACGACTTTAGCCAATCCAAAAAGTTGTCAGCACCAAGCTACGACACATGACCCCTCACTCACCAACAATCCTATAAGCTACCACCAATTACTCCACACTAAATATGATCACAATGAAAGAGTCCTTTTATCTTCAGTCACAACATTTTTCAACAATGTATGAGTAGCTACAGTTTTGCAATTGCTCTAGCAAATACAATTCCAATGCACCAAAAGACATGGTAGAGCAACAAGACTATATCTAAGAGTTTCAGTTATAGGGCAATACTATAATCCAAATAGAAAATTATCAAAACCAACCTCTAATCAATTTGTTGGCCTCTCTCTGGTACTCCTGCAAATCCACTGGAAAACCCGAATGTGGCACCGAACTCGGCCACCATTTTGGCAACTTCTTCTCTCCCCGGACCCAATTACTCGAAACACTCTTCGAACCACTCACCCACTCCTCCATTGCCGGCGATAGCGGATTGCTCAAAGCTCCAAAACCCTTCCTTGCATTGAATCCTCCTCTCCTCTCCACTGTCGTCCCAACCACAACCTCTCTTCCTCCAAGACTCCTATCTCTCCGAACCACTGGTTTATAACTTCCAGACCCATGTCCACCTTTCGACCCCAACCTCAATAATCCAGCCAAAACCTTGAAACCCAAAACGACAACGAACCCAAAAACCACTATAATCCCTATAAAACGCAGCGTCGACCACCGGCAAGAAACGACCAATCTCCGATCGGCGTCGAAGGTGATGAGGGTCTGTAAGTCCCCGTAAGCGTCTTCCCCAGCAGCCAGAAACTGTTGGAACCGCGATTGGGAAGAGAAATAGAGCTGGTCGAGGTCGATGACGGTCTGGAGCTTAGCGTCGGAGGAAGTGGAAAGGGAAGAGGAAGAAGAAAAAGAGTGTTCGGAGGGGATATTTAACCTGAGTCTTCTGGGTTTTCTTCGACTGCGGTTTGGGGGTCGAGGCATGGCGCAGCGGAAGCGGAGCTTCAATGGCGCATGTAGTAATGGTGGTGGTGGGATGGTTCTGGCAGCGAAGCGATGGAGTGGGTAGTGGGTGAGCGGGTTTGTGGAGTTCATATGGAAGACTGAGCTTTGGGCGAAGAAGAAGAAGAAGACGAAGAGAGAGAGAGAGTAAAGAGAGAGAATTCTTTACTTCTGGACCACGTTGATTCCAACTTCCATGTCCTCTCTATCTATACTTGCTGCGAATGAAACGGGGATGTTCAACTTCAATTTTGACTTTCCATTTTCTCATTTCCTTAAAAATAATAAAACAGTAAGGGAAAAAAAAAAATAGCAAACATTTTATCAAAAAATATTATGTGGGTTTTTTTTATCATTATTTTAGTCTCCAAAATGTTTTTTATTCTATTTTTTCATAATTTTATTAGATTTTGTACTTTATATGCTTTTTTTTTTTTTTATTTGAACATCAATACTTTCTAACATTTGGCAGTTGAAAAATTATTAGCAGGATAGATATATTTTGTAGATTTGTAGGTCTATTCAATTATATTATGCTAATTTAGTAAATATTTATGTTATTCTTAAAATTTAATATTATTCAATGTTAAATTAATAAAAATATATTATGTACTTGCATTAAATATGATATAGCATTCATATTATTTTTTGAAATTAATATAATTAAATTTCATATTCATAATTTATTTGTTATCAAATGAACTCTCTTATTTAATTTGTTTATTAATATATTTTGTTTCCTCATAAAAATAATTTTTTCATTTATTTTATTTAAATTTTATTTTAAAAAATAACAAACTTTAGAAAAATATATATTATTATATATTTATATTCCATCCAATATATATATATATACATATATATATATATATATGCGCATATACTTTTCAGCTTAATATGATAAATTTAAAAAAGATGTCTTTTAATTTTTATTTTTTTTATTTTTTTTTTTTTGAAAAGAAATAAATATTTTTATGCTTCTCTTCGTGATGATACTACTTTATAAGAAAATTAATGTATATACGTCTATACCAATTTTTCCAAAATGCTTATAAAAGTAGAGTAATAGTATATATAATATTTTTATTTTCTTTAAAATAAATTAATGATAATATTAAATAATATTTGTAATTTTTTAAGATTGTTTGAGAAATAAAATAAATAAGATAGTCCTTTATAAGGAAATTAAATGTATTATTAAATTCATATTAAAGGATTTGACTTTTTTGGATGAAGTATTGAAAAAATTTAATTTGTTAACAAATAAATTTTATATATATATATATATATATGTTTTTGGAAATATTTTAGAAAAAATTTAGATCAATATTCTTTTTCATTTAATTTCATTTGTCTATATTTGTTTTTCAGTCTCAAATGTGATTTGCTAATCATGATAAAAAATTATTTTATCAAATATATATATATATATATCAATAGATGATTAAATTCCGATTAAAAAACATGTGTGGATGTGCATTTTGGGTTTCTTTGGCGAAGGGTACAGACAATTGCTTAGTATTAAATTAGAACATTCCGACGTTTGGCATGTAAGCCAAAACGCACTCATAATGCTACAAATTTTTTGAGGCATCTTATAATGGATAATACTCTAATGGGATGCATGTTTGAGGTGGTGTATTTCATATGCGTTTGGCAATAATGTTGTTTTGGATTAGGTTTGACGTATTTTTTAATATTTTATCTCTAAAAATTTTGAAATTATGTAAAAATTAATTAAAATTTTAATTTTATATTCATTTATGTATTTTGGTATATAATAATCCATTTAAATTTAATTTATTAAAATATAATAAGGATTTTTTTTTTAAATTTATCCATATTAAAATATATGAATAGCAAAAATATGGTAAGGATATTTTTAAAATTTATTTATATTAAAATATAAGAATAGCAATTGTTGAAAAAATATTTATCCCTTCAAATGGAACTTATCTATTCTTATGGATAAATCACTATTCCTAAACTTAAGAATATACTAAATGCATGAAATGTGAAACTTAGAGCATCTCCAATGGTTTTCTGTCTATTTAAAAATCTTTTGTCACATCAGATAAATAGATAATGTTTTAAAGAAATCTTCTCCAATAGTTTTGTGCATTAGTTCTTTCAAGCTGATGTGGCAACAAAAGAAATAGAAACTGTAAAGGACACTGTCTACTTCTGAAAGTTCTGTTAGACATGCTGAGTCAGTATTTTATTTATTTTTATTGATTTTTGTTAAAAGAAAAAAAACTCCTGTGTGAGTTTTTGATTTTTTTAATTAGATATAATTTTAAAATAAAAAATTACATATTATCATTTAACGACATTTTAAACAGAATCCATTGGAGAGAAATTACCTAAAATATTATCTATTAAATAGAAAAAATGCCATATAAGTATAAACATTTTCCAAAATCAATGCCACATAAATTCCAATAAAAATAACCATTGGAGATGCTCTTATAGAATAACTATTCTATTCTACAAACTAAACATGCTATATGAATTTTGACTGATTTTTTAATTATCTATAAAAGTTATAGCTTATTCAATTAAAAATTTTTAAAAGTTAATAAAATTCTAGATATTTATGATTTTTATTAACTTTTTAAAATCTAAAGTATTGTAGATTTTTAATCCAAAAATAGAAATATTTATCTTATAAATTCTCTCCCACCTACTATTGAAACTTTTTATAGACGTCTTCAAAACTAGTAACAATGCGTCCTATTTTTTTATTTTTTCCTTAACTTAAAAACTTATAGAGGCTTGAGAATGCACAAATATTTTTTTTTAATTCAATTTTCATATTGGTATAAATAAGGAAATATTTAATACTTATGGGATGTTTGGTAAAAGAGAAAGTATTGAAGGAAACTGATTCTCAGTTTCTTGGGATTTAGTTTCCTGATAATGAGTTTTTTTGGGATTTTTTTATCATGTTTGGTTAATTATAAAAGAAAATAGAATTTACAAGTAATTAAATAAATTTATATATTAAAATTAAAGGATAAAATTGTATTTAAAAAAATACATAAAATCAATTTCTCAGAGAATTTTAGAATGACACTTTTTTAGTAAGATCCACTTTCCCTCTTATGTGGTGTTTGGATAGTGATAAAGTTAGTGGAAATCTAAAATTCCCTAGGAAAGTAAAATTTTCTCCTACTTGGATAATTTTTAAAAGAAGAAATTTATGGGTCCCGGTAGAAAATAAATCTCGTAATTTAGGAAACTAACAGGGAAAGTGAATCCTACTAAAGATGTGTCATTATAAAATTCTTTGAGAAATTGATATTACGTATTTTTTTAAATACAATTTTATCCTTTAATTTTAATGTATAAATTTATTTAATTTCTTGTAAGTCTTATTTTCCTTTATAATTAACCAAACACTGTAAAAAGAATCCCAAGAAAACTCATTCTCAGGAAACTGAATTCTAAAAAATTGATTCGTAAGAATCAGTTTCTTTCAATACTTTCCCTTTTACCAAACACCCCATTAGTTTCTCATATTATGATATTTCTTTTTCAAAGGAACCCATAAATTTCTTCTCTTAAAAATTATCCAAACAAAATTTTTTTTTCACTTTTTTAGAAAATTTTAAATTCACACTAACTTTGTCATTACCTAAACACTCTATTATATCATTTTTACTTATTAATTTTCTTTATTTTATTTTATTTATTCCTCTAAAACTCTAATCGGCTTTATCTGGAAAAAACAAAAAAAGGATTGAATTTATAAGTTGTGATCATTTTTAATGTCCTTTTTTTTTTTCTTTATTGTAGAGTCTTAAACAAACTGCTATTGTTTTTTTTTTTTAACAAAAAAAAGTAATAATTCATATTATATATATTTACATATATATATATATATATATTTTTTTTTGAAATGTAATGAATTTGTGATTTGTATTGAAAAAAGGTTCAGCTATTTTCACTTATTATTTATTTATACTTATGCTTAACATGTACAAAAGTAATATAGTTTTTGTATCTTTCATAAAGTTTTACCGCTTTTTATAACTAATTTTTCATTTTAAAGTTAATTATAATTTATTATACCCTTTTAAGAATAATATTTGTATTTCCACAAGAAATATATTTTTTTTTGTTAGAAATTCTTAATTAAATTAAAAGTCAACGAAAATATATGAATATCTATCAATTTTTTTTAAAAATGAATTTTATAAACCATCAATGAAAGTTTTTATAATTTTGCATTACTCTATAAAAGTCAATAAAAGGCCATCAAATTTGTAAAAATTAATTACTTAACAAAGTTAATAAAAAATTTTAAAATCTATATTGAATACACATTTTAAGTTGCACTATAGTTTTCCTCTTTTATTCATTTATTTATTTTTTCTATCTTTTGTTTTTTATTTTATTTTATATATATATAGATATATATATATATATATATATAATGATTTGCTATAGAGAAGATTATGTTCTCTCCATTAGATGAAAACCTAACACTAAATATTATTTTGGGATGTTCGGTTTCACATGGAGTGAATTGATCCACTTTGTAAGCATATTTCATGAAAGAATGTTTACTTCAATGAGAAACTATCATTTTATAATTATATTTAATATTAAAATTTTATTTCATAGAAAGAACCTGATCATGTCTATAATAATATAATAAAACCGTATGTAGATATATAATTAACACTGTTATTATTTGTGAAAAATAAAAATAATTCAATTTAACATATTATGAATAATGTAATTATCTAAATATATGGTGAATAATAATAAAAATTAATTTTCTCTATTTTTCTTGCTGAAATAACTATAAAAAATTCATTCTAGTATTTTTTTTAATTTTTTAATTCTTTTATAATATATTCTTTTAATAAAAAGGATAAATCACAAACTATTTTCATTCTCTCATGGATGACGTTTTCTTTCTAATAATTTACCCAGGTTCTATAATGGTATATGTTATAAATATTGCATTTAAATGTATTCTTTTTTGTTAAATTTTTGTAGCACTAAAATTTAAAAATAGAGTATTTGATTAAATTTTATTTATTTTTTTGCATAAAAGTTTAATTTTTGAAATTTTATTTAATACAGTAATAGAAAACTTTGTCCTTTATATCTACAAAACCTTTTATATTGTCTTCTTAACCCAAAATTCAAAATTTCAATATCAATAGAAATATCAAAAATTCCAAATATGAAAATTTCTATGCAAATATCGAATATTGATAAAATTTTACAAAAAATAATAAAAATTTATTTTAAAAAATAAAATTTTTTGTTGAAACTTCAGCATTAACTTATTTAATCAATCACTTATCAAATTAATTATAAAAATTACAAAAATATTGAATAGATATTGTATTTTTCTTAATCAATTTAATTTATAGTATGTAGTAACGACCATAAATAAACTATTATTGATAAAAATATATAAAATATATATATATATATATATTTGATAAAATTATTTATTAATTAAGATAAAACAATTATTACAATTACATTATATTTTATAAATATTATCTCAATACTCATAGAATTCTTAGTTAATTAAAAATTATTGATTTCTTCCTTATTTTCATTTTGAAATGTGAAATATGAAAAGTAATTATTAAAAAATATATCATCTTAATAATTTTTTATGTAATTATTAATATGTCTACTATAAGAATCTTGTGTTAAATATAGATGTCCTTAATGTTTAGTATAATATATTCTATCACTTTTTTATTTTTATTTGCTTAATGTTATTAATTTAAATGTTATTAATACTAATTCTACGTTATATCGTATTTTCATATTATTATTTTATGTTACTATTTTTAATTTTTATATAATAAATTATTAATATATTATTATTTTTATTTTTATCTAAGCAATTATTAATTTGTAATTATGAAATTCTAATGAATCTATATTATACAAAATATATATTAAGTATATATATATATATATATTTTATGAATAAATAGAACCTATCAAAGTTATTGAATTTAATTCTTTCTATTTTATATATATCATTAAATACTTAAAAGACAATCAAAAAATTAAAAAACAATTATTAAAATTAATTTGATAAAATAATTTATTAAATATTAATAATATTTTTGAATATTTTTATAAAAAATTTTAAGAATTTTCATACCGATTAATTAATTGGCCAGTCACAAAACCCATTAGATTATACTCAATTAATAAGGAATTAATAAGGAATATCATTGTGCATGCCAAGCTGTATAATCATCGACGGTGAGTTTGAGAGGAGCCTATGCAGAAACATTTATGTAAACCAAAGTATTAGAGGCGTTGTGGGTGTTGGGTGAGTATTGAGTGTTGGTTGAATTTGTTTCAGATATAATGATAATAAAGAATGAAAAAGGATGCAGTGAGAACGACGACGAAAGAGGAGAGAAAGAGAAAAGAAAAGATTAAAACAGATTTCAGGGTGAGTATTGAGTGTTGGTTGAATTTATTTTAGACATGATGATAACGAAGAATGAAAAAGGGTGCAGTGAGAACGACAAGGAAAGAGAAGGAGAGAAAAAGAGAAGAAAATATTAGAACAGTTGCAGCGAAAACGACAGAAAAAGGTAGTGTACATATAGGTTGCTGTTCATACGGTAGCTCTGATAATACGTGGAGAATTGTATAAACAGAGACTTATATTTCATTGATACACAATTTTGTTTAAATACAATTACATAAAAAATATATATAAGAAAACACAGTTATTATATCAAATACAGACAAAATTAAATACAAAGAAGAACAATCGTCTATGGTGCGAACGGTTTTCATACGGACTATAGTATTGGTTATAGTTTTTCATAGTATTGGTGACGATATTATAAAAAATCATCATTAATACTATAAAAAACTGCCATTAATACTGTAATCTTCATTCAGACCGTTCTTACCATAAAATTTTCACAGAGAATAATATAATCAATACAGATATCAAACATGAGCAGCATTAGAAATGTGAGATATGTTTCTTAATACCAACAACCTCATACAGTTTCGCCTTAGTCGTCATAACTTTGATCTTTAAATAATTTTTTATTTACTTTTTAACAACTTTAAAACGTGTATAGAGTACATGCACAGTTTTATTGGATGTCTGATACCCTAATTTTGTTGTTTTTTATTTTTTATTTTATTTTATTTTTGTTAAAGTAAATATATGATATGTTTTAAAACTGCAAATATATAAGAAAAAAAAGTTTTATGAATTAAAATGTATAGAAAAAAAAAAAAAGAATTTAGAGATTAAAATACTTTAAAAAAAAAACAGATTAAAGTGCAAACTATGAAAATAGTTATGGTAAAAGGGCCAATAAACCCTGAAACAAAAAAAAAAAAAAAAAAAAAAAAAAGAAAAAAAGAAAAAAGAAAAAAAAGTGGTGTTTCGCTGCTCACTCTTCTCTGCGCGGTCGCTGGCTTCAACGTCTCTCGAATTGCAGATTTTCTCTCGTCATCGTCGTCTTCGTCTTCGTGTTTGTTTCCATCTTAACGTTTTTCTTTTTCTTGTCTATTTTTCTATTCGCTCTTTATTTTTTTTCCCTTCTTTCGCTGTCCAGATATGAGATTTCAATTTTTTTGGCTTCGTTTTTTCTATTACGAGCATTTTGAGCTACATGATTTGGGTGTTTGTTCATTCTCCACTTTAATTGAGCAAGAAGAATTTTGGGGAATTTTCGATTTTCCACTGCTTTTTAGATGTTAATTTATTGCATTTTCTTCAGTTTCGGTGGCGTTATAGATAATGCAAATCCCATTTTAATGGAAATTAGAAACACTTCCCCCCCCCCCCCCCCCCCCCCCCCCCTGGCGTACTGCTTGCTAGCGATTTGAGTATGAAAATATCTGGATACATTTTATTTTTCCCATTTTTCTGCTAATTAAAAATGTGGGTTTTGATTTTACCATGTCAATCCGGTGTTTGGATTCATTTTATTTGAGTTGTATAACGTTTTGTATGTACATATATCAATCTGGATATTCTGGAGTCAGTTTATGTTGAAATTGCATTAACTTTATGTGTGCTAATAATTGAAAATGATTTTTAATAAACAGTTTTGCTACTTTCTGTAGACATTGCTTACCCCTTGTAAATTATACTACTAATGGTGAAATAATTAGTTTTTGATTGTAAGAAGATGGTGGTGAAAGAACTATCTGATTAGAATTGTACATGGGTCTAAATTTCCCATGCCGAATAAATTTTGAAGAAACCTAAGCTAGCCCTGAGTTAATTTAGAATTTGTACATTTTTGGAAGTTTTATGTTTATGCATATATCACTGTTTCATTTTGGAAGTTTGTACATTTTCTAAAATATATGCATATATCAATGTACGTTTTTGTAATTTTGAAAAAGCTCTCTTCTCTCGTTGTCTTTCAATTTCGGTTTCACTTTGTTTCTGTCAAGGCTCAGAAACTAGAATCCAAACATGCAAAAATAACAAGAATGTAACAGGAGACATTTAGAATGTGAACTGTGAGATTTTGGTTGCAAGCTGTCTAAGGTTTGACCTTAAACTATATTTTTTTGTGTTTTGCGCAAACAAACTAAACCCCTTTCTTGTCAGTTTAATCCAATGGTGCAGTTTTTTCTATTAAACTTGGCAAAATTAGTCAGCCAAAATATAAAATAAAATAAAATAGTTTTTAAATAGAATTTTATGAGTTGTATTTGCATACGATTAATTTCATCAAATTTGTCTGTTGAAATTCATGATTGGATTTAACCATAAAGAAAATAATACAGTAAGAGGCAATTTTAAGGGTTTTTTTAGTTTCAGGCCAAGGTGTCAGATATGCTATAGTGCAAATGATGAATATAAGGAAGTCTATGTTTTTTATTAATTGCCTTTGCATTTGCATGTTTTCCTTCAGACAAATATTCTAATAAAATTTTGGTAACTTTTTTGGACAGACCATTGCTTATTATCCAAGATGGGAACTTCTGCTGAAGCAGAGTATGCTGCTTTTGAAGATAAGGTGAAACGCACTGTTTACATTGATAACCTCTCACCACAGGTGACTGAATCTGTATTGCAAACTGCTCTGAATCAGTTTGGTTCTGTCAAGAGTGTGCAGTTTATTCCGAACTACTTGGGACCAAGTAATCTTGCAAAGTGTGCGTTAATCGAGATGGAACATGCAAAGCAGGTTGAGGGTGTTATCTTAGCAGCAACAGAGTCTCCTTTCATGATATCTGGGATGCCAAGACCTGTGAGGGCACGCCGTGCTGAAATGGAGATGTTTGATGAAAGACCAGCAAAGCCTGGTAGAAAAATAGTATGCAGCTGGATGAAACCAAATGATCCTAGTTTTGCTGATGCCATGCAACTGAAGAATTTTGCTAAAAAATCTTTTGCTGAAGCTGATTTGTTGCTTGAGGTAACTTAAAAGTGTTCAAATAATATCTTTAGCATCAATGTCACTTAAAAAAACACTAGTGTTTCAATAATATCTTTAGCATCATTATCAATTAAAAAACAATATCTTTTTACATTTTTCTGGAATTGCTCGTTATTATTTGGAGTTCTTTTGCGAAAATTGTTTTCTAATCATTGTTACTTATATACAGAAACAGCTGCAGGAAGAAGAGAAGCTTGCACATCAGCAGCAAGATACTCTCAAAACAAATTACAAGAAGTATGAGATGATAGATGCCCTACTCGCTGATGGAACTGCTCGCCGCTTGGCACGTCGTTATAACATGAATGTTGCAGATGACTAATCGACCTTTTAAAGTTCTACCAGGTAGTAAAACAGTATATTGGATTATGGGATTGGGGATAGTTGAGAAAAGTAAAGCAACAAATAGAAGAAGGTAACAGAAAGGAAAAAGCAAAAAAAAAAAAAAAAAAAAAAAAACAAAAAACAAAACAAAACAAAAAAGACAAAAAAGAAAAAAAGAAAAAATAGATAGAGATAGTGAGATTAACAAAAGCTCAATACAGTTAGAGCTAATACAACTTGCTTGGTAACCAACTTAAGCTGTTGTGGACAACTTGAAATATAGATATCTCTGATACCCTCCCTCAAAACAAACTCTTCTATGATCTCAAATATGCTTTTCACTTTGACAGTGTTTTAATTTCTTCAGTGTTTAGCTTATTTCTCAGGTCCAAAAATCTTGCTGACCAAGAGGTTTTGTAAAGAGATCTACTACTTTTTCTGTTCTCAAGTTGGAATATATCTAACTTCCAAAGACTTCTCAGTGACCTTGTCTCTAACAAAATGTAGGTTTCTCTGTGTTTAGCTCTTGCATGTAAAACAGGCTTAGTAGCCAATGAAGCTGCACCAATATTTTCACTTCACACAATAGGGCAAATAATTTTTTGTAACTCCTGAGATAAATTCTGCAGCCAACGAATTTTGTTTTGTTACAATTCCGGGAGATGAGATTATTCCTTTTAATAATCCAAGTTTGATTGTTCCTTATTATTTATCTCAACGCCGTTCTCAATGAACCACCGTGGGATCTTGTAAAAACTAAGAGAGTACTCACAGTAGGTGAAATATCTGGTCTAGTGATGGACAGATATTGAAGAGCTCCTTCTGTAAATTGTTGGTTCAAGAAAAGTTTCATCATTAAATTGAGAAAGTTTCTTGCTTAAACACATTGGAAAAGAAGCAGCCTTTGCACCTTCCATTTTTGTCGTCTTCAATAAATCTGAGATTGTACTTGGTTTGACTGAAAATCATTATTGAATCAGCCCTAGCACCTCAACACATGCTAATTAAATGGGGATATTTATACTTTTTTGGCTACGTAGGTAGTCAAACAGTACATGGATAATGAAATTCATACTTTCTTTTTTGGCTAACTAGATGGTAAAGCAGTATATAGATAATGGATTTTTGGTGATCTAACTTTGAGATTAAAGGCTCCATCCGTTTAGAGAAAATCAGGAAGTAGTTGGCAAATTGTGTTCTGTAAGTCCTATAATTTTCAGTGTAAGTTACGGGTGGGCATGAATTGGATTGGTTCGGTTTTGGACCAAAATATAGTTCAATCCATATTTTTCGGTTTAACTAATATAAAATCAAATCCAAACCATTGAAACGTTAAATTCAAACCAAATCAAACAATTTATAATTGGTTTGGTTTGGATTGGTTAATTTGTTTGAAGGTTACTAGTTTATAAATATATAATACAAAGTAAAAGTTTTCCAAACATAAAATATAAATAACAAATTATAGTTATCCAAATATAAAATACAATTAGAGTAATCCAACATAGAATAAAATATAAGATTGCAATCTATAATATCCAGCAACACTACTTAATGTTAAAATAAAATAAAATAAAAAAATATAAAAATGAAAATATATATATATTAAAAATTAATATATAAAAATGAAAAAAATATAGAAAATATATAATTTTTTAATTATATAATATATGATTTGGCTTGGATTGGATTTATACTTCCAATCCAATATCCAATCCAATTCAAATAATTTATGATATTTTGAACACAATCCAATCAAATTTATGTAAAAATTCAATCCAAACAGCTAAAAATGGATTAGATTGATCGATTTAAACAGGTTGGATTAGATTTTGTCCATGCCTAGTGCAAGCTAGTAACGCCTAGCTTTAAATTTGTATGCATAATATTGTTTTTCTAAAATAATATGTGAATGTAAATTTTGTAAAAGGAAATCAATCGTATATATGTGAAAAGTTTAAACTTAAGAATTAATTAGTATAAATTACCTATGTTTCTATCCGATGAATCATACTATTTTATACTCAAATTTCATGAGAGGAATTACAATACTTCCTCAACAATTTTATCAATCAATAATGCTAAAGAATCTAATTATTTGCTAAATTTATTTACTTGGATGACATGACAAAAGTTTTTTTTATTAAGTTTCACTTGCTCATATCTTTGTTATATGAAATTTTCAACCACTAATATATAACCACATCATTTAGCACCCCCTAGCATTATACCCTCCATGGATTTAAACTGATTTGTAATATAAAAAACATGGGAGTCCTCATTTTCTTGCAATTTTCCTTTTTTGATCTTTAATTTGAAAGACGTCAATCTAAAAATTTTAAAAATATAATTTAATTCAAAAAATACAGTTCTCTTTACTTGGGAGTAGAAAGATTTGGGCACTCAACCATTTCCTAAAAGTAGACAATGGCTGAGTCATCGGTTACGAGCCATAGGACTATTGCGAAGGCACTAAACCCACAAAGGACATTGTCTCTACTTTTATCATTCAGACGCTTCCACTTGAAGCTGTGTTATTTTAGCTACACATATTTGAATTGCTTACTAAAATTTCCATTATGCAGAAGGAAAACTTCTCTGAACAAACAATATTCTTTCTTGATCTTCGAGGAGTGAAATTTAAATTCCGTGCAATTGATATATCTTGATTGATCATATAATTGAGAATTTCTCTAATTACATCACTTAAAAGTACACTTAAATAACAATTCATAACAAGTAGGGACAAAAAATTGTGACATCTTCTTATGGTAGAAGTCTTCTATCAAAATTTGACATCCTAATTCTATAAAGGGGGGCCAAAAAACAAAAAAGAAAAAAAAAAGAAAAAAGGCCTTATATTAAGAAGAAATTGAAAAGAAAAAAATATATATTCTGAGACTGGTCTAAGTAAGATAAAGAATACAAAAGAACACTGGTGAAACCACATCGGTAAGCTAAAAACAGGCGGGAACCAACAACTGTGTATGGTGCCACCAAATGTTGCTTGCTACTTCTCTATCTAAATCTTCAACCGAAAGAAATCCAAATAACTCACCGTCATGTGTACTTTTGAGTTCTTTTATGTAACGCTTTTTATATAATGCAACTTAGGGAAACCCTGTGAAGTAGGAAAGGGATCCCAAAGAAGTAGAAATGTATTTTCTCCTCAGTCCTTTATTCAGTGATTGAAGAATCTCACTCAACCTTTGTATTCATCCTATCTGTCCTTGCCAAAAGAATTGGTTCAAAGAAAATTCCTGTACAAAACAAACAAAAACACAGCCTCTAAATCAATGATCACGCATGCACAGCGATTAAACATAGAAATAGAAAAGCTTTTCTAGTGATGTATAACAATAACAAAGCACAAAACCCCATTGACAGATAAACGATGCAGCCACAAAAAATAAAATATTGAACTCTACCACTCAATCTCATATTTCTTCTGCTTGGATACTATAACAAAATATTGAAAATTTGAAAACCAAAGTTATAAGTGCCTCCAAGGAGATTTATGGTAAAAAATAAGTGTCTAGTTAGGAATATTAGTGTTTACTTGTTTTATATTTAAATTTACAACACCCATTCTCAATAATTTACTTAGAATGTTTGTATTTACTTTGTTGTATATTCAAATTTAGCAGATAGTCTTCTTGGTAATTTACTTTGACATAGTGTTTGCTTTGACATATATTCAAATTTACTAAAGGGTAATCTTGATAATTTCTATAAATGTTTATTGTATTCAAGTTTAGTTTAAAGACTGCGCTTTTTTATGTGGATCTTTAACTTTTTTAGTTAGTCAAGGCCTAGTCCTAAACCTAATCCTCTTGCTATATGGTACCTTTCAAGTAGGCTACATACAATGCTATATATCTTCCAACTTACATGAGATAACTACAACATCGAGTAAGGAGCAGCAACACACTCCAACTAACTTTAAGTAGGCAGAAGTGGCTGCCTCTCATCAGGTCCCACACGGTGACTAGCCTGGAAACAGGTAAATTTGTAACAAAAAGTTAGCCAGTGTGATAAGAAGGTGAAAAATCAAAATTCACAAAACATGGTATTTGCAGCTTCAAACCTCTTCATTTGCTCCAGCGGTCATATTTATAAAGGAATCTTTTGATCTGAAATACAAAAAGTTTATTAGAAACTAAGTTGGAGACCACATAATTCTTCATCTAGATGTTTTCCCAAACATTTGTACAACCAAATTTAATAGTCAATATATCTATATATATACATGAATAGGTCGTCTGAAACCACATTTGAAAGCAAGTATTGTACTTAAGTAATTCGTACAATAGAAATCAGCAAAAAAAGAATGGGTACACACCTATGATTATCACGGGCTTCTAACAGTTCCACCGTCCCATTTTGTTCATCTTTGACTTTTGAAAGGGGTGAAAAGAACTAAATGACAAAATGAAACACATGAAAGTCAATCAATCAATCAGAAATAAAAGAAAACTTCATTTTAAGGTTTAGATTTATCTGGTTTTAAAATTTTACCTGGTGCATCGAGATGAACACTATAGAAATCCCTAACATAAAATTCATGGTCAAAGTATGGCCAAACAATGCAGCAGATGCAATGCCAGTAAAGATTGTGGCAACTGTGGACGAGTATTTCTTCAAAATCGTATCTGAACACATCAAATAACATAAATGAGCTCCAAACTAAAAGTTCCCACGTTCAATAACAATGGAAATTGAGTACAAGATATGAATAATATAGTATTAACATATTAGAAAGTGTACTGAGAAAATTTGATTTTTAAAAAATTCCATGCACAAATGATATTTAACCTGCATATTTGAAGAAAAAGGAGGACAGAATTCCTTGGGCTGCATTGTTAGCTATCAGAAGCATAGTAGCTTTAGAATGACCTTGCAGTATATCAAAGCTACCAGGACCTGAAATTAAAAACAATATAAGGTCCACAACTCAGCTTGCATTCAATAACTGATAAAAGCAATAGCGGCAAAAATATTGACCACCTTGCATTTAGGTTGTCGTGTGCTCTAATTTACTTATTATGGTTTATGTTTGTTATATTAAATAAATACGTTACTTAAAAAAGTCCAGATATGACTTTATTGTTGTGCAAGTATTGTTGCTCCTTTGGTCAACAAAAGTTGAAATTTTCTGCATAGATCAAATGAGAAAAATTTGTATCCACACCTTTTACAATGACAGTTCCCAGTATTCCTAGAAAGTTGAATATAGCACCATACCCGTATAAAAATAGGTTCTGCAAGGTAAAAGGAAAATCACAATGTAGAGCATATGAAATTATAGCTTTCATCTATGGAATACAGTATCAGAACTAGAATGTCGCAGCACAAGAATAATAAGAAAAACAGTGTAAGAGTTTTTAAATATATTTTACCACTGTAGGTTCAACATATTACGGATTCATCTTTAAGATGACGAATTATCATGTGTCATCAACTTAGGTCAGTGTACTGACCCAAAAGCAATGAACCACAAGCCCAAATGAATTAAAATATCCCCACCTAGACAGAACACAATGTCTGTCCTCTTTGACTTCTCAACACCAAACTAAAGACGCTTCAACCTTCCAATTTTCTTGGGGTATCTCTGACTACAAAAGCTCTATAGGAAATTATTCTTTTGTGACAAAAAGTTCCATATTCTAGATTCCAGACCAGGGCACATAGACCAGAATTTCAGAAATAATCATGTAGACGCTACATAGCAGCACCATGACCAATTATAAATGCAGTTCTGAAATCTTTGACATTATATAGAGTAAAAAAAAGAGGGGACTCAAGCTTGAAGTAGATTACATTTAAATCTTTTAAAGCAGCAAAACCGATGAGTGACCCTACTTGTACTTACAAACTTGCCAGTATGGTAACTCATGGTAAATGGTATATCATTGAAAATCTAGTAGATAATATTCTTGAGAAACAGACATTTGCATCATGACTGTTATCAATTTATTACCTGGAGGTAAATGCTAGTATCATATTGGCTCTTCAAAGCATACTCATTGTAGACAGAGGCCAAAGAAGGAACAGTTACCTGTACAATAAATTCTCAAAGTTAAGTCCCTATTATACAACTAATGCATATAGAAAACATATAGCAAACCAGATAGTAAGTTCAACCAAATCTACTTGCACAAGAGTACCATATTGCATGTTAGATAAGAGGAAAACCACTCGTGCACAAAAAGAAAATAAATATTTCACTTACAAAGATCAATGTGTAAACGTATGCACCAGTTGCAACTGGAAGACCCAAAGCAGTGGTCCCTTCGGGTAATGAACGCATTTGATTTACACTAATTCCGATGAGCAAAAGAGCAAGGGCTTCCCACTGCAACAAAGCAATATAAGTTTTACATATCCCACATAGCAAACATGGAATAGAATTTTCAAGTTAAAAAATGGCTCAGAAAGGTTTATGTCCAAAAGAAATGATACAACTTTAAATTATTAAAATTCAATCGTTCAAATAAAAGAAGATATGGTCAGGGAACAAAGTATTCAATTTTTATTTTTTTATTTTATTTTTTTATTTTTTATTTCCATTCATTTGGAAAGCTGGAGACCGTGTCATAAGATAATGACCTGAATTATCGAAAACCGGCGTTTCATTATTATCTTCAACAAAACTGCAATAACCAAAACCTGCATATCGACAGATAATTACCGTATTAACCACAAAGGAAGTGAAGAACTTAAATAGACTATTTTATTTTAAGAAATTACCACATACACATGCAAAAGAGATCTTTTCTAGAAACAAATACCAAGTTTCGGTGATTTTTCAATGTTAGGAAATTAAATATATGAATGGCATATGATTTCTTTGGTGCTTTTTCCTGGTTCAAGATCGCAAACTAAATCAAATATCTCAAAATCGCACAAAAACCCAAGTCTTGTGTCCTAGTAACATCTTATATCCACACCGATGCATGAGGCAATCATCTCTAATGCAGAATTACTTGCAAAGATACAGAATTTATGTGTGAGAGAGGGACTAAGGAGGGGATGTGGAGGGGAAGACAGAGCAATTGGAACATTAAAATGGATTACCCTTCCTAAATAAAGAAGAATGTTTCATTATAGTTTAGCAAATGACCACCTGTAGATTATAAGTTACTAAATCAGCTTTACAGCTGCACTAATCACTAGCTTAAGTTCAAATAAGCAAAAACACTGTCTCTGATTTTGTCAAATAGAGAGGTATTTTTGTTTCCCAGACTCACTTTAAACTGAAAATCATTTCACCCGAATCAAGTCATTTAGAATCCTGAAGAGATGGCTTCAAACAATTCTAATAAAGATCAAAATCACATCTTCATAAATTTAGCTTCCATGTATGTGTTCCAAGATGCTAAAAGCTTGTGCTATGGGAACTGGGAAGATTAGCAGAATCATAACCAACAATACTATCACTAGGAAACTTAGCCGTGGGAGGAGTACAAAAACTCATAGAAAATTATCTATCGATAAAGACTACAATATTAAGAGATGGCAACATTCAAATTTTTTCCGATGAAAAGTAGGAATTACAATTGTCTTCTTTGTCATACCTATAACTGAAAATAGAAGAAAAACAAAAAAGAAGTTCTAGAACACAACAATACAACTGTTATAGCAGGATATTAAATGCATCTTTTAAATGTTAGAGAATGTTGAGTTAAAGATGTTCATGCAAATAAAGTACTAGCAAGCAATAATCTACTGAACTTGATAACAGAAACACTGCAAAATAAAAAAATATCCACAAAACTGCAATCATTACTGGCATGTGATAATTCCAAAGAGCAAGTGCTTCATCACATATCAGATAATAATATCCCCCAGATACCAGAAGCAAACAATACGAACAAAGTACCTTCAAATTACTGAGCATCTTCACAGTTGCAGGGTTGAAATATAACTGTAAAATAATAAAATTTACTTCAACTGGTTAGTTTTTTCAACCAAATAAATAAGCTTCTCGGAGCTGGTTACACATAAAGATGGATAAGATTTTTAAACATCTAGAAGCAACTATATATCAAGATGCCTACAAAACCTAAGCAACAGCCAAGGCTATTCTATACGTGTTACCTCCAAAAGCACAAATACATTCTAAGAGGAATCATTACAAATAAATGCATTATGATATATAAGAACTATACCTGCATAATGAACTTCAGATAGTTATTAATAGCATACAAAAGTGCAGGAACAGCAAGAAGCACATTATTTCGAGCCGCCTGCAAACAGAAGAAATAGCATTGTTTGGTTACCAGCTTTTAAGCATGAGCTCATTATAAACATACTAGAACCAAAAATTACAGAAGATTTAGGATGGGAGAACATGCAATTCTAATTTGTTTATTTGTTTTATTTATTCCTGTTAGCATCAATTTCCTTAAGCATGTGGGACACCTTAAGCAAGCTAGGGAGGGTAATGGTTATTGAGGTTACAAGCTTAAACCCAGGACTTCCTACATGAAAGGATGATTTTACCACCAGGAGTCCCCTAAGGCACTATTTTTTTGTTTTTTGGTTTCCTTTGTTAATCTTCTCTCTTCTTGTAACCTCCATGCCACTTGCCTTTTCAAAATTTACAAGACCTGTGGCTATCCTTACCTTATTAATTCTTGCTGTCATACCTACTCGGTTATCAACCACCCTCACACACACAAAACTATACTATTTATGTCCTTCATGCCAGACTCTCTTCAAGCATAAAATTCCAATCTTTACACTAGATAAAGTCAAATAGTTCTGAAACTTGACAAAAACACCAAAATACTCTCATATTCAGAAATCAATTAGTAGAGAATTTGAATTTATACACCTGATAAATCCAAAATGTCAAAGATGCAATTATTATGTGTACCTGCACAAATGAGGAAATTGATAGAAGAGGCTTCTCCCCAACTTTCTGATTTCTAGCCTGCAAATTCAAGAGTTTTACCAAGAAAAGTAGGGAATTCAAGTCTAGAAGAAATTTAACACAATTCTTTTGCAAACTTCCACAACAATGAAGTACAATGCAAGAGCGCATATTAACTACCCTCCCGACCCACATCTCACACAGAACTAGAGAACATTAAGGAAATCACTCCATCATTATAATATTCCCCATGAATCCTTGATGATATACTACCATTACTTATCAAGACCAAGCTATAAATGTTTGCATAAGAATTATAATTTAAAAAAAAAAAAAAATACTTACATCCCATATATATTTGAGTAGGGAGAGAAGAAATAGTCAACTATACCTGGATACAAAGCATAACAACAGCAAAGAGAACCTTTGCAATCTCCGTCAAAAAGTTAACACTAATTGGGCTAAACTTGAATTTTCCATCCACCTTGGACGTATAAACCAGAATAGGCTGGTAGATAAAACAACAGTAAATCCAATTAGAATGAACATAAAACTGATAAAAGAGTTAAAAAACAGTTAAAATCTTCAGGATCTCACAAGTGAATATTACACCTTATCAGGGTTGATGTAATTACCAATGTTTTTGCAAGATATATAATTTAACAAGCAACTTGTTTTCAATCTTTTCAAGAATTTCCTATGAGCTAAAACTAAAAAGTAATAAGGATACAAATGTAATGGTATATCAAATTCCAATGAAAATATGGATATTTTGAATGTAAGAAAGGTAGTGATTGTGGTAAAATTGACACCACAGCAAGGATGACAATGGTAATGGTAGATTCACTACTATTTGGTTTATAAGTTAGAATTTAATTCACTACAATTTGGTTTACAAGTTAGAACTTAACTTTATTTAATACAGATGTGTATAGTTTTAAATGCCTTCTCAAACTATGTGGTGACTAACTGATACCCCATTTTCCACATCCATAGGTAAATGGTGCTTTATCAAGAACATTATGTTGCCAGATTCAAAGGCCACAAAATAAGAATTGAAAAAATCAGACTATAACATAGGATGTTATGAATCCCAAGTTCAACTTATGTAAATATTCTTCTAATAATGAACATAATCAGAAAAGGAAAAGAGAAAACTTGAATGATGCTTTACCAAGAACATGATGTTGCCAGATTCTATGGGCCACAAACAAATGATTGAAAAAATCAGACTAGAACATAGGATGTTACTCCCAAGTTTAACTTATGTAAATATTCTTCTAATAAGGAACATAATCAGAAAAGAGAAAATTTGAATAGGTACATGGACAAAACTAACCTGTAAACCAACTAGGACACAATCACCAACAACCAAGAGGATATTGAGCGCACGTTGCTTGGATGATACCCTGCTCTTGTGCCGGTCATAAGCCCTTGAAAATGATTTAGTGGTCGGTGAAACCAACTTTGAGTGGCACACACTGCATTCTATCATCCCGCCCTTCATCAATATTCCCCCAAACCCTCAAAATCACAAAATTGAATCTGCAAGCCCAAAAGAAAAAAGAATAAAATTGAAAACCTCAAAACAAGATTTCAAACCAAATTCTTCAGGAACTCTTTATCAAATTTCACTGAATATGCATTAAGCTAGAAGTTAAAAAGTGCTAGACAAAAATGTCCACTTAAGTCAACACCTAAGAATCAAGTCTTTGAATCTTAAAATTCATTACCATTAAAACCCAGTAAGACCTAGTTATTAAGCAATACCATATTCTCATCACTGAAAAGAAAAACCATTTTGAAATTATATTTTGAGCTTCATGTTAAGCTCCTTCCTATTCTACTCTCACCAGAAAACAAAGGTAAATGCAAAACTAGATCTGTTCAATTCCCAGAGCTACCACTAAAAAAATCATTAACCGATAAAACTTTTGCATAATTCAACACGATCTTGCCTTCGGAAGAACTAAATTAACCAACTTCCTCCCAAAAAAAAAAAAAAAAAAAAAAACCAATAACAAAAACAAATTAAAGTAACCAATTAAGATCCTCATACAAATAGTAAACGAGACCAAGATTCAGAAAACAAAAATAGAAACAAAAAGAGCTCAGATCTTGCAAACCCAGAACCAGAAACTGAAGCTAAGCATTCAAAAAAGCAAAAAGTAAATAATAATCAAACTTTAACAATCTAACTAACCGAATTGCGAATTGCGATTATGACCGGACATAAACAATTTCCAAACCCAGCATTTATTAGAAAACTGTTTATCTCCCTCCGGTAACGATGCTCACGGCCAGATCCGCAGCTACCGGACGTTTCTTTTCCGTCTCCGAAATTGAAAATATCCTCAGATTTAGTGGAAAATCACAATAGAAAAAAAATTTAAATTTGGGGAAAAAATTTAGAAACTTTATAATGGAATTCGAAATTCCTCCTTTTCGATTTGACGGATTGGGAATTTTGAATTCCCAAAGATGCGAGGAATATGCACAGAGAGAGAGAGAGAGAGAGAGAGAGAGAGAGAGGCAGAGGACTTGTGGGAAAAAAAATTGTCTATTAAAGAGAGCTTCTTCTTTGTTTCAAATTATTTTATTTATTTTATTTTTCAATTTTTTTTGTCCTATATTAATATATTTTTTTATTTGAATATTTAGTGCTAATGCTCTAAAGTTTTGGCATTTCTATATCTACCTATAAAGTATCAAATTTTTTGATAAAAACCCATGAAGTATCAAAAATTAGTGTCAACATCTTTTGAATTTGTGAATTATGTGGCATTAGTCAACAACTTTCATAGCTGATGATTTCTTAATTGTTTGATGATAACATAATTTTATTCCAATTATATCTCTATTTAGAAAAGGAAAATTTATAATTTTGTTGTAATTATACCTTTAAGGAAGGATAATATATGCAGTACATATGAAATTTAACAATTAAAAAAATTATGATAACATGATTTTAACTATGCTATATTATTTATATCTTGTTTAGTATGGTTTTTTGCTTTTTTTATTTTTTAAAAAATATTTTCTATCAAAATTATTCTCAATTGATTTTAAAAATGCTTTTAAAGATGTGGTGCATTTATTGAAAATTAGCAAATTATTTTAAATGTAGTTTCTAAACTTTAAAAGTTATTTTTGATTTTTCAAAAACCATATCAAATAGGTTCTTATACATTTTAGGGAGTATTGTTGCTAATTTAATATTATTAAAGTGTAAAAATATTAAAAAGAGTAGGGGCATTGGTGTAAAAAAAAATATGTTTTATTTTTTAAAGTTTATTTAATTTTATTGCTTTTAATTTACACAACACGATATTCGGTAGGGAGAAAGTGACAGGTTGAAGCAAGGGAAGGTGACGGACCAATGAGACGAGAGATTTGGATTGAAAAGAAGTGGAGTCAAAGTGAAATTTGATAAGGGAGTTGGAGGGTGTCGTATTTGTGTTGGTGATGTGAAAAGTGGTTGTCGTTTTAACTTTTGTTTTCGGGTGGCTCAGCCGTACCTTTCGCTTCAATTTGTTGTACTCTTTATTTACTTAATTTTTTTTTATTCCCCTAATTATTCCATTCAAATTAAAAAAAAAAAGGAAAGATACATTCTATGGAAAATCAAATTGGATTGCACTCTGTGACGTGCTGGCTTATAAGTTTGGTAAAGCACAAATTTGTGGTGTTTTTTTTTTTTTTTTTTTTTTTTTCCTTTTACTTGATCATGCATACATTTGTTGCATGGAAGCCAAATATATATACATATATAATATTAAAATATAATAATGTGTTAAAATGTTTTATCAAATACCAATGTGAATTATTTTCCTTCCAAAACTATATTAATAGCAATGATGAACGATTTAAATTAAATATTATCTATAATTTTTTTGGAAAATATGTCAAGTTTCAAAATGAATAATTTATAGTAGATAATATTATTTAAAATTAAAAAAACTTTAAATTGAAAAATTAGTAAAATTATAATATTAAACAATAAATATTATATAATATTTATTATAAAAAAGAGCTAGAATGATAATTATTAAATCTATATTTAATAAAGGCATAAGTTTTGTTAATCATAAATATACATATTTATATACGAATTTGACTAATATATATAAGATAACATATTTTAAACATGATACAAATAATTGTAAATAAAAACAATGAACTATATAATGTAATGAAAACTGTATAAAACTAATGACTATAAGTTTGATTAATAATTATGACTGAGTTAATTTTTGTTATTTTGATTTAATCTCAAATTTTAATTAGTGTTATGTGTTAATTCATGTGCTAATTTTATTTCTTTAACAAGGATTACAATATTATTAAATAATTATTCTACCATTTAATTATTTTTATAATTATATTATTATATTCTCAAATATAGAAAATGCATAAACTTGAGCTAGAATGATAATTATTAAATTTAAATTTAAAAATTGATAATTATTTATGATTTCAATATTTAATATTAAATTATCTAATATATAATATTTACCGTAAAAGAGAATTCAAGATTTTTTAGGAAAATATGTCAAGATATGATAAATATGATTTTTATTGATCATAGATATACATATTAATTCATAAGTTTGACTTATATCTATAAAGGTAAGATATTCTATATATGGTACAATAATTGTAAAAAAAAAAAAATAACTTATATAATTTAATGAAAATAATTGTTCTTAAGAATATTTTAAAATATATATAAAAAGAAAAATCCATAAATTAAAAGGAAAAAAGTAAATTAGATAACAAATGAGATTTAGGGGAATACAATTATTTCATTTAAATTAAATTATTTATATAATCAAATTAAATCTTTTTTTATGAAGAGATAATATATATTTGAAATTTATATTGGAGAGATAAATATATGGTTGAAATTTATATTTTAAAATATAAATTTCAAAAAATTAAAATTAAAATGTCAAAAATTGAATTTAATAAAAAGGTCAAATTGAAATTCAAAATCATGTTTCGTCGGAAGTCTTTCATATCTATAAATAGAGGAGGAAGCCAAAAAAAAAGGTTGGAAAAATAATTGAGAAAGGCTAAAAAAAATACAGAGAAGAAAAAAAGCAAAAATGAAAAAAGAAAAAAAAAAAGAAAAAGCATAGAGAAATAAAAAGATGATGACATAAATATTGGTGTTATGCAAAAGATTAATATTGTAGATATTATATATGAAAGTTTTCCAATATAAAAAATTTTATATTTTTAATTGTTTGCTGATATTTTAAATACGGTTAAACTTAATGAAATGGAATTATTTGGTAAATATAAAGTTGATTATGTAATAATTTATGCCTTTATACCTGATTTTTTTTTTTAATTTTGTTGAAGATTTAATTGGAGAGGTTGTTGTAAAAAATAATGCTAAATGCCAAAAATTTTATAAAAAGACAAAATAAGCTCATTAATATTATGTTTCAGAATCTAGAATATGCTTCATCTATTGATTTTTTTTAAATGTTAAATAATAAATATTTTTTGCACGTATTATTGTACAAGGTTTGATATATGTGTATATATATATATTTTCAAAAAAATAATAAAAAAAAGCTTCTATATAGTTTATGAGTGAATTCATAGATGAAATTAATAGTCATCAAAAAGTTAAAAAATTTAAACCTATACTTCAAATATATAATGCCAAAAAATTCATAAGTTATATTCATAATTTTTTAAATATACATATATTTCAATTTAATACTTTATTTATGAAATGTTGTTCACATGATGTTTTAATATTTAATTTAATTATAATTAATTAATTTTTATAGATAATTATAAAAATAATATATTGCTATTATACCTCCTGTGCATCGTTATTATACCTCCTGCGCATCGCATGGATTTAACATTAGTTTGTAATAGTAATTACTTCAAAAATATAATATATTTATTTTACCACAAAATTGTAGAAAAAGATAGTTGTAAAAAATGGTTATAATTTTTATTTATTCTTCTTTCTAGGTTTTGAAACAAAATCACCTTTCTTTTTTGGAGAAAAAATCGTAGTTTTTGAAAAAATAAAAACAAAATGGACAAAACAATATTTTATATAAAAATAAATGACAATATTTATAAAAAATTATTTTTATTTTGTTTAGAAAATAAATGACTTTGTATTTCCTTTTTTTGCTTTAAAGCTTTATAAGTTTGGTTTTTTTCTTTCTCCCATAAGAAAATAAGCAGATATGAAAGGTTCCTTTTTTTTTTTTTTTTTTTTGGAAAATTAAAATCCAATATATTAAGAAGAAGAGCTAGATAGATCAGAGGATAAACAAGCGTAACCTGTTTGGGTTACACCTTGCGCAACACCCATTTGTTGAACAGGGAGAGAAAAGACATTGAAAGCTAGGAAAACGTCTAAGCAATTCGTGCACTTTGGTCATCAAAAAGCATTCCTCAATTAGACCTTAACTGAGACATAGATTAGATCAATTGCCTGCTTAGAGCCCATTTTGATTGTCCCTACCATAAAGTCATTATCAACAGCAAGTGTACAAGCTTCCTAGAGCACCAAAAGCTCCAATGCTAAAGGAGAGTGCTGTTTAGAAATGACTATTCCCATGACACCTAAAAGCTCTCCTATATAATTCCTAACAATAACTACAGCACTAGACACTATTGAATCATATATAAAGCCTCCATCCACATTTATTTTGATAGAGCCATACTCAGGAGGTCTCCATCTTTGACATATAAAATCATTATGAGCAAGAAAGGATGAAGCATTGTCAATAAGCTGCATATTAGACTAACTAACTAACATTACCATTGTAAATGGCATTTCTCTAATACCAAATAGCCACTGTAATCATCACAAATAATTCCAAATGGCCAATAGACATAAAGCCTTCCTTTAACATGCATAAATCAGCAATCGATCCAAAATGAAATTGTTTTAAAATCCCATAGAAATCAGTTAGCTTCCACACCTTACAACCATCCTTACAATTTCATAATGCGTGAACCACATCCTCATCTTCCTTATTGCAAAGCCAACACAAAGTAATTTTCCTCCATTGTATATTCCATAGAGTTGGTAGAACATTATGAGATGATCTCCATAAGAACGTCTTAGCTTTTTGGGGAATATAGACTATCCACAATTTAGACCACCATCTCCCAAAAGTTACTGAAATAGATTCCCTCACACAATGTTTTTATCGTTCCTTTTTAGTTTTATTCCAAGCCATCTAATACCCAAATTTGACCGTATAATAGCTTGGACTTTAGGTAAAACCAAGCAAGTTTATCTGGATAATTAACCCCATCAATCTGTAAGCTAATAATGTGACTCATTTATAAAGGATAAAAATGTTAAGCTTTTAAGCTATGTCTTCCACTATCCTAAACGAGTGATTAATTATGCCGTTGTCGTATTCTCTCTAAGAGTAGGGATGGCAATTTACCCAAATTATCCCATCCCATGGTGCCCTATTGCTAATGGGATGGGGATTCTACAACACCCCGTCTCGAAGTACGCCGAGTTTGATCGATGTTGACAGAGTTGGTCGTGTTGACTTTTTGTTTTGGATGAAGTTTTTCATTGATTGAGGCACCGTTGCGAAATACACATCAATCTGAATTCGTAAACTAATAGCAAATTGAAAATGGAGCTACAATTTGGAAGTTATGAGTGAAACAAATTGCAGTCCGATTTGTCTGAATGGCGCCGTATTTGAATTTTTATGCTTATAAAATTTGATTTTGACTTATATATAGTTATAAAGTACTCATCGATACGAGTTCATAGACTAGCGGCATACTTAATTTGGACATTTAGTTAAAAAGCTATGGACCTGTAAAATTTTTCCAAGACTATATTTCTGTGTACTAGTCTATGATAAACGTGTGCACAATGCCCATCGATACTGCTCCACGTGTAAAAAATTTGACCAATCTCGTGAGTGCACAAGGGCACCCATGGGTGTTTTGATTGGGTGAGGAAGGTGTAAGAGAGGAGAGAGGGGAGAGAGAACTGATGACCACTGGTTCGTTGTGCTCTGGCCATCATCGACATGCACACACTGGACCATCAGGTCTGCGACCACAGACCGACCAAGTTTCACAACCATCATGCCGGAGATGCATCGAGAATGACATGTTTTCTGACAATGGTGCCAGCCATTTTGCCAGCCAATTTCTCTTAATCTGGCCACCCATTTTCGTCACCGCCCACACCACCATGTTATCCACCCTTCGATCTATTTCTCATTAAGTTTCACGGCCAGTGGCTTTCATATGCACTGTCGCCAGTGACGTTCACCGACAACCATGGTAGCTTACAGGAATTCTTTATTTTGGTGAGTTTTCGATGTGCTCATCCACCTATCCCCCTATTTTGATCTCCTTAAACCCAAATTCGAGGTCCATTTCCTCTAAGTTTCAAGAGATTGGGAGATTTTGTAACACCCCGTCCCTAACCATGTCGGAAATTTTTGCACGTTGACCGAGGTTGACTGTTGACCGTTGACCAAAGGGGTCAAAAGTTGACTTTTTGAGGTACCGTTACGGAGTACACATTGGCACGAGTTCGTAGACTGGTAGCACGTCGAAAACGGAGCTACGGTTTGAAAGTTATGAGCAAAACAAGTTGAGGTCCAAACAGTCCAAGGGGTGCCGGAGTTGACTTTTTATTCATGCAAGGTTGAGCGTTGACTCATGCATGGTTGTGAAGTGATCGTCGATACGAGTCCGTAGACTAGCGGCACGTTCGATTTGGACATGTGGTTTGAAAGTTATGGACCTGTAGAGTTTTTCAAATACCGTATTATTTTAATATTATTTTTAAACGCGTAACGATGTGTCACGTGTGACTTAATGAAAGTGACCATGTGTCACCATGTTGAGAAGCCACATGTCAACCATGTGTAAAATCAAATTATTTTTATTATTATTTTAAATAACAATATTTTTTATTTAATTATTTTTATTTTTCCTTTTTCCTTTTTCTTTTTCTTTTCCTTTTTCTTTTCTTTTTCTTTTTCTTTTTCTTTCTTTTCCCCACGTGGGAAAACACCCTTCTTTTTCTTTTTTTTTTCTTTTTTTTCCTTTCTTCTTCCCCGAGCCACCAAAACACGCACAATTTTTTTTTCTTTCTCCCACCGGCCGTCTCTCTCTCTCTCTCCTTGCTGCACCTTTTCCGGCCACCCATAGTCCTCACGCGCCGGCCACCAAGGAAGCCCAGCCCGCCGCGACCTCAGCCACCAAATTTCCCGGCCTGTCGCCGCCGGACGCGCCCAGATCGGGCCGGTGAAGCCGGCGGCGGCCGGTTATGTTTTTCCTGCTATTCTCGCCGTTTCCGACCAACCCAGCCCGACCCATACCTCTATCCCACTATTTTTGACCCCTCTGAGTCCATTTCCGGGGTTAGTTTGCCCAAAATCCCCACCGTTTGAAAGATTCCTCAAGATCAAAACCGGCCGAAGCTTCCCGACCAAATTCCGGCCACCTCCGGCGGAATTGGGGTCGATGGAGACCGGATTTGTGATCCTCGTCCCACGAGCTTCAATTTGGTATATCATTCGCCTATTTTGGTTAACGTTTGTGTTTTGACCCCCTGGGTACCGGGTATTATTTACCCGATTAAAATATTAATTTATTTGACTGTCTGTGAATTTTGTTCTAGGAGCACCGGTGAGTCGTGAAATTGATCCCGTGGTGGATCGTAGGTTAATTGCGTGCTCCAGGTGAGTGACCCACCTTTAAAAATATTTTTGGGGTAATTAATTGTATTTATGTGGTATTAATTTGATATCTGTAATTTGTGCTCATGTGGTGTATTTTAAATATAATTGGGAAAAATATTATTTTATATATATATTTACCCATTGGTGTTAAATGAAATTTTGGGTCATTAGAAATTCCCGATTATTATTATATTGTGATTAAACGGTATTTATTACACATGAGCAAGTATTTTCAGTAATTGATTGTGTCTGGATTTTATATCATTTTTGGGCAATTAATTATGTTTAATTGGTATTTAAATTATGCTCATGTGGTGTGATTTAATTGTGGTTTTATTTATTTATTATGCATGAGCAAAGTATGTTTCGGTATTAATTGTACGTGGTTTCAGTATTAATTTTTCGGGCATAATTGGGTTAAATATTTTACGAAAATATTTGTTTAAATTTTATAAATTATGCCCGCGGTGTTTTATGGGTTGTTGGTTATCAATGTTTCGTACCGGTTTATTAAATAAAAATATGTGGGATGGTAAGTGTGAGAATTTAATGTATTTCCCACGGTAATTTTGGAAAACGGTACGGTTGGTTATTAATGTTTATTTTTAGACGCACTCATACAGTATTGGTGTTATGGTGTATGGTGTATGGACACGTGGTAGCACGCGGTTATTATGTGGTTTAGCGTGCGGTTATTACTTCACCCGTGAGTTGCCATTGGACCGTGGGCAGGCAAGTTTGTTGTGCACAGCCGCCCCCCTCCTTGGCCGGGTTGATGGTTTTAGCAGCGGTACTGTCGGGACGCCGAAGTGACCATTGCATGTTTCTCTCTTTAACCCCCCGCCAGTCGGTGCTCAGGACGCTGGCTATCGGAGGGCATCACCGGTATATGGTGTGGTGCGTCGGTGTAAATTGCAAATAATGTTTTAAACCCTAAAGGTGTTATAAAATTATTTATTATAATTTATTGTAGTTTATTTATATTTGGGGTATTTAATTGTTTATTTGTTGTTTATTAATTTATTTGGTTCCTTGGTTTTCGGGAAGTACGTACATCGGGTTTTGTGAAAATTTTTGTAAAAGGGGAACTTTTCCAACGGAGTGACTAGTGAGGATTTTGAGAGAAATTATTACTTCAAATATTTATTTATTTATTTATTTAATTATTCGGTAGTGATTTATTAAATCCCTTTTTTGATATATTATTAATATTAAAAGTGTACAGTAGATAGGGTCACTCACTGAGATGATTAGCATCTCACACTCTTAAATTCCGTTTCCCTAGGTCCAGGTTGGAGACGTTGATTGTCCGGGGCGAACCCAACGTCTCAGTTCGTTGCCGAAGGTTCAAGAAGTTTTTCTTCCCTTTTTTCCTCTTGAATTTGTATTGCTTCTTTATCTGTCATTTTATAAATTCCACAGTTAATTGTATAATGCTCTGTATACTGTATTGGACGTGTCGTTTTTATTTATGCACTGGGTTGCTGCTGTTATTATTTGGAGTGCTGTAATTTGTGGAATCAATTTGTAGTTTGTGGGAGGAATAAGGGGATGTTTTTAGAAGTGTGTTTTCAGTGCAGGTAATTTGTGGTAAGTAAATCCCTTAGGGGAGGCTCTGCCGGATTTTCCGTTGGAGGGTTCGGTAGGGTTTCCCTGGGATCAGGGCTTGTCTAGGGTTCCGGGAAAGGAATTCTGGACGGGTGCTGACAAATTTGGTGACAATTGGTGCTCAACCTTCTCAGTTAGATTCTGATCACCATCGGTCTGATCTCCAAGAGGTAAGGTCCAATCCATACTCCTCGTGTTATAAGCTTCGTTTTGGTATATAATTTTTATATTTTGGATAATTTTTGTGTTAGTTCTCCTTGGTAACCGTGTATATTATATTTTGTGTTAGCTCTCCTTGGTAACCCATGTATATTATACAGGATTAAAATATTATTTTAATCGATACTGTGTGTGATTGATATTTTATACACACATGTGAATCATGGGACCAATCTCATGGAGGATCTTGAGTGATTCATGCATTTGAGGTGAGTGATCCTCTTTCAAAAACTATTTTAGGGACTATTAAAAATATATATTTTGTGTTATTTGAATTTTATGAAAAATAATATGTGTTTAATATTTAAAAGAAATAGACATTTAAATGAATAATGCCATCTTATGTTGATTTTAAGATATGTGTTGTTACAAATTTATATCTTGGGCTTTAAAGAAATTATGGCTTTAAATTATTGTTAAATTTTATTTTTGAATTTATTGTGCTTAATAAAATATATTTATGTGGATTTAAGGATTTGAGAAAAATATTTGTTTTAAATTATTATGCTAAAAAATATATTTATGCATTTAAATATTTATGGAGTTGGTTTCATGGTGGTAAAAAAAAAAAAAATTAATATATTTAAATTGATGGATTTATGATGATGGTTTAAAAAGGAAAGGTAGAATTTCATGGGTTTAAAAGATGTGGTAAACCTATTGAAGATAATGTTTTATTGGTTTTAGATACACCATATAAAAGTGTTCTAAACTGTATTTTGTTTGTTAGTGTGCAAGTTTGTATGGTCATCCTGTGGAATGCCATGAACCTGAAGGTTGATAAGTATTATATAGTAAGCATTAGCCACCTCCCTCAATGGCCATATTGATTGTTATAAGGATTGGCACTGTTGGGACACCAAAGCGACTATTTGAAAGTTTTGCTTTTTAACCTCCCTATCAAAGTGATACTTGGGATGTTGGGTACCGCTTTATATTATTGATATATAGTATGGTGTGTCAAGTTCTTTTTTTGACATGATTTTCAAAATAAAAATGTTTTCAAGTGTATTTAAATTTAAAATGTATTTAATCATGTTTTTATCATTTATTTCAAATTGATGTTTTAAAATATATATTACCATATTTTCAGTGTTTATTTTATTTATTTTAAATTGATATTTTAAAATGTATTTATTCATATTTTTATAATTTATTTTAACTTTATGTTTTAAAATGCATTTTATCATGTTTTTATTATTTAATTGATTTAATGTTTTAAAATAAATTTTATTATATTTTTACCATTTATTTCAAATGGATGTTTTAAATTAACTAAACTATTTCTTTTATTATTTAACTGATTTATTAAATTGAATTTTATAAATTATATATTGAGTTTAATTTTGCTTTTATACCAATTTTTCTATTACAAATTTTATTTGTGATTTCATTTCATGATATTTTATTCTAAGTTAAATAATTTATTAATAAATTATTTTCAATGTAAATTTTAAATTTTGAATTACTTGTATTTTATTTGTATTTTTACTTATTATTTATTTCCTTGATTTTTGGGTTATAAAATGATGGGTTTTGCGAAAATAGTTTTAAAAAGGGAATGTTTCCAACTGAGTGAACTGGGTTTTGAGAAAAAATTTTTATTTTCACCTATATATTATTTTTAACTACTTGTTATTTGTTTATTTATTATTATTAATCACCTTTATTTTATTACCTACATTATTATTATTGTTATTATTTATATAGTAATTGAGATCACTCACTGGAATGATTAGCATCTCATGTCTTTAAATCCATTTCCCTAGGCCAATGTTAGTAGATGTTGATCGTCCGGGGACGAGTTCGACGTCTTTGTTCATTACTGAACTCTAAAAAGCCTTTTTCTTTTTTTCCGCTCCTGTAATATTTTTCTCTATCTTTGTGTTGTATTAAATTTTATACTTAACTGTAAACCATATGATGCTCTGTACACTGTATTGGATATTTATTTAATTAATGTTATGCTTGTTCCCTGTATTGAATTACTATTATGAGGTGTAGAAATTTAAGGATCTTTTGTAGTAAGATAGAAGGAATAAGGTGGAGGCTTTTAGAAATGTGTTTTCTTTGCAGAGAATTTTGTGACATGTCCAACCTTTAGGGAAGATGCTGTTGGATTTTCTATTGGAAGGTCTGGTAGGATTTTATTGGGATCAGAACTTATTTAGAGTTTTGGTAAGAGATATTGGATGGGTCCTGACAGTTTTCCTACTTAGTTGGGATAGCAGGGCGGGATTAGGGAATATAGTCCCCACCCTGTACCTCAATCCTATACCCCATTTACACACATATATATATATATATATATATAGATATATATATATAGAAAAAAATTATATTATTTACTTTATATATGTATATTCTTGTATGGATTAAAAAATGATAAGAAAATATTAACAAGTTTTAAATATATTATTTGACAAAAATAAAAAAAATTGTAGAAAAATTTATTTTTTTAAGAAAAGTGATTGAACTGGAAAATGAGGTGCATAATGGGGATTCTCGCCTCGACCTAAGGAGTCTCCACCCCATCTCAACTTTTTACCAAACAGAAAATGGAGTGCGGATGGGGATGAAAAATCCTTGTGAGGTCAGAATCTTTGGAGGCCACTTCATCTTGTTGCCATCCCTAGAATGAAGGCATTGATTAGTCTTAAAAAATAAAATAAAAAGGAATACACACCATCAATGAAATCAATCTTGACCTTGTAGTAACCCACACCAAATATGTGAACAAGAAGAACTCCTTGCTGCCTCCATGAAATGACCACTAGAGAAATAATGAGCCTCCATATCTCGAGCTACCAAGGAATTTTGGCCACTCAAAATTCTCCAAGCTTGTTTTGCAAGAAAAGCTTGGTTGAATTTTAACCAAAGACATGAAACCCATACCCTCAAAATCTTTGTGATGGTAAAGAAACTTATAACACCCTAACCTGCGAAAATGCTTAGAATTTGAATTTTTGACCGTCGGAGTTGTTCGGGTTTAACCAAGTGGATTCCACAGTTAAATTTTTTGCTGTGAGCAAAATTTTACTTTGACCAAGGGACCATTGCAAAGTATGTGTTGCCCAGAGTCTGTAGATTAGCAGCATGCTCAATTTGGACCTATAGTTAACATGTATGGATTTGTAAAGTTATGCCTATTTTTTGGGACTGACTCTATCGGGTTTCTATCAAAAAATGTGTAAAGTGGTTTTTGAAAAATATCCCTAATAGGCACCACATGTCACCAAACTGCAGGTGCCATGTGGCATTTCCTTTTCTTTTCCTTCTCTCTCTCTCTCTCTCTCTCTCTCTTTCTCTCTCAACGTGTGTAATGGAGCCCCCCTCTCTCTCTCTCTCTCCTTCTCCCTTGCTCTGGTTAGATTGGCCACTGTTCCGGCAAATGACCTTACACATGCCGACCCTAAGGGAAGCCACTTTACGGCAACATTGGTAGTCAAATTTTATAACCAATCACCAATGGACTAACCCAGATCTGGTTGGCGAAGCTGACATTGGCTGTTTTCCAATTTTGACCATTTTTCAGCTATCCCAACCCAAGCCATATCTCTATCCTTTCTATTTTGGACCTTTTAATTCTAAATATAGCCTCCATTCTTCCAAATTCCAAGTCTTTTAAGAGTTACATCTATTTAAAATTTGGCAAGATTTTCCAGCCATTTTCTAGCCACCGATGGCTAGTTAGGTTTATTTAAACTAAATATTCTCAATTCTTGTCTCACAAGCCTTTTATTAGTATATAATTTACCAATTATGGTTGAGTATTTAAAAGTTTACTATTTTTGAGCTAACTTTAGAAATTACCATAAAAATTGGGCTGTGTGGGTGGTTTCTCCTTGGAAAATTATTGCATTAGGTTCCTTGTGACTAGTAGGGGTTAATGAAATATCCAATTTCATAAAATTGAGCATATATAGGAGAAATCCCAAATTTTCAGGCAATAGGCCATTCGAGGTCACTGTAAGTCCAACTTTGGGAACTCGAAGTAGTGAAAGTAAATTTTTGAAATATTTAGCGCATTTCGATACCTTTAGATAACATATTTGATATCTAAACAATGTTCATGGTGTTTGTTAGGCATTTAATAGAACTTGTAGTGGACCTTACAGTAGGCAATGATGAGCAAACATCAGAACTGTGAGTGACATATTTTTTTTCTTTCTTTTTCTTTCTAAATTATGCTTTGGGACAATATATATATATATATATGTATATATACATATATTTATTATTAAAATTTGGATTTAATATGTTATTTAACAAATTAGTACTAATAGAGTATTTTATAAATGGGTTGCAAGCAAGTTCTCTTTTTCTCTCCCTTCTGTCAAATGGTGTATAGGATGCCAAACCTTATTTCGCAGCATTGGTATATCGTATGGTGTATCAGGTATCATTTCGATGTATATATATATATTAGGGTTTTTTCGATAAATAGCCACCTTACAACTCCATTTTAGAAAAATAGCAAATTTTTTTTTTTAAAATAGCCACCTTGAGACAAAAATACCCTTGATAAAATTGAAAATTACGCAAAAGGTTTTTTTTTTACCTTTTCATTTCTTCCTCTACACAGCCGTTCGTAGGGTTTCTCTAAGGTCACTCTTTACATCTCATCGCCTCTCACTCTCATTTTTTTGTATTTTCTTATATCTCAAATTAAACTCAGGAAATTTTTTTATCTTTTTTCTTATTAGATGAAAGTAAGGAAATATGTGTTTTTTTTGTTTTTTTTCTTTCTCTTTTTTTTGTATTTTTTATTAGTTTAGGGTTTTTTAAGCTTTTTATTTAATATGGGTATGTAAGAAAGTAATTTATGAGCTATTATATGTGATTTTAAAGATACTTAGGTGGCATATGGTTTGAAAATGGGGGAAATTTTGTGTAAAACTGAAAAATTGCGAAAAACAGTAAAAACGGAGGAAATTTGGCAAAAAAGATGAACTTCCGCCAATTTCCTCCAGTTTGTTAGTTTTCGCAAAAATTTCCGCCAATTTTTCGCCAAATTTCCGCCAATTTTCCGCCAGTTTCCGCCAATTTTCCGCCAGTTTTCCGCCAATTTTCTGCCATTTTTCCACCAGTTTTCTGCCAGTAGGAAAAAGCTATATTTGGCGAAAAAAAAAAAACAGAATCAACTTTTTTAATACAGTTAATATGTTTGTTTAGTATTATTCAAAATTTTATATATTTATTGATTTAGTTTAATGTTATTCATTTAATTTTGTAGTAAAATGGAAGATGATGACATTGTAATTGCGGTTTTATACAATGAAACATTGGTACAAAATGATGGTGGTAATTGGGAATATCGAAATGGTAAAAATATAATGGTTTTCGTCGGCAAGAGATGCACAAAATCAGAGTTAGAGGATGAGATTTTCAATTCTATTGAGATAGATCGAAATGAATATTTGCTAAAGCTAAAATGGATATATGGACGATATGCAGAAAAGTTGGATCCTACAGAAATACGATGTGATAGGGATGTGAAATGCTTTCTTCAAGAAGTGAGGAATGGAGGGATGACAATGATGCGGCCTCCATTGTATGTTGAGGTGATTTCGAAAGTTGAACATGTATGTAGAAATGTTCATCAAACAGCATTTGCTTCGGATAGTGGGAGTAATCTTCATTCTTTTTCTTGTCCTCCAATTGGCGCTCGTCTACCACAAGCTTCCGGTACTAAACCTATTCAGGCTACATCTCAGGAAATTATGGCTCAAGAAACTCAGTTTAGAGATCAAGTTGATGTTCGTGGGGCCTGGACATCATTTAACATCCACGAAGGAGTTGATGTTGGAGGTGACTATGCTGAACGGTTTCCTAATGATGAGGAGTATGAGCAGTTGCATCATATTGATCATGATGAGAATTACAATGCAACAGGGGATGATGTTGATCATAATGATGTAGATTTTGATCATGCGTTGCCGGACAATGATAATGATATGCATCCTGAAATGAACAATGAAGGAGTTGATGATGTTAGGGTTCATCGTGCTACAAGTGACCACATATCATCGAGCAACAGAAGTGGTTCTATGGCCATATTTTCGTCAAAGTTCACTGGCTGTGAGAGCATAGTAGTTGGATAATTATTTGGCAACAAACGTGACCTACAGAATAAACTGAGTATCTATTGCATGCGAGAAAATAAGGAGTTCAAGGTGACACGGTCAACTACACAACGGTATGAGGTTGTATGCGTGGAAAATACTTGTAAATGGCGACTACGTGCAACCACATTTAAAAATGGAGAAATATTTGTTGTGAGAATTTTTGATAATGTACACAGTTGCTCGTTAGATATCGTGCATCGAGAACATAAGCAGGCCAGTAGCCGGGTTATCGGGCAATGTATCAAATCTAAATATGAAGGTATTGCACGTGTTTACAAACCCATAGAAATTCAACATGATTTTTTGCAGAAATATGGGGTGAATATAAGCTACAACAAAGCATGGAGAGGTAAAGAGTATGCACTTAACAGTGTTAGGGGATCTCCAGAGGAGAATTTTGCTAAGTTACCTGCCTACTGTTATGAGTTAGTGTCGAAGAACCCTGGGACTGTTACACATATCAAAATAGACGATAATAACAATTTTGTATATTTCTTTATGGCGATTGGAGCAAGCATTAGGGGATTTAAATCCCACATAAGACCCTTGTTGGCTGTTGATGCAACTACATTGAAAGGGAAATACAAAGGGTACATGTATATTGCATCAGGCATGGATGGCAATAAGCAAATATATCCTTTGGCTTTCGGCATTGGAGATGGAGAGAACGAGCAAGCATATACATGGTTTTTCCAAAACCTCAAGGATGCCATCGGAGATTTTCCGGATTTGGTGTTTGTGAGTGATAGACACCCCGCTATTGAAAGAGCATTACGCAAAGTTTTTCCCAATGCATACCATGCGTTGTGCACGTACCATATAAGCAGAAATATTAAAGCAAATAGACATGCGAAAGATGAATCAATAATACAATGTTTCATGCTCGCAGCTAGTGCATATTTGGTTGAAGATTTTGAGTTTTATATGGGGCAAATTGAGGCAAAAAATAGTAGGACTGCCCAGTACATTCGATCATGTGACCCTATAAGGTGAACACATTCTCTTTATCTATGTGGAAGGTACACTATCATGACCACCAATATTGCAGAAAGCTTGAATGGCATTTTGCTAGATGCTAGAGAGATGCCAATAGTAGCATTAATAGAGCACATATGGGATTTACTGCAAAGGTGGTTTTATGAGCGACGTACTGCAGGTGCAAAATTGACAAAGCCTGTGACTGACCATATGGAAGAGCAACTCAAACTACAAAATTTGGAGTCCATCAGACTACGTGTGAAAGCCATTAATATGCATGAATTTCTTGTGGAAGGTGGGAGTTTGAGGGGTACAGTTAATCTCCAATCAAAAACATGCTCATGCAAAGTCTTCGATCTTGATCAATATCCTTGTGATCATTGTATTGCCGCTTGTAGAGACCGAAAAATTGCTCCTTATGGCATGTGTTCTCATTACTACACCGCGGACGCATATCATGCAGCTTATGCTGAGTTTATTTATCCTTTGTTAGATGAAAAACAGTGGCATGTCCCGGATGACGTGGCAAGTCGCATTGTTCTTCCACCAAGATGGACACGTAGGCGAGCCGGTAGACCGAGGATGCAACGCATACCATCCGAAGGTGAAGATGTTATTGAACGTAGATGTAACCGATGCGGTGGTGTTGGACATTATAGGCAGAGATGTACGAATCTATTGTCTTATGCTTCGAATTAGAAAGTTTTAATTTAGTGTTATGGTTTAATATGTTTTGATAATTATTTCATATATTGGATATAATATTTTCTACTCCACGGTGGAAGATTTATTAGCAATCTTTTTTTTTTTTTTTTAATTTAATCCCAAATGAAAAGAGGTTTTCTGGAATTGATTTTCAATCTTTAGTTTACATATCATTTTATGAAATGTCCAAATGATTTTGAAAAGAGAAACAAACATATGTCATTTTTTCTTTTATTCAAAATGGTTATTGATTTTAAATGTCACTACATTTTTTGTTAATTCCATCTTCATCTTATATAATATTTGTCTCCACTCCCAATTTTTTTTACCCTACTATTAACTTATATAATCTATTAGAAATTGATTTTCCAAGTGGAGGAAATTAGTTTCTGATAGGAGTAAATATTATGCAACAATTTCCGCTTGGAGGAAATTTTTTCCAACAGGAGGAAAATGATTTCCGCTTGGAGGAAAAATTTTCCAACAGAAGAAAAACGATTTCCAATTGGAGGAAAAAATTTTCGCTTGGCGGAAAATTATCCAGAAGCTTCAATTGGTCTCTATATGGAATTTCCATCTTGAGGAAAATTTTTCCTTCAGGAGGAAAATTTTTCCTTCTGGAGGAAATATTTTCCGACAAGCGGAAAATTTTACAAAAGCTGCAATTGAGCTCGTAAGATGTTTGTGCATAATGGAATTCTAATAAATAAACATGGCACATTTTCTATAAGGTCAATTAGTTATCATTACATTAATAACACATCGTTATCTTCGTTAAATGAATAGTATAAGCCACCATTATCTTTACTATTAAAAGGCTAATATAATAAAAAAGATGCATCTATAAACATGACAAAAGTAAAGAAAAATGCATCACTACCCAGCTCATATGCTTAGTTCTTTGTTGTAAGCCTCTTGAACATACTTCCTCCTGAAGAACTCTATTTATCTCTCTCTTTCTTTATCTCTATGAATGTGTGTGTAATTTTCTTAGCATGCACTTGTAACTCTACGATTGCAAATTTTGTGTTTTAATTTTCTACTCGATCCATCACTTGCTTCTCCAATGCTGAAAGAAATAGAAAATCAATATTATTAACAAAACTTTATTATTTATATATTGATCATATTGTTTAATTATATATAAATCATATTGTTTAATGCCATATACAAGTCCTCAAATTCTTAAAGACATCACCAAAGAAAAAAAAAAAAAGCCACCATGAAAAACCTCTTTTGGAATTTTTCAAAAAAAAAAAAAAAAGAAAGAAAAAAATTAAAAGCATATTGAACAGTCAAATTTTAACTTGTAGCATAGATAACAGTGAGATCATACCCAGTTTCCTCTAATATTTGTTAAATCCTTCTTATCCACTTTATCCATTCATTGCCATCAAAAGATCATAAAACAGCTCAAGAACCAGAGAAGGGGAATTATGAGTAGAAATTGTATTTTAAAACTGCATTAAGAGTTGACTGTCAAAATTGTTTGACTTTAAAAGGAGAAAATTTTCCACCACAAGCATCAGAAATTACAAATAAGAGAAAGAAAACAAAAGAAGTTTATGAATTATTGTTTGCATGACAAGTAGCCAACCCAAACATAGCTTTGAAATTATTTTCAACATTTAAGTAGACACACCTTTAGGTGCAATGAAACAGGACAAGCCCCAAACATGGAGAAATGACCTTATCAACATGGAGAAATGACCTTATCATTCTTTTAAACAAACACAACTTCAATTCCTTTAATTAAGAATACACTTAATGCCTTAAAGCATATTGCATTTATACCCAAAAAAAAAAAAAATGTCCCTTACGTAAAGAAAGTAAATGATACAATTTTTGAGAATTTTATAATTAAACAATCTGTAAATATGTGTATATATATATATGTATTAACTTTTAGTTAGGTGATATATGTGGGTGGGATAAATTAGAGACTGAACCCAAATTAAGATTATCAAAGCATTTCCAATTACTACGTGGATTGTTAAAATTCTATTGTTTCAAAAGAAAGATAAACCATTATTTAAAATTTTTTTCCAATAGATTTTTTAAAAATTTTGTTAAGCTAATTTAACCCAAAAAAGAAAAAAAAAAAAAAGGAAGAAAAAACGATACTATTAGGGTGCAACAATATATCAAAACAATTATCATGAATAATGAAAATAATCTTTATCTTGATTATAATCTTTTTTTTTTTTAAATGAAAAAAATAGATGGACATAATTAAAATATTGGAAACTCATTTTTTAATTAACTTGTCTATTAAGTAGACATCACATAGACAGTAATTCCTTTCAATATATGTGTTATATAGATTATAATCTATATTGTCATTGGAATTGCTCATATATGTCATTCGGGCTAACTTTGCTAAAGGAACTAGTTAGGAGATAGTTAAAGTATTATTAGAATTGAAAGTCCGTTATACATAACTAAAACAAAAACTTTGATAAAAAAAAATTGAAAATACAAAATACAAAATATAAATAGAAATGTAAACTAGTATTGCATGACAAACTCATATTTCTCAACTATCTATGTCTATATAATATATAAAAGAATAAGTGTATACATCACGTGTCAGCATATTCTTGTTTTAAATTCCCTCCAAAAGCACATTTTTTATTTTTATTTTATTTATTATTTATTATATTACCTTTTATGGATATATCAAATATATATAAAATTAATTTCTAATATAAATATCCATACCAATCAAACAATTGATAAAATTACATATGGTAATAATTTTGACATAAATTTAAAATAAATAAAATATTTAATTTTATTTTATTTATCAAATATCTATATCTATATAATATATCAAAGAAAAAGCATATGCATCACATGTCAGTATACCCTTCTTCCAAATTCTCTCCAAAAGTACATTTTTTTATTTTATTTATTATTCATTATATTACCTTTTATGGATATAACCAAATATATATAAAATTATTTTTTATATAACTATCTATAACTATCAAACAATTAACAAAATTACATATTATGATAATTTTGAAATAAATTTAAAATAAATAGAATATTTGGTTTTATCTTATTTACCAAATACATATTTTTACCCTTTTTAAATTATATATATTTTTATTATTAGTATTATTATAATATATATTTTTATTATTAGTATTATTATAATATAATATTATATTATCTTATATAATTTAAAAAAAGGCCATTATTACAATAACAATTTTTGAATATAAATCTTTAGGTCATTATATAGATTGATTAGTTAATGTTCAATGAAAAATTATAGTTGTCGTATTATATATTTAACCATTCAATTAAACTTAATTATCTTAAAGTCAAATATAATTTATAAAAATAATAATAATAAATAAATAAATAAATAAATAAATAAATAAACTACATTATGACTATTTAATATTTAATATATGGAAATTAATTATTTGCAATGAATTAAAAAATAAATTTGAATTTGAATTTGAATTTAAATTCTATAAATGGAAAACATTTGAATTTAAATTAAATTATATAAATGCATTTGAATTTGAATTTAAATTTCATAGATGGAAAAAAATTGGATAGAAAAATTTTATAGATGGAAAAAAAATAAATAGGTAAATATTTTTTAATTTGAATTCTATAATTGAATAATATTATATATAGATATCAAATTTGTAACTTGTTAAAGGCTAATCGTGCAATGCATATAAGGTACATCTAAATCTGCTTTATTAACTATAATTTCTATGTTCTAAATCGTTTTTATTTTAAAAAAATGTACTTTTTTTTGTTGTTTTTCCCTCCGTACATTAAGAATGTGTAGGCAACTTCCAAGGGGTATACGGCTGATGTGTAAGAAAGGAATAATATGATAGAAGGCTTATAGAGTTCAATAGCGAGCTTGAGGTATTATGTATCAAAGCATGCCAGGATCTATGATGGGGTTCTCTAGGACATCTATCTCTTTCTTGAGCATATTTATTTTATTTATTATTATTATTTTTTATGATTCACATTTTAAGAAGTTTCTCTTAATGTTTTTTGTTTTGTTTTTTTTTTGTATTGAACTCACCATTATTTCACCATATTAATTGTGGTGGAAAAAAAAATGGTTAGTTGGCTATTTCAGGTGGAAACTTTGCTCTCAAACACTCAACTGCATTATATGATCTAAGGGTTGGAATGTATTCCAGTAGTAATATTATTCTTTTGAACCAAATTAAATTAATACCCATAACACTCTAAATAATGAAAATATCCAAAAAAAGAGAGGGATAATTATCTATATCTTTTCCCTCAAAAAGTAAGCCAATATTTTTTTCTGCCTATCCTTTCTATTCTATGTATTTTTCTATTTATAATATTCAATCAAATTATATATCATCTAAAATACTACTTCGTATTTGAAAAAACATTATATCTTTCTTTTCGTTTTTTTTATAAAAAAAATTCCATATCTAAAAGAGAAAATCAATAATCAAAGTCCTTTTCACTCAACCAATCTTTATTTGACTTTTTTTTAAAAATTAAATATTAAGCTTTTTATGCATCATGTCCTAGAATTTCATATTGCATAATAATATGCCCGTACATTTTATCAGACACTTTTTAATTATTTTTATATTTTATAACCTTTTTTTCTTGTCAAAACGAAAATCTATATATTTTAATTATTAAAGATATTTAATACAAAAACTCTATATACTAATACATATTTATATATGGATATGCAAAATGTAATTTTATTGTAAAATAATAAGATTAATATATGATAATTAATAATAAAATTGATCTTTTTATCAGAAATTTAACGTGAGAAATGTATTTTTCTATATTTTTTAAAAAGTGCTCAAAATGTTCTTATATATATATAGATATATCTATATCAATATATCTATATAATATATAAAAGAACAACAGATGTTCCACGTGTCAGCATATACTTCTTCCAAATTTTCTCCAAAATTATTTTTTATTTTAATTTAATTTATTTATTTAATATTTTACATTTTATGGTTGTACTCTGCATACACTTCTTCCAAATTTCCTCCAAAATCATTTTTATTTTAATTTAATTAATTTATTTAATATTTTACCTTTTATGGTTGTACCCAATTATATATAAAATTATATATATATATATATATATATTGTTTGTTTTACAAAATAAGTCAAATACGTAAAACGTATTTGCATATATAGAGTCTCATTAGTTAAGTATATTTTAAATAATTTTACATATATAAATATAGTTATATAGAAATTAATAAAGATATATTTTTATTTGGATATAAAAATATAATATCATAAATAATAGTTGTTAAACATAGAAAAATAAGATTTATATCTAAAATAAATTATTAATTCATTTGAATTTGAATTTAAATTTTATAGATGAAAAAATTAAATAAGTAAACATTTTATAATTTGAATTTCATAAATAATTTATCTTATAAGGTAAAAATGTATTTGTAGGATAAATAATAATAATAATAAAATAATTAAATAAACAAATAATTAAATAATTAAATTACATTATGAGTATTTAATGTATAGAAATTAATTATTTTTAAGGAATAAAAAATATATTTGAATTTGAATTTGAATTCTATAAATGCAAAACATTTGACTTTAAATTAAATTATATAAATGCATTTGAATTTGAATTTCACATGTGGAAAAAATTGAATATGAAAATTTCATTGATGGAAAAAAATAGATAGACAAATATTTTTAAATTTGAATTCTATAATTAAATAGTGTTATATATAGAAATCAAATTTATAGTTATTAACAAACTTTTATAATATAGATAACAAAAAAAAGACCGATCCAAATATATTTATTAACAATAAAACTTTTAAATAGTTTTCCAAATATAATTAATTATTTTAAATTAATTATTATAGATTATTTTTAAAATCTATCTATTATAGTTACATATGCCGTGTATTGCATAGGGATAAATGCTAGTTAAAATAAAAACTTTACAAAAATAACATAACCGAAAGAAAAAAAAAACAATTGCTAAAAAATAACCTAAAGAAAAAAATGTGATCAAGAAAAATAAAGATCCCCTCTTTATACCTAAAACTTTTTTTTTTTTTTTTTTCCTTTTGACATATGATAAATTGGAGAAAATCTTCTACAGAACGGTTGCACTAACTATAAAATGTCACATATCAAATTAGTTAGAAATATTATCTTTTAATTAATTTTATTTTTCTTCCTTTCTTCTTTTCACTTTAATCTTACTTTGTTTTATTTCTCTCTTTTTAGTTTTTATGACAAGAAGTCCAAAACCTAAACTGATACAACATGGTGAATAGTTTCTTGGTTTCTGTTAGTGCCAATAATAATTTTTCCTAAACTTAAAAGGTATATTCAGTTTAGAGTTATATAGATTTGAAAGGATGTAGATATTAAAGAAATATACTGATAGTCATACATGGACTCTACATAGACTTTGTAGCAATCTTCACCAAATCCAGTAAAATCTTTAATATAGAGGATAGGTTGAGAAATGCTATTATACTTATATTTTTCTTTCTAAAATCCCATTAAATCTATTAAAATGTATAAATATTTTCAAAAAAGAAAAAAATCAATACATATAATACTAAAACAAAATCGGTCTCTCATGATCTCCCATTTGTCCATCTTCAATCATATGCAGCACCATATCAAGGAACCCATAGCACCAACTCTGGATTTGTAGTCACCACCAAAGAAAATGAACCCTGTGGTTTCCTAGCCACCAAAGCTATTTCTGAAATCTCAAGCGATGTTCTGAGGTGCGACCCAGCCATCACACGACCCTTGACCGATGTGTTAGATATTTTGTGTGGACTTAGTCATAATCATATAACTTACTTACAGGGCTTATTTATACCAATAATGGGGCTGGCTTATTTGTTGAATTTTTTAATAGAGCCCTTGGCCATACACTCTCTGTAATACTTCACTTGGCACATTGGATTGAAAGACCTATGCTCTCTAGAAGTCCAATTGACTTATTTCCTGTTTTATTACTATATTATATTATATTATATTATTACTATCATTATTTATTAATTATTTTGTATATATATAAATTAGGAATGAGTCACGAGTGTGATATACACATATTAAGTGATTAGGATTTTGAGGTATCTATGATGCCTATTTGGTGAAAACCTGAGAGAGAAAAGTTAGATAGTAGTGTGTCCATTAGGTACTGTTTCTGTTACTCCTATGTTCTGTTTCGCAGGTATATTTGATAAATCAATGACTGTAAAGGTTAGTAATTTAATTAAATACAGTTTTGTAATTACGTGTGTGAAGATCTTGGGATTACCGTGCTATAATTGATGCATATTATTCCTATTTTATTATTATTATTATTATATTATATTATATTATATTATTGCTATCATTATTTATTAATTATTTTGTATATATATATATATAAATTGGGAATGAGTTGCGAGTGTGATATACACATATTAAGTGATTAGGGCTTTAAGGTATCTTGATGTCTATTTGGTGAAAACCTGAGAGAGAAAAGTTAAAGAGTAATGTGTCCATTAGGCAATACTTTTGTTACTCCTGTGTCCTGTCTTGCAGGTATATTTGATAAATCAATGACTGCATTTAAAGGTTAGTAATTTAATTAAATACAGTTTTATAATTACGTGTGTAAAGATTTTGGGATTACAGTGCTATAATTGATGCATATTATTCTTGTTTTATTATTATATTATATTATTACTATCATTATTTATTAATTATTTTGTATATATATAAATTGGGAATGAGTCGCGAGTGTGATATACATATATTAAGTGATTAGGATTTTGAGGTATCTATGATGCCTATTTGGTGAAACCCTAAGAGAGAAAAGTTAAAGAGTAGTGTGTCCATTAGGCATTGCTTCTATTATTTCTGTGTTATATTCTGTAGGTATATTTGATAAATCAATGACTGCATTTAAAGGTTAATAATTTAATTAAATACAGTTTGTAATTACGTATGGCAAGATCTTGGGATTACAGTGCTATAATTTATGCATTTTAAATTGTTTATATTATGATAGCACTAACACGATGTTCCAAGGTATCTCTCCTCTCTCTTTCTTTCTTTCCCTTTCTTTCTCTCTTGGGGTGCTAGATTGAGGAGGAGAAGCCACCACGCCAGATTTGACGAGTCACTGGGCCATATCCGAGAAGAAGAAGAAGAAGAAGAAGAAGAAGAAGAAGATGAAGCTTCTTTATCGGCGCGTGAAGCTTTCATGTGAGATCGCCATATAAGACTATTAATGCAGAAAAAACAAGAGATTGAAGAAAGGGAAAAAATGTTAGTGTTGGAAGAGAACACCAATACATATGAGACCTATTGGAAAAATAACAAACGGATAAAATATCTACTAACGTAAACTTCATTCATAAATAAATAGCAAATAAATATAAATACTTAAATAAAACATAACTTTTAAATAATGGATTGAGGCATGCATAATGCGCTGCCATTAGATAAGATACGGCCCCTTCTGCACTGGCAATATTAATGCGTTATTCTCTAGAGATATAATGATTCTTCAATAATTTTAAAGTGCAGTAATAGAATTTCACATGAACCCTTTTAGCATCCTCTAATGCTCAAAGTATATACTAAAAATAATATAAATAAATATTTAACAAAATATATATTTAATGTCCAAAACATAAAAAAAAATTATCTGACATAGAAAAGTATTAGTCAAAAATTTAAAGCTTGTATACATCTTAAAGTGAAAAATGCAACTCTATTTCTAGAGTTAGAAAATTAGCTGTTATAGAGTATAAGAATCTATGTTATGTTATAGAGTATAAGCATATACATTGCTGATTTAGCGTAACCAAAACCAATGTTATCTCAAACCTAGTTAGAAGGAAAACTAATATTGAAGAAGTAAGAAATTTATATGTTGCATACTTGTTATATATAGGATAATAGCTAATTCTGCTCAACTTAAAACTAGAAATACGTGGAAAATATGTTAATATATACCTTACTAATCTATTTAACCATATCAACATTCATGAGAGGATAAAATTAAGAAAACTAATTTAACTAAAACTCAACTAGAGATAGAGTCCAAAAAGACTTAGTCTTCTATCCAAATCAAGATTTGCCACAATATTAAAATCATAATTTTAAATAAAAATATAATAATCCCCCACTTTATTTAAAAATTATAAAAATAAAATTTTTAAACAATATACTGTGAGCATCTCTTACTGTGTAATGGGTGCTGGTATATTCTGAGTTTGAAGCAACACTTAGTATTTATAAGTTTGCATATATAAGAACCATAGTGAAATTAAATATCAAACTAAGCCTTTTGAACAAGATTTTCACTTACAAAACACACAGTACAAGTAAACTTTTTGAGTTATAGTCTTGTTTGCCTTTAACGGTCATGCACACGTATCTCTATCATGAGTATTTTTAGAGAGTAGCGCAATCTCTCATGGTAGAGACCACACTATGATATTTACTTAGGTGAAACCTCCAAGGGTCGTCTGTGGTGAACTCTGTACATATAGACATGCTTGGTTTCATTCAGAGTTAAAAACTCTTCCTTTACCATCATAAACTTAGCACTATCACTATAGGAATAAAACCAGAAAATTCTCCTCAATATAAAATAGTGCTTCATAGTCACACTCCAGTTTTGTTGTTGCCCATTGAACCTCGGTAACACCCCGACTTAAGAAAATATCCCGAATTTGAATTTTTGACCAAGTTTTACCAGGGTTGATGGGGGTTAACCAAGTGGGTCCCATGATTGACTTTTTATTATGGAAGAAATTTTGTATTGACCGAGGGACCATGATAAAGTACTCATCGACACAAGTTGGTAGACTAGTAGTATGCCAAAATCGGAGCTAAGAGTAGAAAGTCATGGTCAAAATAAAATATGATCCAAACCGATTGACGAGCTCGGAGTTGACTTTTTATTTATATGGATTTTGATGTTGACTCCTATATTACGTGATAGTGCTCAACGATACGAGTCTGTAGATTGATGGCATGCTTAATTTGGACCTATGGTTGAAAAGTTATGTGTCTGTAAAATTATATGCAATTTTCTAGGAACTATTTTATGGGATAGTAGAATATTTAAAGGAGCCTTTGATTTGGGCCTCACGTAACTAGATGAGATGTGCAATGTGTTACATTTAAAAGGATGCCATGTGTCATGACAAGAAATGCCACATGTCATTATTAATAAAATATTATATAATTATTATTTTATTAATTTTTCTTCCTTTTTCTTTTTCTTCTTTTTCTTCTCTCTCCTTCTCGCACGGCACCAAAGAAAAAATGGCCACCACTTTTGTCTTCCTTTCTCTCTCTCTTTCTCTCTCTCTCTCTTTCATAGTTGAAGGACCATTGGCCGCGCTTCGACAGCCGAACAGCCACATGTGCCGACTGGCATGGTAGCCCACAGTTAGGCAACCTCGGTTGTCCAATTTTCAGCAGTTTTGTTGGCAATGCACCGGGATCAATGGCCCAAAGATGACAATCGATGTTTATTTGGTTGGTCAATTTTCCAGTAGTTCTCAGTTGTGAGATTGGATTTTCCCTTTAGTTTTTGACCCCTGACCTAAAAAATGACCACCATTCGCCCAAATTCCAAGTCGTTTGTGAGATACACGGAGGGAAATTTGGCCAAAACTTTCTCAGGCATTTTTTAGCCAATCACGGTGGCTTTGAGCTTAACTAAGGTTAGTTTTATGTTCCTCATCCTTTTAGCTTTCCATTGGTACCTTGTTTGTGAATTATGGTGGTGTATTTAAAAGATGTCATTTTGAATAAATTATTATACTGAATGTGCAAAATTGAAAAGTTGAGTTAAGTTGTATACATATACATGTTTATGTGTAGGAAATACATACTTCTATAGACTCATAGCTGTCCATACCTCCCATTTACTATAATCTCACAATTTTAAATCGCTTTGTGACTATACCTAACACACAATTGTAGATAGTGAAATACTAATACTAATAATAATGAGAGATAAAGATAATTTGGGTCCTAGAGCTTAAATTGTACAAACTACCTTTTTATGTATAAGAAATATACAGATACAAATCGCATAGCTAGTAACCAAAAATTTGTAAGACATCTTGTAATAAACTAAATTACATTTGAAATGCATAAATGTTGTGTTAATGCTAACTCCAATAACATAATCACTAACCAGAACCAACATAAATATTTATAGACATTTTCTTTATAAATATGTATATAGTCTCTCGAAAAAATTAGATAACTTGCCCGTAGGCTAAAACACTTGCCCGTAGGCTAAAACATTTGCCCGAAGGCTAATACATCCACCTAAGGCTGCAATACTTGGACGAAGGCTAATAAACCTACCCAAAAGCGATGATACCTGTCCGAACACTGAAGTACCTGCTCAAAGGCTGCTACTATACCTGCCCAAAGGCTAATACATATACCCAAATGCTACAATACTTGTCCGAAGACTACAATATTTACCTAAGGCTAATCTGCTTACCTTAAGGCTACGATACCTGCCTAAAAGCTAAAGTACCTAGCCAAAACCTAGTACTCCTGCCCAAAAGCTAGAATACCTAATTGAAGGCTAATACACTTGACTGAAAGCTACGATACCTGGTCAAAGGCTGAAGTACCCACACGAAGGCTAATGCTCCTCTCCAAAGGCTATAATTCTTACTTGAAGGCTAATGCACATGATGTATAATATGACATACCAAGGCATGGTCCCATGATATCGGTCAATTGTGGATATGCTACATGTCACCATGGGGTGGTCAGAATTCAAAAAATTCCGTTAGGTGCTAAGTTGGAATCCCATTCTAACTAAGGATTCTTGTGGTTCCGGAGGATCTAGCTACAGGCGAACCAGGAACAGAGAGCTTTCCCCCCTTTTCCACCTGACCCTTTAGTCTTAAGAATGCTGGTTTTAAGAATGAGTGATTGCCCTTCTCTTCCGAATTTAGGTTACTTGGAAACAAGTTAAAAATCAAAGTGGGTAGGCAAGGATTTGAAGAAAATCTCTTTCCCCCTCACTCCTTCATTTGGTGACAAAGCTAAAGAGAAGGAGTGAGAAGATGAATAAACTGTTATGATTATTCAGAACTCAACAGGCATACCCCTTCTTTCTTTGTCTGATTCAAGGAACCAAACTGTATCAATTTTTTTATAGATCTTCCTGCAAAGCCTTTTTTTATTTTAATTTCACTATTTAAATTAAAATTCCATTCTGAAATGGAAATAAAAAACATCTTCATTTTGAAACAGTATGTGATGCTAACAAGTTTAGAACCTAACTTCACCTCTAAAACCCTTGATTTTGAATCAAAAAACAAACCTTCCTCATCGGTTTATGTGGATTCTTATCGACACTTAGTCGGATCTTTGTACCAAGCATCTACCCATATTTTCCTCTACATTTTGGTGTATTTGTTTATGAATTTTATTGGACAAGGAACAAGTTGTCATGGAAGAGCATTATATTAAAAGATGGATTTTTCCTTGCAAGTTAAGTTCTTTCTGGTTTGAAGGAAGGAGCGAATCAGGAAGCCAACCAAGGATATCATCATGTGAATTTTGTTTAGGCATCTTAAAAGTTGTGGGTGGTCAGATTATATATATAAATATGTAATGCCCCGACCTGATAAAATGCCTTGAGTTTGAATTTTTGACCAAGTTTGACCAATGTTGATCGGGTTTGATCAAGTAGGTTCCATGATTGACTTTTTACTATAAGAAGAATTTTATGTTGACCGACATATCATGGAAAAGTAATCATCAACACAAGTTCGTAGATTAGTAGTACGCAAAATTGGAGCTAAGTCAAAAAGTTATAGTATAAACAAGATGTGATCTAGACTAATAAGTGAGCCCGAACTTGACTTTTTATCTATATGGTTGTCGGTACTGACTCATATACCATATGATAGTGCTAATTGATACGAGTCCATAGACTGGTGGCATGCTTTATTTGGACCTACGGTTGAAAAGTTTTGGGTTTGTAAATTTGTATCTATCTTTCTTGACTAACTTTATTTGTTAGTGAAAAGTGCTTCATGTCACATTTATAAAGATGCCATGTGTCACGATGAGAAAGGGCCATGTATCATCCCTAATAAAAAAATTATTCTCCTTTTATTTTTCCTTATCCTTTCCTTCCCCTACCTCTTTTATAGGGAAGACATCATCTCTCTCTCTCTCTCTCTATATATATATATATATATATTTCTCTCTCTCCATTGGGTTGGCTAAAATTGAAGAATTTCTAGCCACCCATTAGTGACACACACTAGCTGCTAGCATAGCCCAATCGCCTACAAGCTCGGTTGCCAAATTTCAAAGTCAGCCGATCGGCGATGCACCCAGATCGGGCAGTGGAAGCCAGTAGCAGCCTTTTCTCTTTCTTCGATGAATCTATCATGCTTCTCCATACCCAGGCCACACCATCCACATCATCCAACAACCCATCACATTAGTTTCATCGAGAAAGTCGTCGATGCATTGGAAAATGGCCATGGAAACCAGCAAAGGACACACAGTCCGACCATCGGATTCTGGCAATTTCGAGCAACATTCTCGGACCCTCCCCCCTAATTCAAGCTTCCCGAAGTTGATGGTGGCCTTCGTTTGTTCCAATTCAAGATCATTTATAGTGTACGAAGGGGGTAAGTTGGCAGCGGTTTCTGATGAGAATTCCGGCCACCATCGAGGATATTGAACTCAATGGAGTTTAGTATCGTGTTTCTCACTTCTTTAGCTTTCTATTGGTGCCCTGTTTATAAATTATGGTGGTGTATTGGAAAGGTTTCTATTTTTAAGTAAATTTTGTTTTAGTGTGATAATTGTGTAAAATTGTGCATATATGTATATGTTAATGTATAGATATGTACATGTAAGTTTGCAAGTTCATACTTTGACTTGCATACTTTGTATATACATATATATATATAAAAGCATGTGTTTACTTCTTTGGCATGTGTGTAAATGTACATATATATATATATATTGAGTACATATATATATATATATATATGCATGTGCTTGTTAAAGGAATGGTATGTATATGAATCTACCTATGTGTGTGAGCATATGTAATTATATGTATACTTATAAGTGCATATGAATATATATATATATATATATATGTATATATATATTTGCACAGAAATGTATATGTGCGTGTATGTACTTGTAAAAAGGATTTTGTTATGTGCATAGACAAATATATATATATATATATGTTTGTGTATATATAGATGTTTATACATATATATTTTAGCGTTGTTTAAAATTTCAAAAATTATTATGTATGTTTTAAATTTTAAGAAAATTGCTGATTGATTTTATTGTGCTATTTTATGTTATTTAAATATATTTGTTATATAAAAATTTATTATATGATTTTGAAAAAATTAATAATATGATTAGTTATTGTTGGAATTATTGTTAAATTTTACTGTTATAACAATTTTGCATAATTAGATATATTATGTGAAAATAAGTTGTAGTAAATTTTATATGATTTTGTCAGAACTCGTCCAAGATTCCTCACCAGAACCCTAGACGACTCTTGACCCCAGGAAAACACCACCGAACCTTCCGACGGAAAATCTGACAGCATCTCCCCTAAGGATAGGATTAACCACAAAATTCCTTGTACAGAAAACACACTTCTAATAATATCCCCTTATTCCTCTCCCTTATTACAATAATTTCCACAATTTGTAGCACTTCGATATCAGCTATGTAGGAGCATATACACAACAGAAATGAACAAACAAGTAAAGAACAAAATTATACCTTCAGATATTCACATCCGCCCACACCACCCACTTAATGTCATACATTTCAAATATCATTTAACAAATACACTAATACGTAATTTAGGAGGAAAAGTAAAACAATCATCACATCAACAATAATAATAATAGTAGTCATTTTAATGATAAACATAGTCTCAATATAAATTGCCTGAAGGCTATCATATTATCATTCATGTCCGAGGTTATCATATTTATCCGAAGTTAATCACGTGTCCAAGGGCTATCACATAATCATAGCTGCCCCAAGGACTATCCCACCTACCCAATGACTAGCTTTCTTGCCAGTAGGTTGTGACACTTGCCCAAAGATTCTCTATGATAACAATAATAATAATAAAAATGATTGTAAATGAAATCATGATAAATAATAATAATCACAATATTAATAACAAGAATAATATTAACAATAATGATGACAATAAAAGCAATTAAGTATAATGTTAGAAAAAATCAAATTATGAATAGTTACAATAATATAAGTAAAATAATATTTTAAAATTAAAAACATATTATAAAATATACACTCGCATCGGAGGTACGAACGATACTTTAGAATATGTTACGCGATCCATGAGTCAAGCTGCCGTCGGTAGCTTGCCACCAATACAGTCTGGGTTGGTTACCTAGATTGGTCATCCGATCCCCTGGACATGTAGGCAATATAGTTACGAGGCTAGCTCTTCATGGACCACATCTGATCATCGCCCTGAGCGATGTAATACATACAAGCATAACAAACATATATATATATATATATATATATATATAAAGCTATTTGATGCACGTACTATATATCAGTGGTGCCCGGCAGTGTTCAGTGTCCCAAAGCACCGCTTGAAGGGGAGGTTAAAGAGAGAAACTAGTATATGGTCGCGAGGCATCCCACAGCGCCGCTGCTAACAGTCATCCTGGCCATGGAGGGGGGCGGCTATGGCCAATATCAAACTTGCCTACCCTCGGTCTGATGGCAACCACATGGCAACCCTACAAATAAACTTGCGCGCTAATCACATCCACCTGTGTGCTGATCATATCCACATATACAGGACACCGGCACGTGTATGGTGCATCAAGAAAAACTCTAAGTTTTTATAGTATTATTAAAATAATGAGTTCTAATAAATTAGATAAAAATCAAGTTTATGAATAATAAACGAATGAATAAATTAATTAATGCATAAATATATATATTTTAAAGTACTAAAATTTAAATAAATATTTTTCTTCAAATTTATGAAATCAATTTACATCCAAACAATATAAAGAAAAATATATAAAAGTCATACAGAATTAAAATCACTTAAATGCATTATTTATGCATCAAAATTTCGACACTTCAATCAACAATAAACTTAATAAAATTTAAATAATAATTTCATAAAATTAATCCCTTCCACAATAATTCAATTCCATAAATAAGTAAATAATCAAACACATAAACATATTTTTATTTATCACGATAATTTAATATAATCAATTCCTCAACCTTCAAATCAATTTATACCAACTATCATTAAAACCACATACAATTTCACATATAATTAAGTATATAAAAATACATTCTAATAGGTGCCATAATGTCACACTAAAATTATCATTAATTTAATAATAATTTAACAGCGGTTTAAAACTATAGTTTCCTAAATTTTTGAATATATTATTTCAAGGTCATACTTATTCAATTCAATATAAATTTGACATCTTCAGTATAAATAATTATTTAAATATTAAACAAATACATTTTTCAGATTACCACATTAAAATAATAATATTTTATTTAAAAAATGGCAGCTTTCAAAATACTCCACCATAATTTGCAAATGAGGTATCTATAGAAAGCTAATGAGATAAGGAACACATTTCTAAACTCCATTGGCCACAACCTCATTGGTGGTGGTTGAAATTTGACCGGGAAGTTTTGGCCAAGCTTCACCTCCATGTGTCTCACAATCTGTTTACAAATTGGACAAATGGGGGTCATTTTTAGAACCAGGGGTTCGAAAACTAGGGGAAGGGACCAACCATGCGACTGGTGGTTGCCGGAAAATTGGCCAATCAAGAAACGCTAGCAACTGGCTTTGGGCATTGATCTCGGTGCGTCCATGGCCAACTGGCCAACGATTCAGCGCTTGGGTTCGCCTAACCGTGGGCTACCACGCCATCCAACGCATAGGGCCATGTGGCGGCCAGGGAGGGTGCAGCTAGGGGGGGCCCGATGGGAGAGAGAGAGAGAGAGAGAGAGAGAGAGAGAGAGAGAGAGGGGAGAAGAAAAAAGAAGAAGGAGAAGGGGCTTTTTTCCCACGAGCCCGAAAGGAAAAAAAAAAAAAAAAGAAAAGAAAAGAAAGGAAAAGAAAAAGAAAAAGAAATATAAAAATAAATAATAAAATAATAAAAATAATAGTATTATATTATACTTGGGGATAACACGTGGTGCTTTATAAATATAACACATGGCGCATCCTATTTGGTGACACGTACCATACTTAGAAGTCTCCTTTGAATATTATATTACCTGGTAAAATCAATCTCGGGAAAAATAAATATAAGTTTACGAACTCGTAACTTTTCAATCGTAGGTCCGATTTAAACGTGCTTCCAGTCCAAGAACTCGTAGTGATGAGCACTTTACAACCATATAGGTGCCATACCCAAATTAAGCAAGAATAAAAAGTCAACTCGGGTACCCTCAAACAGTTTGGACCTCAACTAGTTTTGCTCATAATTTCCAAACTGTAGCTTCGTTTTTGATGTGCTACTAGTCTACAAACTTGGGATGACATGTATTTCACAATGATGCCTTAGTTAACCTAGAGTTCTATCCAAATCAAAAAGTCAAAGTTTGACCTCTTGGTTAACAACGGTCAAACCCGGTCAACTTCGGTCAACTTGAGAAAATTCTGATGTAGTTTGTGACGGGGTGTTACAACCTTCCCCCCTTATAAAAATTTCATCATCAAAATTTTGTACGTCACTAAAATGTATGGGAGTATTGGTCGCGGATCCGCCCTTCAAGCTCCCATGTCACTTTCTTAACTAAGTGAATCCGCCACAAGACTTTGACTTAAGAAATCTTGTTGACCAATATGCATTCCTTGTCACCTAAGAGCTGTATTGGTTACTCCACGAATGATAGGTCTTCTCTCAACTTGATGTCAGGAATCTTGAACACGTGCGATGAATTTTCAATGCCCTTTCATAGCAGTGATACGTGAAATGTGTTACGTACCTGTGTTAACTCTTCCAGTAGTCTACTCGTATGCCATAGGATCAATTCTTTTGATACTCTCATAGGGAGCAAAATAACAAGAACTTAGTTTCCTTGTAGGCCAAAGCGTACAACTACCTTCTATGGACATACATCAAGAAAACCCAAACTCCGACTTCAAATTCCAAATCCTTCCTATGCACATTGGTGTAACTCTTTTGTTGATACTAGGCAGCTTTCAACCGTTCTCTGATGACCTTCACCATGTCCATAGTCATCCATAGGTATTTGATCCAATCACGTTGGTCATCGTATGGTGCTTCTCCTCACTCACTTCACTGCAACATAGTGGGGTTCAATAGTGCCTTCCATATAGAACCTCATTATTATAAGCAACTTCACCAGCGATACTTGTTCATCCTAGTTTCCTCGGAGTTGCATGATATACGATCATAGCATGTCCTCCAAGGTTGAATTGTACAATCTGCTTGTCCGTCAATCTGTGGATGAAAGGTAGTACTGTAATTTAATCTTGCTCCCAATGCATTTGTTAACTTCCGCCATAATCGTGAAGTAAAATGTGGATATTTATTAGATGTGATGATGATCAACATTTCCACGTTCACTTACAATGCATGTCTCAAATAACTTGGCTAATTTCTTTGGTGAGAACCACTCTCACAATGATGCTGCACCCTCTCGCCGTGGGGAAAGCTTGTATACGGAATCCATGTTAAGTCACTTCCACTACCACATGGGGATAGGCAAGAGTTAAAGTAGCCTTGAAGGTTTTTGTCTTTCTGCTGCACCTTTTGGTAATTTAAACACCTTAATTTGAAACCGCAACTTTCCTTCTTCATTTTAATCTTCCAATAATACTTCATAAGCGTTCGATATATCTTCACACTTCCAGGGTGTATCGCATACATCGAATCGTATGCCTCTCTTAGGATCTCCTTGACACCTTGAGGTTAATCGACACACATCCATACTCAGCAATGAGTATCGATTACGGGTGATCACTTTGTTGAGTCATCAGTAGTCGATACACAATCTTAGACTATCATCCTTCTTCTCCACAACAGAACAAGTGCCTTTCACGATGCTATGTTTGGTCTAGCGAAACCTTTCTTGCTAAATCTTACAACTGAGCCTTTAGCTCCCTTAACTCTGATGGAGCCACTTGGTATGACTGTAAGGAAGTAGGATGGTGTTCGAAGCCAATTCGATCGCAAAGTCAATCTCATTTTTAGATAGTGGAAAGATAACTTGTCAAATAACACATGCGAACTGTCTCTCACTATGAGTACGTCTTACAACCCTTCACCATATACTCAGACTACTCGATCACCACATCCCCTGACCAACCATAACCATATGGTGATGACTAACCATCTGAGGTATAACACCACATCATATCCTGAAACACACAGGGGTAACGGAACCTAGCACTCTGATAGCAATCTGTCAGGACCCGTCCAAGATCCCTCACCGAAATGCTAGACAAGCCCTGGCCCTAAGAAAACACCATCGAACCTTTCGATGGAAAATCCGGCAGCATCTCCCCTAAGGGTAGGACTTACCACAAAATTCTCTACACAGGAAACACACTTATAATAATATCCCCTTATTCCTCCCCCTTCCAACAATAATTTCCACAATTTGCCGTACTTCGATATCAGCTATATAGGAACATATACACAATAGAAATGAACTACCAAGTAAAGAACAAAATTATACCTTTAGATATTCACGTCTGCCCACACCACCCACTTAGTGCCGTACATTTCAAATACATTCCAAATATCATTTAAAAAATACATCGATACGTAATATAGAAGGAAAAATAAAACAATCACCACATCAACAATAAAAATAATAGCAGTAATTTTAATGATAAACATAGTATGAATATAAATTGCCTGAAGGCTATCATATTATCATACATGTCCAAGGCTATCATATTTATCCGAAGGTAATCATCTGTTCAAGGGCTATCACATGACCACAGTGGCCTCAAGGACTATCCCGCTACCCAATGGCTACCTTTCTTGCCTGTAAGCTATGACACTTGCCCAAAGATTCTGTATGATAACAATAATAATAATAAAAATGATTGTAAATAAAATCATGATAAATAATACTAACAATATGAATAACAAGAATAATATTAACAGTAATGATGACAATAAAAGCATTAAGTATAATGTTAGAAAAAATCAGATTATGAATAGTTACGATAATATAAGTAAAATAATATTTTAAAATTAAAAACATATTATAAAATATACACTTGTATTGGAGGTACGAATGATACTCTCTAATATGTTATGCGATTTATGATTCTAGCTATCTCCGGTATTTTGTCACCAATACAGTTCGAGATGGTTGCCTATATTGGCCATCCGATCCCCTGGACTCATAGGCAACAAAGTTACAAGGCTAGCTCTTCATGGACCACATCAAATCGTTGCCCATGCGGTGTAATACAGACAAGCATAACATACATATATATATATATATAAAGCTATTTGATGCACATACTATATACCGGTGGTACCCGACGGTGCGTAGCATCCCAAAGCACCGCCTGATAGGAAGGTTAAAGAGAGAAACCGACATATGGTCGCGTGGCGTCCCACAGCACTGTTGCTAATCACAGGACAACCCTATAAATAAGCCTGTGCACTAATCATATCCACATGCATGCTAATTATATCCACATGTGCGCTAATCATATCCACGTATGCAGAACACCGATACGTGTATGATGCATGAAGAAAAGTTCTAAATTTTTATAGTATTATTAAAATAATGAGTTTTGATAAAATTAGATAAAAATCAAGTTTATTAATTAATGCATAAATATATATAGATATATATCTATATATATATATATATATTTTTTTTGAAAGTTCTAAAATTTAAATAAATATTTTTCTTCAAATTTATAAAATCAATTTACATCAAAACAATATAAAGAAAAATATATAAAACTCATACATAATTAAAATCACATAAATGCATTATTTATGCATCAAAACTTCAACATTTCAATGAACAATAAACTTAATAAAATTTAAATCATAATTTCATAAAATTAATCCCTTCGACAATAATTCAATTCCATAAATAAGTAAATAATCAAACACATAAAAATGCTTTTGTTTATCAATGTAATTTAATACAATCAACTCCTCAACCTTCAAATCAATTCATACCAATTATCATTAGAACCACATACAATTTCACATATAATTAAGTATATAAAATTACATTCTAATAGGTGCCATAACCTCACAGCAAAATTAGCATTAATTTAATAATAATTTAACAGTGACTTAAAACTACAGTTTCCTAAATTTTCGAAAATATTATTTCTAGACCATACTTATTCAATTCAACATAAATTTGACATCTTCAATATAAAGAATTATTTAAATATTAAACAAATATATTTTTCAAATTACCACATTAAAATAATAATATTTTATTCACAAAAATGGCATTTTTTAAAATACTCCACCATAATTCGTAAATGAGGTACCCATAGAAAGCTAATGAGGCAAGGAACACATTTCTAACCCCCATTGGCCACAACTTAGGTGGTGGTGGCCAGAATTTGATCGGGAAGTTTTGGCCAAGCTTCCCTTTCATGCATCTCACAATCTGTTTAGAAATTGGACAAATAGAGATCATTTTTGGAACTAAGGGGTCAAAAAGTAGGGAGTGGGACAAACCATTCGACCGGTGGCCGCCAAAAAATTGGCCAATCAAGAAATGCCGGCTGCCGGCTTTGAGCGGCGATCTCGGCATGTCCGCCGGCTAGCCTGTCAACGATTCAATGCCCTAGTTCGCCCAATCGTGGGCCACCACGCCGTCTGGCGGGTGGGGCCATGCGGCGGCTGGGGAGGGTGAATATGGGGGGCCCGATGGGAGAGAGAGAGAAAGTAAGAGGGGAGAAGAAAGAAGAAGAAGGAGAAGGGGCTATTTGCCCACATGCTCTGAAAGGAAAAAAACAGAAAAGAAAAGAGAAAGAAAAAGAAATATAAAAATAAATAATAAAATAATAAAAATAATAATATGATATTCTATTTGGGGATGACACGTGGTGCTTTATAAATATGACATGGCGTATCCTATTTGGTCACATGTACCATACTTAAAAGTCTCCTTTGAATATTATCTTATTCGATAAAATCAGTCTCGGAAAAAATAAATATAATTTTACAAACTCGTAACTTTTCAATCGTAGGTCCGATTTAAACGTGCCTTTAGTCCAAGAACTTATATCGACAAGTACTTTACTACCATGTAGGATTTAAATCCAAATTATGCAAGAATAAAAAGTCAACACGGGTACCTTCCAACAATTCGGATCTCAACTTGTTTTGCTCATAACTTCCAAACCATAGCTCCGTTTTCGATGTACTAATAGTCTACGAACTCGAGATGACACGTACTTCACAATGATGCCTCAGTCAACTTGGAATTCTATCCGAATCAAAAAGTCAAAGTTTGACCTCTCGATTAACGACAGTCAAACCCTGTCAACTTCGGTCAACTTGAGAAAATTTCGATGTACTTCAGGACGAGGTGTTACAATTTAATATAAATTTTGCATAAATAAATTTTAAAGATTTAAGAATAATAATAATTTTTAGTGTATAAAATATATATTTGTACATTTGAGTATTTGTGAAATTGAAATCATGTTGGTAGCAATTAATTTTAATTAGAATCGTTGGATATATGTGATAATTTAATAAAAATATGAAATTTTATGAATGTAGTAAAAGTGTATAAACTTTGTTGTGTTTTATCAAATTTCGGTATTAATGACATTCTAAAATTTTATAGTTTTTCAATGTACGATACAGTACTGGTATTTTGAATTGTATTGTCGATTAGTGTGCAAGTATATATGGCCATCCTATACATCATTGTTTATTATATTATGGATATCCTGTGGGTGCCATAGACCTAAAGCTTGGTAAGTATATTTGCACAGTGAGTATCAGTTGTCTCCCTCCTTTGCTGCATGATGGTTGTTTATGATATGGTTATCTTGTGTGTGCCATGTACCTGAGAGTTGACAAGTATAATTGCAGAGTGATCATTAGCCACCTCCTCCTTGGCCGCAAGATGGTTGTTTAATATATTATGGATCAATGTGTAACTTATATTCATGGTCGTCCTTATGAGCTGTGTTGAGAAAGGGTAGGAAAGTATAATGTAGAGTGAGCACCATCCATTTCCCCTTTGGCCGCAGGATGGTTGGTTATTATGAGTTAGCGCAAACGTTTGTATGGCCATATTGTGGGAGATATGCACCTGAGATACGCCAAGTATAGTGCACATTGAGCATCAGCCACCTTCCTCTCGATTGGAGGATGATTGTTTTAGCCATGGTAAATTTTTAGCAATCAATTCTGTGAGATGCCAAAGTGATCGATTGTAAGTTTCTCATTTTAACTTCCTCATCAGGTAGTGCCCAGGATGCTGGGTACTGTATGGCACCACTAGTATATTGTATGTTGCATCAAGTATTTTTTTTTCATATATATATATATATATGTATAAATATAATTGTTATGTTTGTATATACCACATCTGTTAGGACCCATACAAGATCCTTTATTGGAACCCTAGATAAGCCCTGATTCTAGCGAAAATCCTACTGGACCTTCTTATAGAAAATCTGGCAGCATCTCCCCTACGGGTTGAGCAAGCCCCAAAAATTCCATATGCAGAAAACACACTCCTATATCATACCATATGTCTGAAGGTCATTATACTTGCCCAAAGACTGTAATAGTTGCCCAAAAGCTGCAATACTTGCCCTAAGGCCACCGTATGATGATGATGATGATGATGATGATGATAATAACAACAATAATACATGATAATAACAATAAAAATAATTATAATAAATACAATAATAATTTACAATAATGATAATAATAATAATATTAATAAGAATAATGACAAATAATAATGATAATAATAATAATAATAATAAATAATAAATAATAACAATAACAATATTAATAACAATAATAATAACAATCACAACAATTAATAATTTTAATAATAATAATCATAATAATAATAACAACAAATAAAGGTAATAATAGAAAATCATAATTATGAATAGATAAGATAAAAAAAAATAAAGTAAAATAAAATTTTAAAATTTTAAATCTACTATAAAATATGCACATTCATAGCGGAGGTACATACGATACCTTATAATATGCTAATATGCAATCACATGATATCAGTTGTCACATGTACACTGTTACCAATACGGTTTGGGATGGTTGCTTATAATAGCCATCCGACCCCCTAGACTCGTAAGCAGTAGAATTACGGGGCTAAGAATTCATAGACTGAATCAGATTGTTGCTCTAGTACGGTGTAGTACATACAAACATAATATAATATATACATATACGTACATATAAAAAAGATACTTGATACACCATACGATAATCACGTGGTGCAAAATAATATTCGGTGTCCTGAGCACTACCTGATGGAGAGGTTAAAGAGAGAAATTTGTAATTAGTCATCTTAGCATCTTGCGGCACCGATTGCTAAAAATGTTTCATGGCTAAAACAATCATCCTTCAACCAAGAGGAGGGTGATTGATGTTTATTATGCACTATATTCGCCATACCTCGGGCTTACAGCTCCCACAGGATGGTCATACACATATATGCACGCTAATTTACAATTACAGCTATCCTGAAATCAAGGGAGATGACAGCTGGTGCTCACTCTGCATTATCTTAAACCCTAAACCCTAAAACGCAAATAGAATACATATAATTTAGAATTTAAAATATCAAATTTAAATAAATAATACCAACTTGGTAAAATGAAATTGTAAAACACCAATTTAAAATAAATATTAAAATCTTGATAAAACGCATTGACATCAATTTAAAATACATGATAAAATGTGATAAAATACAATTTGAGGCATCAATAGAAACAATGATAAAACACATTAAACACATTTTAAAGATAAATAAAATCTTAAAACATTAATTTGAAATGAATGGTAAAAATACGGATAAAATCCATTTTAATTCATCAACCCATTTAAATAATAAAATCATGCTAAAATATAATTTTAAAACATTAGTTAAATAAATGATAAAAACATTGTTAAATACATTTTAATTTTAAATACTCTTTTAAAATATTTATTTTGAAATGGTATCGAGAAACACATTTGATGCACCAAACTATATACCAATGATGCCCAATGATATCCAGTGTCCCGAACACCGCTTGACAGGGAGGTTAAAGAGAGAAACCGACATACGGTCACGTGGCATCCCATAGCACCGCTGCTATCAACAATCATCCCGGCTATGGAGGGGGTGGCTGATGTTCACTTTGCACTATACCCTGCCAGCCTTCAGGTCCATAGCATCACACAGGATGACCCTATAAACCTGCGCGCTAAACATATCTGCATATACACTACAAAACACCAATACTGTATGATGCATTTACAACCAGTAAAATTATACATTTTTCAAATTTCGAAATTTCATAAATATCACTGGATTAAATATCTTCTTTCAAATCCACAAATCCACATTTCCTTTAAACCATCAACGTAAATTCATTACATTAAATCCATAAATTTCAAATCCATCAATTTAAATATATCAGTATAAATACATGAAATTTCCAATGGCATAAAATCAAATCCTCAAATTTTAAATGCATACATATATTTTTGAAACATAATAATTTAAAACAATATTTTTTTTTGAAATCCATAAAAATCAATTTAAAATCAAAGATATCTTTAAATCCACGTAAAATTCATGCATAGTTAAATTTCACAATTCATCAATGCATAATAAATTTAAAATAAATATTTTCTTTCAAATCCGTAAAATCAATACCTACCAAAAATAATATTAAAATCATATAAATCCCTATATAACTAAATTGATGTGAACACCTTTATTATGCATCATAATTTCAATAATAAGAAAAAAATAATTAATAAGGATTTAAAACCATAAATCCTTTAAATCTCCAAATATATTTTTGGCAACAACACATACATTAAAAACTATCATAATCTGGCAATGTAAATTTGAATGGAAATTCTCTTAAATATTGAATATATATGAAAATTCACATGAAAATATTTTTAATTACACAATATTTCAACAATAAAATTTAACAATTACTAACAAAATTCGAAATCAATGAAATTCTTAAAATCAAAATATTTCTTAGTGCACAATTATTTTTAATTCATTCAATTTTGGTATCAAAATTCCAAATAGAAATTTACTAAATGTTTAACACATGAAATATAATTTCCAAATATATAATCATCATAAAATATATACAATTTATCAACCCAAAATAACTTTGAGGTGGGTCACTCACCTTGAGCATGTGTATCAATTAAAATTCTCAATGGGATCTACTCCACAACTCACACGTACTCCTAAAATACCAAGGTTACATAAAACCGATTAAAGTAATATTTTAATTGGGTATATTACACATAGGTATCCAAGGGAGCTAAAACAAACATTAACCAAAATTCACAAATAATATGCCAAAATAAAGCTTATGATGCAAGGATCATGGATTAAGGCTTACCTTTCAGAGATCGGACCTATGGTGGCCGAAATCTCGCTAGAAAGGTCCCAGGTTTAATATGCTGAAATCTCTCAATCCGTCAAGAATTGGGGGAAAAGGACCTCGGATTTTGATTTAGAGAGGTCAAATTAGTGGGAAACGGTAGAAGGTGTCATCGGAAACTTGCTGGAACCAAGTTTTCCGATGAGTCGCCGTGGTCATCGGAAACTGTCACCCCTTGCATTTCTGACGAGTCACTGTGGTCACCAGAAACCGTCATCCCCTATGGCGCGTCCGGGGGCCATTTGCCATGATTTTTGGTGGGGAGATAGATCGGAGGATGGGTAAGCCAATGGAACAGGCGGTGTCGAGAATGGGTGGCTGGTTTGGGAGAAATCGAACAGAAAAGGAAACGGGTTACTCACTGGAAAACAGCGGATCTGGGCACATAAGTTTGCCATGAAACTCAAGTGGTCAGCCGGAAATGAAGGGGCAGTGGTGGTGGTCAGGCGCATGTACAAGGTGGGTGGCCGAAAATGGGTCAAGAACATAAGGCTAGTTCTCCCTCTCTCTCCTCTTTTTTTCTCATCTTTCTGCTTCTATCTCTTCCTTCTCTCCCCTTCTTGCCCAATCAAAATGCCCGTTGATGCCACTGTGCACTCACAAGTAGGCCCAAAAATGTGACATGTGGCACAGTATTATTGGGCACTGTGCACACATATACAGATCAATACACATTAAATGCTGTCTTAAAAAACTTCGCAGGTTCATAACTTTCTAACCAAATGTCCGAATTAAGCATACCGCTAGTCTATTAACTCATCTCGATGAGTACGTCAAAATCTTATATGAATAAAAAAAAAATTTCACAAAATAAAAAGTCAAATTCAACACCATTGGACAGTTTGGACCATATCTTGTTTTGATCAGAACTTTCAAACTGTAGCTCCATTTTTGACGTGCTATTAGTCTATGAACTTGGGCTGATGCGTAGTTCACAATGGCGCTTCAATCATCCAGACCAAAAAGTCAAATTTGGCCCCACTTGGTCAACTGCTGTCAACGCAAGAAGATTTCCAATGTACTTTTGAACGGGGTGTTACATTTGATGCTAAATAAAAACTTGGAAAGAGTCGGGACTATCTTGGGGTTCAGGTAGCAAGCTCTAAAAAAGGTCCCTATAGATATAAAGGTGTTTACATTTTAGTAATTTTTACTCATATTTGCATTCCTATGTTATTATTATTGAAGTCTTATAAATTTATGGAAACTTATAGTAAGTGAGGAGGAATGAAATAGATGTATATTTTCAGAATAAGTTTTCTGTGTGAGAAATACTTGGGAAAATCCAATTTATAGAGGAGATGCTACCAAATTTTATGTATAATTTTCGGTAGGGTTTTCTCTAGTAGGAAGCCATTCTAGGATTTCGATAAGTAACTCTATAGAAGGTCATGATGACCTTAAAGTTGGGAGTGTAAGTGAAATTAGCAACCCTTGGTTTATAATTGGATATGAAGGAAGATTTTAATTACCAATTAAGTAATTACATATGAGATTTGGTGAAGTCAAGATCCTTAAAATATAATTATTGGAATTTCAAATGCAATTGTTGGTGCTTCTTTTATATCTTTTGAATTCGCAAAATTAGTGGTTAATTTCAAAGTGAACTTATGATTTCTTGCAAATTTGTTCTTGTATTTGATTTCCTAAATAAAATTAGCAAGTAAAAATCTTTGACATTTAGATATAATACTTGTTTGCTTTTAACAATCGATATTTGTGGGAACGATACTCTACTTTCTTTCTTTATTACTTATACGTTCTATGCGCTTACACTAAACAATCAAGTATTTGGCTTCATTGCCAAAGATTTGTGTTGTGGTTGGATTCAAGACATCTACTTTGAATCTGCTTCTCCAATAAAAAAAATAAATAGATAACGAACTCGAACTTGCTTTCCCAATTTTAACAAATGAAGAAATCTCATGTAATATATAAACAAAATCTAAAAGAAAGAAGTTTTGAGCTTCAGTGTAATTTTAATTTGTGGTTAAATCATACTTTGTTGCTACTAAAACTTTTAATTATGCATGTAGTTTTAATTAATCAATTTATTTCTAATATTTACTTGCTTGCTTTTATAGAAAGATGCTGTAATTAGAAATAACAGATAGTTTTTCATTCAAGCATACATTTTTTTCTTTTTGGTAATAAATTCAAACATACGTTAATTGAAAACTAGGCATGCATTTACTATTAAAAGTAGTACACCATTACACTGCCACAGTACGAAAGACTTGGCAATTATTCTACTACATATATATGTATATATGTTATCGCTTTATTTCTTTTAGTGTTTGTTCTTGGGCATAGTCTGCTCCAGTAGAAGGCGCGATGCAGTTTCAATTACTCTTTCAGCTTGAGCACCGCCTCAAATACGGTGAATTCGCCAATTTTACGAATCTTGACATTTGACACGAACCCATTCCATTGACTTTCACTTTTATTGCCAGACTCTATCAGTTTCTTATATATTTTTTCCCAGTCGACCTTTCCAAAGTAACCACGTTCTTGAACCGTAGTATATGCCTGCAGAATGTATATTAATAAGTTTTTCAAAATCACTTATATAAAAAGCAATCAAATAGCATGAATGTACTCGCCTGACTTAAAAAATTTTTGGTAAACAACAGTTAACTTGGATTTGAAATTAGCTAGAGTGCATGAAAATGCATATTTAGAAAACTAAAGTGTCTAAATCACAGGTAATTGAAATAAAAAAGTCTAAATTGTAACGATTGGAACAAATAAAAAAAGAAGAAGAGAGAATTTGGGTTTATAAATGGATGAATCGTTAGAGTTTTGTTAAGGATTTAATGCATAAAACTTTAAAAATATAAAGAGTATTTAAAAAAGTTTTAAAAAAAATTAAGGATCTTAAATTAAACTTTGTCAAACTAAGGTATAATAAATAACCCAAAGTTAAAACTTACCGTCTTTTTCAGGGAAGAATCAGAAGGGTTGTTCCATGCCAACAAAACATCACAGTCTACTCCAAAGACATTTTGACCACGATACACAACAGCCCCAGCTGAGCCCCGAACTTTGCCAGGGGGAATAATTACATTACTCTTTGTAACGTGCAAAAACCCACCCGATTGGCCATTTTCAATCACCGCCGGGTATGGAGGAAGTGCATTTTCCCCAACCCAATTATGGTGGGTTACAAAATTGACAGTGTCTCCAGTGGCATTGGACACACTTCCAATTGTTACAACGTTAACACCTGCGATAGTACCCAATGTCTCCTTCAGGTTCTCCACGTGCTGAAGACTGCTTCCATGCTTACCATCCGAGTTTATGATGCTAAGAGCCGCACGAGCCCTGTCTATTTTTTGTATATTTTTATTTCCAGCGAACTCAGGCGTGCGCTCTAAAGTAGAGTTGGTAATGGGGTTGCCAAACACAGACACAGCCATGTCTTTGTGACTTTGAGAGATCAACTTAAATTATATGATAGTACTAGTATTTTTGCATATATACTTTGTTTCATTGTGTTTGCAGCTATATATAGGAAAAAATTTATGCTTGATCAATAAGCATAAGCTGTACTGCAGAAGTAAAAGTTTGTCAATATGAGCCAACGTCCACGTAATAAGCTGCCACGTCTAAAGAAGGAATAATTACGGAATCAAAGATAGAGGGGCTTTGTAACATCGGACAGAAAAATGCCAGATGCTATTACCGATGACATATCATCAATGGATTGGAGATGAAAATTTAATAGATTACTGTTGAGAGTTTGCTTCTTTTCCATCTTTTTTTTTTTTTTTTTTAGTTTTAAGAAAATATAAAAGCATTAAGTGCAACCAACCAAAAATTATCATATCAATATGACATCTATTGACAAATATCAAAATTCACAATCATTTCATCAATTAAATAGACATATCATTAAAGTAAAAGAATATATATAAATATATTTTTCGTTGATCATCAAAGGTTAAATTTTTCTTTCTAGCACTCCAAACCATTAGCTAAACTCTAATAGAACTAAAAAGCAACAAATTAAAATTTGAAGGCTTAAATTAAAACTTTTTGAATTTTAGGATCAAAAATATAATTTTTGTTTTAAAGTTGACAATCAAAAATGTAATTTATAAAATTATAGTGTATTAAAATACATTGAAATGAGAACACTAAAGAGCATGAGATGAATAAAGACTGGGTTATGTATTCACTAAGTTGATGGAAAAAAAAAATAAAAAATCAAATGTTGGAAAAGTAAAAACAATACAAACAAAATGAACAACACATAAAATTTTGAATTATGTGAATATCATAAACCAAGAACGACCCAAAAAAGCGAAAGGATATTAAAGAAATAAAATGAATTGTCTTTACTTTACAATGTCATCTAGAAATAGTTGGAATATATATGTTTCTGCCACGTGGGTCTGGTACTTTCTCTTCACCGAGCAAGTATGAATTTGCAAAAAGACAGCAGCAATGCAGTGAACAATATTTGAAGCTAATTACCAAAGATAGGATAGGAAGGAATCTGCTTTTAGTTGATAGTCTGATAGTAAGATATGAACAGGTTTTTGGTTTAAAAGCCTCAAAGGATGTCATCCAATGCTTGATTTGCACTTGTGCATCCAATGATTCTGAAGACAAAAGGCTATGGATATGCTTATGAAACTGCATATTCCTAGGCTTATCCATAAGTGAATCATATTCCATTGTCTAAAATTGACAATGATGTTATTGAAATATTGAAATGAATTAAACTAATATATCCACACAAATGAATTGATTCCAAAGGTCGAAATTAGGTGTCCTTTTTTTTTTTTTTTTTTTTTTTTGGCACGATGAAAATTAAGCGTAGTTGTTAATTTATTTTGATAGTTAACCACATTAATCGCAAATTTGATTAAAGGCTATGGCATGGAAGCATCCTGGGACATTCTTGGTCGTCAATTTACAAATATTTTAAAAGAGGGATTAATTGCATTTTACCCTTAAGGGTTTCATAATTTAAGTCTTTAACTTTTTAATTTAGTAATTTAGGCCATCGATTTTTTAATTCATTGCAATTTAGGCCATCTTTAGCTTTTGACTATAGGGATAAATGATCATCTCTTATGATTGTTATTAAAACAGTGCATCAATTTTTGAACTAACATATACTAAATTGCATAATATCAAAACTAATTTTAGAATTTTGTACTTTAGTATCCTTTATTATTAAAAAATATTGATAGTGAAGATATTTATAACTAGTTATAAAATTTTGTATTTTAGTATTTTGTAGTTTAAAATTTGATATTATCTAGTATCGATAACATTAAATGACTGTTAAGGTGTTTTAGTCAAAAAGTCAAAAAGGCATAAGTTGCAACAAATTGAAAAATTGAAAAGCTAAATTGCTAAGCCAAAATTTTAAGACATTAAATTGCAAAAGCCTAAAGGACGAGGGTATCACAATATAACAATTGACCCAAACTACATTTTATATTGGTCAATTGGGCTTCACATGAAATAGAGCCGTGAATCACTATCACCCAAACTCCAATTGGACCAAAAGGTAACAAATCAAAATTTGACAATTTAAGTTGCAAAATTTAAACTTAATGGCAATTTTCAGAAATTATCGAGCATTAAAATGAACAAAAGTGAATGCACTAAAAAGCATGGGATGAATACAGATTGGATTATGGATACACTAAATTGATGAAATATTGATGGAAAAAAAATCAAATGCGTTTAAATGTTAATATAGGCAAGAAAAAGTAAAAATGAAACAAACAAACGGAAGAATATTGGTTTTCTAAGTTTTTATTGTTGTTAAATCCAATGCCCTCTCAAAGCACATTATATCATCTCCCTTTTGCTTGATTGTTATGTCTATATATTAGAGTATTTATGACGCCCAAGTCTCCATCTTTCTCAAGCCAAAGAAATTGCAAAGAAGCTGAAGAAGTACAAGACCGAGGACAACGATGTTGGAGTTTGGTGTGGTTTTTTGGTTCACTTGGCCAAGAGTGTTGTGCACAAGGTGTTAGTTTTGTGCACAACCTTTAATCCGATTTTCAATTTAGTATTTAGGTTATTTTTCTCTTTAAGTAGAAGATGGAGAAGAAGAGAAGATGCCGAAGTAGGCCACATAAACTAGACAACACAATTCATTTTTTCATTTCATTAATTTGTTGCATTATATAGATACAAAACTTGTCTCACACATGTGAGTACCCAAAACATTCAAATACCAGCTTAATAATATATTGGTCTTGTTTTAGTTTTTGGGCTTTTCTATCTAATTATATATATATATATATATTTTATATTTTGCTTACTTGAAATATTATTACACTATATTTTTAGTGCAAGTTAGAATTTATTAGACATTTTAAGTAATTTTGAAAAAATCAAAATAAAAAACTGTTGAATTAGTAATGGGGTTGATGTAGGACAGGTAGGGAAGGAAAGAAAATTGAAAATAGATAGATAGGGTTCTAGTATCACACTAGAATGATTTTAGAAATCACTTCCAAAATCCCTAGACGTCATGCCTAAGTTTGTTTTGCATCACACAAAACCAGAGAATTAACTCTCAGAAAATACTTATATTATTAATCAACTACTGAAAAGAATTACAAAAACTCCTATTTATAATAAAATCATCTAATAACATTAGGAAACTAAAATATTAAGAAACCTAGTTAAATAAGGAAACCAAATAATAACCTTCCTAAAACTAAAATAATAATAAAAACCTAATAAACATAATAATATTAAAATCTTAAATATCAAATAAATATAATAATATCAAAATCCTAAAAATCCTAAAATCCTAATAATTAAGATCTTATGTAATCTCTGTCGTTCTCCATCAGGGGTCTACGTGCTAGTACTCGTGGCTTGTTTCATTGTGTTATAGTAAAGTTCTAAGTTTAATCACTAAAGCTTTGGCTGCCACAGGTGGGGAGGAAACTAAAACGGAATCAACAGCTGTACCAGAAAATAAAATATTGATTAAAAGGAATATAATATAAAAGCAAACATGTAATTGTCTACATCGGAATAAAAAAGTAAGAAGAATAAAAAAGTAAAAAGAGCAAAAATGAAAATACCCCCCCAAAAAAAAAAAAAAAAAAAGGGGCAATATGTAAAACTTTCAATCATGTTAACATCATAATAGAAGAACAAGCCATACAAAAAAAGAAAAAAAAAGAAAAAAAGAAAATAGAGAAAAATAAATAAATATCTAATTTGCTTTACGAGGTCGGCAAAAAATCGTTGGTATATCTTCCCACAGCATGGGCCTACGTTCTGTTGGCGGCGTGGAGTGTGAACCTCGCACTCCATGAACATTTGGATTTGATTATTAAAGGAACGGAATCCTTTTTTAGTGGACTGTCTGATCGTATGATTTTTATTTTTAGTTTTTAATTTTTTGGGAGTCAGATGAAGACAAAATCTCATGCATCTGAAAACTGCATATTTCTGGGCTTTATCAAAAATTGACAATCATGATTTTGAAATATTGTAATGAATTAAAGCTTATATATATATCCACAAACGAATCAGATTACTAATTTTTCTGGTCAGTGTCATTTAAGTTCTTGGTCAACCTGTTACTATTTTTATTATTCATTAAGTATTTTGATTTCTTATATATAACCCTTACAATTTTTAAATGCATTAGAACCTAGTGTAGAATTGAAGATGCTACACATTAAACTCCAGTATCTCCATGCCCACGCTTATCCAACTTCAATCACATCCATTTTAGTTCCATGCTAGTTTCATTCTATTATGACTTAGTACTTTATCATTAATTTTCTCTTCAGTGTCATTTGACTTCTTCATTACCTGTTACTTTTTCTATTCTTCATTAAGTATTTTGATTTTTTATATATAGTCCCTTTACTTTTTATCTCAATAGAACCTAGTGTAGAATTTGTTTATTCCCCATCCCTGGTACAATATCATGTTTAATTTTATTATTCAATTTTTTTCAAATTTTCAACCCTTTGGTAGTGGTATGCCCATCTATAAGACTGCACAGGACTAAACATTACTGTATGACAAATTTTCTTGGCTACAAATTCTCCTAGCTCCCAGCTGGACTTGTCACGACCTAGGTCCATGGATTACTACCCGAGCGATTTTTTTATGGTCCAAACCCAATCACTTCATCCAAATTGCATCATATTAGCAAGAGAAACATCCACATATATATAGATACATATGCCAGTGTACCAACTCCTTTCGAAGTAATGTGGGATTGCTATTGGTTTGTCCTTCTTGCCTTACATTCTTTAGTGCTCTCAGATCTTACAAGACTTCATTTGAAAACTACCACTTGAGTGAGATTAACTTGATATTGTTTTGGAGGTTTTTGTTTCGCTTCTCTCCTTGTTCCTTTTTTTTTTTTTTTTTTGGGGAGGGGGTTAATGATGTTGAAATTCATGATTAGTGAAATTTCAAGAAAGAAATATAATTAAATAAAAGTAATTGCCAATTGTATTTATGTTTTTATTCCATCAACTATCCATGTATACACATATACAGGGGGTAAGGGTATAGGTCAGGATGGTTTTGCGAAAACATAGCTAACTCGTCGAAAATTTTAGAAAAGCCACCACCTGCTTTGTCAACCCAATTTGGCATCCAACTATGTCTGGCCATGAAATTTGGATGTCGATGTGACTCGAGGTGGACTTTCTACAAGGCAGGTGTGTATTGGGTGACTTGGCTGACATGGCGGCCAATCTAATCAGAGCCGAGGAAGGAGAGAGAAGGGGGGCTCCATCGCATGTGTAGAAAGAGAAAGGGGAAAAGAAAAAAGAAAACTAAAAGGAAAAATAAATGTCATGTGCCATCTATAGGTTGGTGACTTGTGGTACCCATTAGGGATATTTTTCAAAAATCTCTTTACATGCTTTTTGATAGAAACCACCCAATAGAATCAATTGTCAACACAATTGTTGTACTTGTCCAAACTGATAACTTAATGGATTTGGAGTTAGTATAGCCTTAGGGTAGGAATGTTAGCTTTTAGGGAAGATATCGTAGCCATCGAGGTAGGTATATTAGCCTTCACATAGGTAATGCAGTCTTTGGGTAAGTATCGTAGTCTTCGAGTAAGTGTATTAGCCTCTGAGCAAGTATTACAGCTTTAGCACAAGAGCATTAATCCTCAGGCATGGTCTTCAAGCAAGTATTTTAGCTGTTGGGCAGATATGTTAGCCCGTGGGCATGTGTCTTAACCCACAGGTGAGGATTGCATTCTTTAGGTAGGTTATCCAAATTTTTTGAGAGGTTGTATGCTAATATATGAAAAATATGTGTGCGTCTATATATATTCACATTGATTTGGATAGTGGTGATATTATCGGAGTTACTGCTAAGATCTCAACTATTCAATTTAAAATATTGTCCCTTATGTGTATTTTCTTAAATGTAATTTATTTTATTAATAATTGTTTTACAATTTATTGATTTTTAACGGTACAATTTATATCGGTACATTTTCTAGATGTTAAAAGGTAGACTGGGTAATTTCGTTTCTGGGACCCAAGTTGTATCATTACAATTATTATCTTTCTATCTTTATTTATGTGTTTGGTATATTCAAAAAGTGCCACAAAAATGTGAGACTATGGTAAGTGGGAGGTGTGGGCGGTCATAAGCTTTAGCAGTACTTATTTATGGTGTTAGGACCCGTTCAAGATATCTCATCGGAATCCTAGACAAGGCTTTTTCAGGACCCGTCCATAATTCCTCCCCGGAACCCTAGACAGGCCCTGATCCCAGAGAAATACCACCGAACTTTCCAACGGAAAATCCGGCAGCACCTCCCCTAAGGGTAGAACTTACCAAAAACTACCTGCACTGAAAACACACTTCTAAAAACATCCCCTTATTCCTCCCACAATACTACAAATTTATTCCATAAATTTCAGCACTTCAAATAACAGCAACTCAGTGCATAAATAATAACTACACGTCCAATACAGTATACAGAGCATTATACAATAAATGTGGAATTAATACCATGACAGATAAGAAGCAATACAAGATGGAGAGGAAAAAGGGAAGAAATACTTCTTGAACTTTCGGCATCGAACTGAGACGTTGGGCTCGCCCCGGACAATCAACGTGTCAGGACCCGTCCAGAATTCCTCCTCGGAATCCTAGACAAGCCCTGATCCCAAGGAAACCCTACCGGACCCTCCAATGGAAAATCGGGCAGAGCCTCCCCTAAGGGATGGACTTACCACAAATTACCTGCACTTAAAACACACTTCTATAATCACCCCTTTATTCCTCCCACAGAACTTCAAGTTGTTCCACAAATTTCAGCACTTCTCAAGAATAACAACAGTCCAGTGCATAAATAAAACATAAGTGTCTCAATAGTATACAGAGCTTTAAGAAGTGCTAATCAACAGAAATACAACAAGGATGAAAGAAATAATACACTGAAATGAAAAAGTACAGAAGTACTTCTCGAAACACAACAGTAGCGGAAAACTTGGTTCGCTCCGGAAGAACGTCTACCACCACTTGCACCTAAGGGAAAGGAACTTAAAAACGTGAGATGCTAATCATCTCAGTGAGTGACCCTAACTACGGAACACTTTTAATGATAATAAAATAATAATAATAATAACAATTAAGGAAATTGAATAAATACCAACAATTAATAAATAAATAATAATAACTGTTGAAAATAATAATTTCCCTCAAAACTCTTACCAATCGCTCCGTTTGAAATGTTCCCTTTTTAAAACCTTTTCACAAAACCCGATGTATGTACTTCCCAGAAACCAAGGGATTAAACCATTTGATAAACAATAAATAAATAAATACATACCCCAATATATAATTAAAATATAACAAATTATAGTAAATAATTTTTGAACACCTTTGGGGTTTAAAACATTATTTGCAAATTACACCTGACGCACCACACCATATACCGGTGATGCCGTCCGATACCCAGCGTCTCGAGCACCGACTAGCGGGGGGGGGGGGGGGGGGGGGTTAAAGAGAGAAACCTGCAACGGCACTTCGGCGTCTCGACAGTACCGCTGCTGAAACCATCTCCCAGCCAAAGAGGGGGGAGGTTGTGGCCAATAACAAACTTGCCTACCCACGGTCCAATGGCAACAACGGGAGAAATAATAACCGCGCGCTAAACCACATAATACCTGTGCGCTACCACGTGTCCATACACCGGAACACCAATACTGTATGAGTGCGTCTAAAAATAAACATTATTAACCAACCGTACCGTTTTCCAAAATTACCATGGGAAATACATTAAATTCTCACACTTACCATCCCACATATTTTTATTTAACAACTAGGTACGAAACAGCGATAACAACAAACCACAATTTTCTCGAAATACGAGATGCAATCATAAAAATACCACGGGCATAATTTATAAAATTTAAACAAATATTTTCATAAAATATTTAACCCAATTATGCCCGGAAAATCAAATTTAAAACCACGTACAAATACTACCAAAATACACTTTGCTCATGCATAATAAATTAAACCACAATATAATTCATAATTAAATCACACCACATGAGCATAATTTAAATACCAATTAAACATAATTAATTTCCCAAAATAATTTTTGAAGGTGGGTCACTCACCTTGAGCGCGTAAATCAACTAAGATCCTCCTCGGGATCAACTCCGCCACTCGTACGCGCACCTAAACAACCACAGTGCACCAACCAAAAATATTAATATTTTACTCGGGTAATTCCCAAATGGGTACCCGGGGAGCGAACACCAAATGATATCTAAAAGTTAGGAGTTATATACCGAATCGAAGTTCGCGTGATGAGGATCACGGATTTGGTCTTACTTTCCGGTGATCGGACCCGACGGGGTCGGAATCTCGCCGGAAAGCTTTTCGGGTATCGGCTCCGCAATTCTCCCAAACCGTCCCAAATTGGCGGAAACGGATGCCGGATTCAGGTTCAGGAGGTCGAACACAGTGGACTGGAGCCAGCCGGGAAACTGGGTACTCGCCGGAACAGTAACTTCCGGTGAGCCGCCGCGGTCACCGGCAACCGTCGCCAGCGGAGGCGCGTGCGGTGGCTGTTGGCTGTGATTTTTTGCAGATTTGTAGATCGTGGGGAGAGCAATCCAACGGGACTGGCGGTGGCTGTTGGCTGTGATTTTTTGCAGATTTGTAGATCGTGGGGAGAGAAATCACGGTTTGAAGATTTTCGGCACCTCGCCGGAAAAAGTTCCGATCCCGGCGTGTCGGTGGTCCGGTGGCCTTGAAACTTGGTGGGTCGGCCGGACTTGAGGAGAGGATGAAGGGTGTCTAGTCCGTGTGGCCGTAAAATGGCCGAAAATGGGCCAATCGGCGGTGGAGGGAAAAAGTCACCACCGATCTTCGAACGTCCGATCCAGGCGCGTCCGGCGGCCGATCGCCGTGAAACTTTGAGGTTTTGCCGAAAATGGGGAGGGGAACCTTGCTGGCCGGTGCATGTACAGTAGATCGGCTGGAAAATTTGAAAATCTCCGGTGGCCGGCGGATTCTCTCTCTCTTTCTCTCTCCTCTCTCTCTTTCTGTCTCTTCCCCGAGACTTTTATCAAATAAAAGCCACTGTGTGACACTGTTCATGCCACGTGAACCAATCAGAAGCTGACACGTGGTGTTTTACTGTTAATCGACTCAAAAATATTAAAATATTACGGTATCCGGTAAATTTCACGCGTGCATAACTTTTGAACCGGATGTCCGTTTTAAGCGTGCCGCTAGTCTGTGAACTTGTATCGACGAGCACTTCACAACCATGCATGAGTCAAAGCTCATTTCCCCATAAATAAAAAGTCAACTACGGCACCCCTTGGACAGTTTGCACTTCAACTTGTTTTGCCCATAACTTTCAAACCGTAGCTCCGTTTTTGACGTGCTACTAGTCTACGAACTCGGGGCATCATGCCCTTCACCACGATACTCTGGTCAACTCAAAATTCCAACTTGAACAAAAAGTCAAAATTTGACCCGCTCGGTCAACGGTCAACCTCGGTCAACGTGCACGGATTCCGGTGCGATCTGGGACGGGGTGTTACACAATGTCTCCAACCTGGACCTCGAGGAACGGAATTTAAAAGTGTGAGATGCTAATCATCTCAGTCAGTGACCCTAACTACCGAACACCTTTAATATTAATAATATACCAAATAAAAGGATTTAATTAATCAATACCGAACAATTAAATAAATAAGTAAATAAACAATTGAGGTAACAATTTCTCTCAAAACCCTCACTATTCACTCCGTTGGAAATGTTCCCCTTTTAAAACATTTTCACAAAACCCGATATTCGTACTTTCCGAAAACCAAGGGACCAAATAATTTAACAAACAACAAATAAATAAATAAATAAATACCCCAAATATAAATAAACTGCAATAATTTATAATAAATAATTTTGTACTCTTTGGGGTTTGAAACTTTATTTGAAAATTACACTTGACGCACCACACCATATACTAGTGATGCCCTCCGATACCTAGCGTCCTGAGCACCGACTGGCGGGGAGGTTAAAGAGAGAAACTTGCAAACGGCACTTCGGCGTCCCGACAGTACCGCTGCTGAAACCATCATCCCGGCCAAGGAAGGGGGCGGCTGTGTGCACTATATAAGACTTGCTTGCCCACGGTCCAATGGCCACTACGGGAGAAATAATACTTGCGCGCTAAACCACGTGTCCATACACCAGAACACCAATACTGTATGAGTGCGTCTAAAAATAATTATTAAACCAACCGTACTGTTTTCCAAAATTACCGTGGAAAATATATCAAAATTTCACACTTACCATCCCACATATTTTTATTTAACAAACCGGTACGAAAACATCGATAACAAATAAAACCATACCTTTTCTCGTAATACGAGATTCAACAATTGAAATACCGCGGGCATAATTTATAAAATTAAACCACCAACTTAAACAAATATTTTCATAAAATATTTAACCCAATTATGCCCGAAATTAATATAAAATCCAAACACAACGAATTACTGAAAATACTTGCTCATGTGTAATAAATACCATTTAACCACAATAAAATAAGAATCGGGAATTTCTTAATGAGCCCAAAATTTCATTTAGCACCAATGGGTAAATATATATAAAATAATATTTTTTCCCGATTATATTTTAAATACGCCACATGAGCACCAATTACAAATATCAATTTAATACCACATAAATACAATTAATTACCCCAAAAACATTTTCAAAGGTGGGTCACTCACCTGGAGCACACAATTAAACCATGATCCACCATGGGATCAATTCCATGACTCACCGGTGCTCCTAGAACACAATTCATACACAGTCAAATAAATTAATATTTCAATCGGGTAAATAATACCCGGTACCCGGGGGGTCAAACACAAACGTTATCCAAAATAGTTGAATAATATACTGAATCGAAGCTTGAGCAACGAGGATTACAAATCTGGTCTCCATCGACCCCAATTCCGTCGGAGGTGGCCGAAAAGCTTCGGCCGGATTTAAACTTGAGGGATCTCTCAAACGGTGGAGATTTTGGGCAATCTAACCCCGGAAATGGACTCAGAGGGGTCAAAAATGGTGGAATAGGGGTATGGGTCAGGCTGGGTTGGTCAGAAATGGCGAGAATCGCCGGAAAAATGTAACTGGCCGCTGCCGACTTCACCTGCCCGATCTGGGCGCGTCTGGCGGCGACTAGCCAGGAAATTTGGAGGCTGAGGTCGCGGCGAGCTGGGCTTCACCGGTGGCCGGCGCGTGTGGCTTTCTGGCAACTGAAATCCGGCCAAACGGTCGGTCAAACAGGGAGAGGGAGAGAGTCAAAGGAGAGAGAGAGAGAAAAAAATTTCTGCGTGTTTTTGTCTCTGTCGGGCTCGGGGAAGAAGAAGGGAAGAAAAGGAAAAGAAAAGAGAAGGTATTTTCCCAGGTGGGGAAAAGAAAAGAAAAAGAAAAAGAAAAAGAAAAGAAAAAGGAAAAGAAAAAGAAAAAGAAAAAGGAAAATAAAAATAATTAAATAATTAAATAATTAAATAATAATATTATTATTTAAAATAATAATAAAAATAATTTGATATTACACATGGTTGACATGTGGCTTCTCAACATGGTGACACATGGTCACCTTCATTAAGTCGCACGTGGCACATCGTTACACGTTTAACAAAATAATATTAAAATAATACAGTCCTTAAAAAAAAACTCTACAGGTTCATAACTTTCAAACCAGATGTCCAAATCGGACGTGCCGCTAGTCTACAGACTCGTATCGACGAAAACTTTAAAACCATGCATGAGTCAAAGCTCAACTTTGCATGAATTAAAAGTCAACTCCGACACCCCTTGGACAGTTTGGACCTCAACTTGTTTTGCTCATAACTTTCAAACCGTAGCTCCGTTTTCAACGTGCTACTAGTCTACGAACTCGTGCCAACGTGTACTGCGTAACGGTACCTCAGTCAACCTAGAATTCCAATCGGATCAAAAAGTCAACTTTTGACCCCTCCGGTCAACGGTCAACAGTCAACCTCGATCAACGTGCGAAAATTCCGACATGGTTCGGGACAGGGTGTTACAGCTTGGTCCCAGGAGAAAACCCTACCGGATCATCCAATGAAAAATCCAGTGGTATCTCTGTCAGGACCCGTCTAAAATTCCTCACCGGAACCCTAGACAAGCCCTGATCCCAGGAAAACACCATCGAACCTTCCAACGGAAAATCCGGCAGTATCTCCTCTAAGGGTAGGACTTACCACAAAATTCCCTGGACATAAAACACACTCCAGTAAACACCACCTTATTCCTCCCACCTTACTACAATTTGTTTCCACAAATTTACAGGACTCCAAAATAATAACAGGGAATCAGTAAGCAATTAAACAAATATCTGTCCAATCCATATACAGAGCGTTATACAAATAAATATGACTTTAATACAATGACAGATAAAGAAGCAATACAAGATGGAGAGGAAAAAGAGAGGAAAAGCTTCTCTTGGACTTTCGGCAATGAACTGAGACGTCGGGCTCGCCCCGGACGATCAATGTCTACTAACCTAAACCTAGGGAATGGAATTTAAAAACATGAGATGCTAATCATCTCAGTGAGTGACCCAATCTATATACACAATTATGGTAATAATAACAATCATAGTATACTTGGTTAATCAAGAATAAATAAATGATAATAAATTGAAAATAATATTTTCCCTCAAAACTCTCATCATTCACTCCATTGAAAAAGTTTCCCTTTTAAAACATTTTACAAAACCTGCTATTTGTATGCCCCGAAAACCAAGGAAAACAATTAGTCAATAGTTTCCTAATAAAATACGATAATTCAAGAATCCAAATTTATAATAAAATAAATTGAAATAAAAATAACTTATAGTAATTACTAAATAATTAATGCATGTCATAACAATTAATACCGAAATATTAATAAAACTCACATTAAAACAATGCATGAAATAATTAAATAATTAAAATAAATCAATTTATTGAATAATTAAGCAAAGGAAAAATAAATCAAATTAAAACCTCCATTTGAAATAAATAATATAAACAACATTAAATATATTCTTAATTTAAATACACTTTCAAAATATTTATTTTGAAAATCATGTTCCGAAAACTACTTGATGCACCTACTATATACCAGTGGCGCCAATGGTACCCAGCGTCCCGAGCACCGCCAGACAAGAGGTTAAAGAGAGAAACCGGCATACGGTCGCGTGGCGTCCCACCGTGCCGCTGCTAACAGGCGTCTCGGCTATGAAGGGGCGGCCTACCCTCATCCGATGGCAACCACAAGACAACCCCATAAATCACCTGCGCATTACTCACACCCACCTGCACTTTAATTATATCCATGTGCGCACTAATCACATCCATATACACAGAACACCAGTACGTGTATGGTGCATCTAAAAACTCGTAAATCATAAATCAATATTTTTCAAAATCTCAAAATTTCATAAATATCATCGGATTTATTCCATCCAATTAAACCTGTAATTTTCCACATTCTTTTTTAAATCATCATTATAAATCCATCAATTTGAATACACAAATTTTTCAATGGCATAAGGTCAAGCCATTAATATTTCAATGCATAAATATTTTTGAAACATAATAATTTAAATCCATATTTTTCTCAAATTCTCAAAAATCAATTTAAATCAATAATTGTGCACAATAATTGAATAATAACCATAGCAATAATTAAAATAAATCAAAACCACAATTTCTTTAAATTCCCAAATATATTCTTTTGGCACCAAAACATATATTAAAAACATTATAAATTGGCTATACAATTCTAGGTAGAAATTCTCATAATATTCAATTATGAAATATTCCAACAAATTAATTTAATAATTAATAATTTCAATTTCAATTTCATAAAATTCTTTAGATCAAAATATTTCTTAATATATAAATATTTTGATTCACTCAATTGAGCATCAAATTTCCAAATATAAATCTATTAAATATTTATCACATAGAATATCAATTTCAAATATTCAATTAATACAAAATATACACAAATTTTATTCCCGAAATTAATTTGAAGGTGGGTCACTCACCTCGAGCACGCAATTAACCCAAGATCTTCCATGGGATCAATTCCATGATACACACATGCTCCTAGAACAACAATATTACATAACTCAAATAAATTAATATTTTATTCGGGTAAATAATACCCTGTACCCGGGGGTTTTAACATAAACGTTAACCAAAATTTGTGAGTAATATACTGAAATGAACCTTATGGAACGAGGATCGCGGATTGAGGCTTACCTCCCAAAGATCGAACCCGTGGTGGCCGGGATCTCGTCGGAAAGCTCTTGGAATTCAAGTCCTCGATTTTCTCAATCCGTCGCGAATTGGAGGAAAGCTACCTTGGATTTGGGTTTAGGGAGGTCGAATTAGTGGGGAAGGATAGGTGGGGTGATCGGAAACTCACCGGAATTGGGTTTTCCGGTGAGCCGCCATGGTCACCGGAATATGCCACTGCTGGCGGCGCGTCCGGTGGCCACTGGTTGTGAAACTTGGTGAAGTGGTAGATCTGGTGATGGGTAACTCAACGGGACTGGCGGTGAGACAAACGGAGGCCTGGTTTGGGAGATATTGGCGAGAGAAGGAAATTGACCACTCGCCGGAAAATGCCCCGGTCCGAGCGCGTCGCCGGCGATCTGGCCGTAATATTTGGTTGGCAGACCGGTTTTCAGGTGGGCTTCAAGCTAGGGTGGTGCGTGTGGCTTAAAAGTGATCGAACGGCTGTAAACGGTGGTGGTGGCTTCTCCCCCCCCCCCCCCCCCCCCTCTCTCTCTCTCTCTCTCTCTCTCTCCTCCTTTCTGTCTCTATCTTCCCCCTGGCTCACGTGTTTTGGCCAAAATAAAAGCCACCCGTGGGTGACACTGTTCACTCATGGGATTGGCTGAAAATACGACACGTGGCACATACTGTTCACTCAAGTAAAAATATATTAAAATATTACGATATTCGAAAAGCTTTGCATGTCCATAACTTTCAAACCACATGTCCAAATTGAACGTACCTCTAGTCTATGAACTCGTATCAACGAGTACTTCACAACCATGCATAAGTCAAAGCTTAACTTTGCATGAACAAAAAGTCAACTCGGGCACCCCTTAGATAGTTTGGACCTCAACTTGTTTTACTCACAACTTTCAATTTGTAGCTTTGTCTATGGACTTGTGACAACGTGTACTTTTTAACGGTACCTCGGACAATGTGAAATTCCATCAGGAGCAAAAAGTCAACATTTGACCCCTTCTCGATCAACGACAGTCAAACCCGGTCAACCTTGGTCAAATTTTAGAAATTTCCGATGTAGTTCGGGATGGGGTGTTACAATCTCCCTTAAAGGTAGGACTTACCACAAAATTCCTTGACGAAAAACACAGTTCTAAAGATGATTCCTTGTTCCTCCCTCCTTACTACAATTTATTCAACTAGTTTACAGTACTTCAAAATAATAATATGGGAATCATTGCAATATTATATAAATAAATGTCCAATGTGGTACATAGAGTATCATAAAAATACATCTGAATATAGAATTAATACAATAAAGGATGTAAATAAATAATACAAGATGGAAGGAAAAGAAAGGAGAACTCCTCGGAATTCGGCAACAAACCAAAACATCAAGCTCGCCCTAAATGATCAACATCTACTAACTTGGGCCTAGGGAACAAATTTAAAAACACATGAGATGCTAATCATCTCAGTGAGTGTCCCAATCTAATCAACAACAACAACAATGACAATAATATAACAATAACAATATAATAAACTTGATTAGGTAACATTGAATAATTAAATAAATAATAATTAGTTGAAAAAAATATTTTCTCTCAAAACCCTCACAGTTCACTTAGTTGGAAAAGTTTCCCTTTTAAAACATTTTTACAATAATTGTACACCCCAAAAATCAAGAAAGTCCATAATCAAATAAAATGCGAATAGAATACAGATAATTTAGAATTTAAAATCTCAAATTTAAATAAATAATACCAACATGGTAAAATTAAATTATAAAACACCAATTTAAAATAAATATTAAAATCTTGATAAAATGCATTGTACACATCAATTTAAAATAAATGATAAAATGTGATAAAATACAATTTAAGGCATCAATTGAAACAATGGTAAAACACATTAAACACATTTTAAAGATAAATAAAATATTAAAATATTAATTTGAAATAAATGGTAAAAATACGAATAAAATCCATTATAATTCATCAACCCATTTAAATAATAAGATCATGGTAAAATACATTTTAAAACATTAATTAAATAAATGATAAAAATATTGTTAAATACATTTTAATTTTAAATACACTTGTAAAATATTTATTTGGAAATTATATCGAGAAAACCATTTGATGCACCAAACTATATACCTGTGATGCCTGTGATACCCAGCGTCCCGAGTACCATTTGATGCGGAGGTTAAAGAGACAAATTGGTTTACGATCACGTGCCATCCCACAGCGCTGTTGCTATCAACAGTTATCCTGGCTATGAAGGGGGGTGGCTGATGCTCACTCTGCATTATACACTGCTAGCCCTCATTCTTTTATAACTTGATACTTTGTTACTAATTTTTCTGGTCAGTGTCATTTAAGTTCTTGGTCAACCTGTTACTATTTCTATTATTCATTAAGTATTTTGATTTCTTATATATAGCCCTTTCAATTTTTAAATGCATTAGAACCTAGTGTAGAATTAAAGATGCTACACATTAAACTCTGGTATCCGTATGCCCATGCTTATCCAACTTCAATCACATCCATTTTAGTTCCATTCTAGTTTCATTCTATTATGACTTAGTACTTTATCATTAATTTTCTGTTCAGTGTCATTTGAGTTCTTCATTACCTGTTACTTTTACTATTCTTCATTAAGTATTTTGATTTTTTATATATAGTCCTTTTACTTTTTATCTCAATAGAACCTAGTGTAGAATTTGTTTATTCCCCATCCCTGGTACAATATCATGTTTAATTTTATTATTCAATTTTTTTTGAAATTTTCAACCCTTTGGTAGTGGTATGCCCATCTATAAGACTGCACAGAATTACAACATTACTGTATGACAAATTTTCTTGGTTACAAATTCTCCTAGCTCCTAGCTAGACTTGTCATGACCTAGGTCCATGGATTACTACGCGAGCGATTTTGTTATGGTCCAAACCCAATCACTTCGTCCAAATTGCATCATATTAGCAAAAGAACATCCACATATATATAGATACATATGTCACTGTACCAACTCCTTTTCGAAGCAATGTGGGATTGCTATTGGTTTGTCCTTCGTGCCTTACATTCTTTAGGGCTCTCAGATCTTACAAGACTTCATTTGAAAACTACCAACTTGAGTGAGATTAACTTGATATTGTTTTGGAGGTTTTTGTTTTGCTTCTCTCCTTTTTTTGTTTTTTTTTTTTTTTTGGGAGGGGTTTAATGATGTTGAAATTCATGATTAGTGAAATTTCAAGAAAGAAATATAATTGAATAAAAGTAATTGCCAATTGTATTTATGTTTTTATTCCATCAAGTATACATGTATACATGTATATATGTCAACTACACATATATAGGGGATAAGGGTATAGGCCAAGATGGTTTTGTCGCAAAATAGCTAAATATTCGAAAATTTGAGAACAGCCACTGCCTGCTTTGTAACCCAATTTGGCATCCAACTGTGTCTGGCCATGAAATTTGGATGTCGATGTGACTCGAAGTGGACTTTCTTCAAGGCAGGCATATATTGGGTGATAAGTTAACATGGCGGTCAATCTAATCAGAGCTGAGGAAGGAGAGCGAAGGGGGGCTCCATCGCATGTGTAGAAAGGGAAAGGGGAAAAGAAAAAAGAAAAATAAACAGGAAAAAGAAATGCCATGTGCCATCTATAGGTTGGTGACTTATGGTACCCATTAGGGATATTTTTCAAAAATCTCTTTACATGCTTTTTGATAGAAACTACCTGATAGAATCAATTATCAACAAAATTGTTGTACTTGTCCAAACTGATAACTTAATAGATTTGGAGTTGGTATAGCCTTAGGGTAGGAATGTTAGCCTTCAGGGAAGATACCGTAGCCTTCGAGGTAGGTGTATTAGCCTTCACATAGGTAATGCAGTCTTTGGGTAAGTATCGTAGTCTTCAAGTAGGTGTATTAGCCTCCGAGCAAGTATTACAGCTTTAGGACAGGAGCATTAATCCTCAAGCACGGTCTTCGAGCAAGTATTTTAGCTGTTGGGTAGATGTGTTAGCCTTTGGGCATGTGTTTTAACCTATAGGCGAGGATTGCATTATTTGGGTAGGCTGTCCAAATTTTTTGAGGGGTTGTATACAAATATGTGAAAAATGTATGTGCGTCTATATATATTCACATTGATTTGGATAGTGGTGATGTTATCGAAGTTACCGTTATGATCTCAACTATTCAATTTAAAATATTGTCCCTTATGTTTATTTTCTTAAATGTAATTTATTTTATTAATAATTGTTTTACAATTTATTGATTTTTAACAATACAATTTATATTGGTACATTTTCTAGATGTTAAAAGGTAGACTGAGTAATTTCGTTTTCGGGACCCAAGTTGTATAATTACAATTGTTATATTTCTGTCTTTATTTATGTGTTTGGTACATTCAAAAAGTGCCGCAAAAATGTGAGATTGTAGTAAATGGGAGGTTTGGGCGGTTATAAGTTTTAGCAATACTTATTTCTGGTGTCAGCACCCGTTCAAGATATCTCATCGGAACCCTAGACAAGGCCTAATTCCAGGAGAAAACCCTACCAAATCATCCAATTGAAAATCCAGCAGTATCTCTCCTAAGAGTAGAACTTACCACAAAATTCCTTGACAAAAAACACACTTCTAAAGATGACTCCTTATTCCTCCCTCCTTACAACAATTTACTCAACTAGTTTACAGCACTTCAAAATAACAATGAGGGAATCAGTACAATATTATGTAAATAAATGTCCAATGTAGTATACAAAGTATTATAAAAATATATCTGAGTATAGAATTAATACAATAAAGGATGTAAATAAATAATACAAGATGGAGGAAAAGAAAGGAGAACTCCTTGGAATTCGGCAACAAATCAAAATGTCGAGCTCGCCCCGAATGATCAACATCTACAAACTTGGATCTAGGGGAAAGAATTTAAAAACACATGAGATGCTAATCATCTCAGTAAGTGATCCAATATAATATATAACAACAACAACAACAACAACAACAACAATAACAATAATATAACAATAACAATATGATAAACTTGATTAGATAATATTGAATAATTAAATGAATAATAAGTAGTTGAAAATAATGTTTTCTCTCAAACCCTCATAGTTCACTCAGTTGGAAAATTTTTCTTTTTAAAATATTTTTACAAAACCCAATAATTGTACACCCCAAAAATCAAGGAAGTCCATAATCAAATAAAATGCAAACAGAATACAGATAATTTAGAATTTAAAATCTCAAATTTAAATAAATAATACCAACATGGTAAAATGAAATTATAAAACACCAATTTAAAATAGATATTAAAATCTTGATAAAACGCACTGTATACATCAATTTAAAATAAATGATAAAATGTGATAAAATACAATTTAAGGCATCAATTGAAACAATGATAAAACACATTAAACACATTTTAAAGATAAATAAAATATTAAAATATTAATTTGAAATGAATGGTAAAAATATGAATAAAATCCATTTTTTTTCATCAACCCATTTAAATAATAAAATCATGGTAAAATACATTTTAAAACATTAATTAAATAAATGATAAAAACATTGTTAAATACATTTTAATTTTAAATACTCTTTTAAAATATTTATTTGGAAATTTCATCGAGAAAACTATTTGATGCACTAAACTATATACCAGGGATGCCCGATAATACCTAGCGTCCCAAGCACCATCTGACGGGGAGGTTAAAGAGAGAAATTGGTATACTGTCGCGTGGCGTCCTATAGCGTCGTTGCTATCAACAGTCATCCAGGCTATGAAGGGGGGCTGCTGATGCTCACTCTATATTATATCCTGCCAGCCTTCAGGTCCATAGCATCTCATAGGACGATCCTATAAACCTACATGTTAATCATATCGACGTATACAGTGCAAAACACTAGCACTGTATGGTGCATCCAAAACCAATAAAATCATATAGTTTTCAATTTTCGAAATCTTATATATACCACTGGATTAGATAGCTCCTTTCAAATCCATAAATCCACATTTCCTTTAAACCATCATGTTAAATCCATAAATTTCAAATCCATCAATTTAAATCCATATGTATAAATACATGAAATTTCCAATGGCATAAAATCAAACCCTCAATATTTAAATGCATAAATATATTTTTGAAACATAATAATTTAAAACAATATTTTTTGTTAAATCCTTAAAATCAATTTTAAATCAAAGATATCTTTAAAACCATGTAATATTCATGCATAGTTAAATTCCACAATTCATCAGTGCATAATAAATTTAAAATAAATAATTTCTTTCAAATCCGTAAAATCAATCCCTACCAAAAATAATATTAAAATCACATAAATTCCTATATAAATAAATTCATGTGAACACCTTTATTATGCATCATAATTTCAATAATAAGAAAAAAAAATAATTAATAAGGATTAAAATTATAAATTCTTTAAATCCCCAAATATATTTTTGGCAATAGCACATATATTAAAAATATCATAATTTGCCACTGTAAATTTAAATGGAAATTCTCTTAAATATTGAACATATATTAAAATTCACATGAAAACATTTTTAATTACACAATATTCCAACAATAAAATTTAACAATTATTAACAAAATTCCAAATCAATGAAATTCTTTAATATCAAAATATTTTTTAATGCACAAATATTTTTAATTCACTCAATTTTGGCATCAAATTTCCAAATAGAAATTTACTAAATATTTAACACATGAAATATAACTTCCAAATATATAATCAACATAAAATATATACAATTTATCAACCCAAAATAACTTTGAGGTGGGTCACTCATCTCGAGCACAGGTATCGATCAAGATCCTTAATAGGATTGGCCCCACAACTCACACATATTCCTAAAATACCAAGGTTACACAAAACTGATTAAATTAATATTTTAATTGGGTATATTATACACAAGTATCCGAGGGAGCTAACATAAATGGTAACTAAAATTCACAAATAATACACCAAAATGAAGCTTATGATGTGTGGATCACGGATTGAGTGTTACCTTTCGGAGATCGGACCTATGGTGGTCAAAATCTCACCGGAAAGGTCTCGGATTTAATATACTTAAACCTATTAATCCATCAAGAATTGGGGGAAAAAGTTCCAGATTTTGATTCAGAGAGGTCAAATTAGTGGGAAAAGATAGAAGGTGTCATTGGAAACTCACTGGAACCAAGTTTTTCGGTGAGCCGCCATGGTCATCAAAAATTGTCACCCTCGACGGCTCCTCCAGTAGCCACTAGCTGTGATTTTTGGTGGAGAGGTAGATTGGAGAATGATAAGCCAATGTGATCGGCAATGCTGAGAATGGGTGGCTGGTTTGGGAGAAATCAACCAGAGAAGGAAACGGGTCACTCGCTGGAAAAATGACCAATCTGGGCACATAAGTTTCCCAAGAAACTGGGTAGTCGGTTGAAAATGAAGGGGCGGTGGTGGTGGTCAAGCGCATGTACAAGGTGGGTGGCCGAAAATGGATCAACGACATAAGGCCGGTTCCTCCCTCTCTCTCCTTTTTCTTTTTCCTTGTTCTCCTTCCATCTTTTCCTTCTTTCCCCTCTCTCTCCCCTTCTCGCCCAATCAAAATGCCCATGGGTGCCATTGTGCACTCACGGGTAGGTCCAAAGATGTGAATGTGGCACAATGTTATTGGGCACTATGCACACGTATACAAATCAATACACATTAAATGCTGTTTCAGAAAAAATTCATAGGTTTATAACTTTCTAACCAAATGTCCAAATTAGGCATGCCATTATCCCATGAACTCATCTCGATGAGTACTTCACAATCATATATGAATCAAACAAAATTTCACAAAAATAGAGAGTCAAATTCGACACCCTTGGATAGTTTGGACCATATATTGTTTTGCTCATAACTTTCAAACCGTAGTTTCGTTTTCAACGTGCTACTAGTCTATGAACTTGGGTTGATGCGTATTTTACAATGGTACCTCGGCCAATGTGAAATTTCATCCAAACCAAAATGTAAAATTCGATCCCACTTGGTCAACTGTGGTCAAATTTAGTCAAACTCAGTCAACACAAGAAATTTTCTGGTGTACTTCGGGATGGGGTGTTACATCTGGTGCTGAGTAAAAACTTGGAAAGAGTCGGGACTATCTTGGGGTTCAGGTAGTAAGCTCCGAAAAAGGTCCCAATACATATAAAGGTATTTACATTTCATTAATTTTTACTCATATTTACATTCTTACGTTATTATTGTCGAAGTCTTGTAAATTTGTGGAAACTTATAGTATGTGAGGAGGAATGAAGCAGATGTATACTTTCAGAATAAGTTTTCTGTGTGAGAAATACTTGGGAAAATCCAATTTATAGGGGAGATGCTACTGAGTTTTATGTATAATTTTCGGTATGGTTTTCTCTAGTCGGAGGCCATTCTAGGATTTCGATAAGTAACTCTATGGAAGGTCATGAAGACCTTACAGTTGGGAGTGTAAGTGGAAATTAGCAACCCTTGGTTTATTAATGGATAGGAAGGAAGTTTTTAATTACCAATTAAGTAATTACATATGAGATTTAGGTGAAGTCAAGATCCTTAAAATTTATTCATTGGAATTTTAAATGCAATTGTTGGTTTTTTTTTTTTTATATCTTTTGAATTTGCAAAATTATTTGTTGATTTTAGAGTGAATTTATGATTTCTTGCAAATTTGTTCTTGTATTTGATTTCCTAAATAAAATTAACAAGAAAAAATCATTGACATTTAGATATAATACTAGTTTGCTTTTAACAATCAATATTTGTGGGAATGATACTCTACTTTCTTTCTTTATTACTTATACGTTCTATGCGCTTGCACTAAACATTCAAGTATTTGGTTTCATTGTCAAAGATTTGTGTTGTGGTTGGATTCAAGACATCTACTTTGAATCCACTCCTCCAATAAAAAAAATAAATAGATAACGAACTCGAACTTGCTTTCCCAATTTCAACAAATGAAGAAATCTCATGTAATATATAAACAAGATCTAAAAGAAAGAAGTTTTGAGCTTCAGGGTAATTTTAATTTGTGGTTAAATCATACTTTGTTGCTACTAAAACTTTTAATTATGTTTGTAGTTTTAATTAATCAATTTATTTCTCATATTTACTTGCTCCTTTTTATAGAAAGATGCTGTAATTAGAAATAACAGATAGTTTTTCATTCAAGCATACATTTTTTTCTATTTGGTAATAAATTCAAACATACATTAATTGAAAACTAGGCATGCATTTACTATTAAAAGTAGTACACCATTACACTGCCACAGTACGAAAGACTTGGCAATTATTCTACTACATATATATGTAAATATATTATCACTTTATTTCTTTTAGTGTTTGTTCTTGGGCATAGTCTGCTCCAGTAGAAGGCGCAATGCAGTTTCAATTACTCTTTCAGCTTAAGCACCGCCTCAAATACGGTGAATTCGCCAATTTTACGAATCCTGACATTTGACACGAACCCATTCCACTGGCTTTCACTTTTATTGCCAGACTCTTTCAGTTTCTTATGTATTATTTCCCAGTCGACCTTTCCAAAGTAACCACGTTCTTGAACCTCAGTATATGCCTGTAGATTATATATTAATAAATTTTTCAAAATCACTTGTATAAAAAGCAATCAAATATATGAATGTACTCGCCTGAATTAATTAATTTTTGGTAAAGAACAGTTAACTTGGATTTGAAGTTAGCTAGAATGCATGAAAATGCAAATTTAGAAGACTAAAGTGTCTAAATTAAAAGAAATTGAAATAAAAAAGTCTAAACTGTAACAATTGGGACAAATAAAAAAATAAAAAAATAAAAAAGAGAATTTGGTTTTATAAATTTATGAATCGTCAGAGTTTTGTTAAGGATTTAATGCATAAAACTTTTAAAATATAAATAGTATTTAAAAAACGTAAAAATAAAAAATAAAAAATAAAAATAAAGATCTTAAAATAAACTTTGTCAAACTAAGGTATAATAAATAACCCAAAGTTAAAACTTACCGTCTTTTTCAGGGAAGAATCAGAAGGGTTGTTCCATGCCAACAAAACATCACAGTCTACTCCAAAGACATTTTGACCACGATACACAACAGCTCCAGCTGAGCCCCGACCTTTGCCAGGAGGAATAATTACATTGCTCTTTGTAACGTGCAGAAACCCACCCGATTGGCCATTTTCAACCACTTTTGGGTACGGAGGAAGTGCATTTTCTCCAACCCAATCATGGTGGGTTACAAAACTGACAGTGTCTCCAGTGGCATTGGACACGCTTCCAATTGTTACAACGTTAACACCTGCGATAGTACCCAATGTCTCCTTCAGGTTCTCCACGTGCTGAAGACTGTTTCCATGCTTACCATCTGAGTTTATGCTGCTAAGAGCCGCCCGGGCCCTGTCTATTTTTTGTATATTTTTCTTTCCAGCGAACTCAGGCGTGCGCTCTAAAGTAGAGTTGGTAATGGGGTTGCCAAACACAGACACAGCCATGTCTTTGAGACTTTGAGAGATAAACTCTAAATTCTATGATAGTACTAGTATTGGTGCATATATACGTTGTTTCATTGTGTTTGCAGCTATATATAGGAAAAATTTTATGCTTGATCAATACGCATAAGCTGTCTTGCAAAAGTAAAAGTTTGTCAATATGAGCCGACGTCCACGTAATAAGCTGCCACGTAGAAAGAAGAAATAATTACGGAATCCAAGATAAAGGGACCTTGTAACATCGGACAGAAAAATGCCAGATGCTATTACGGATGACATAGCATCGATGGATTAGACATGAAAATTTAATATATTTCTATTGGAAGTTTATTTTTGTAGTTTTAAGAAAATATAAAAATATTAAAGCAACCTACTAAAAATAATTATAACAAAATTCACGATCATTTCATCAATTAAATAGAAATATCACTAAAGTTAAAGAATATATATAAATATATTTTTCGTTGATCATCAAAGGTTAAATTTTTGTTTTTAGCACTCCAAACAAATACTCTCAAAAAGTTAAGTTATTGAAAGGTGGGTTATCATATTACTTATATTTTTTTTATTTACTTATATTTTTTTCTAACATATGTATGTCCAACCTTTTCTGGATTTATTTTTTTATGTGCGATGGATTCATTTTGTTGTTGTGGGATAGAATTGTAAGTTTTGAATCGAGAGTAGACATCTTTTGAGAATGGGATAGATTTATTAAATTTTGAACCAAGAGTTGTAGAATTTTGATCCCAAAAACTCTTGAAAAACTTACTCTGAAACTATATTAAGGGGGGTGTATTTAATTTAAAATTTGAAAGATTTAAAAAGTCTTTAGAAGTTTAGAGGTATTTGATTTAGATTTTGAAGGAGGCTATACAAGTCTAATGATATTCAGTTCAGATTTTAATAGATTTTATAAAAATCCATTAAAATCCAGAAAAATCTAGTAAAATTCTTTTAAAATCTATAAGCATTCAAAAAGTCATTGATTTTGAAAGATTTTAAAAAAATAATGGATTTGAAAGGATTTTATTAATAAACTTATAAAAAAAATTGTCAATATGAAATCTAACATTTATCTAAAGGATCAAATATTTTAAAGTCTATAATTTATTTTAAATCGATCAAACTCTAAATTAAATATACTCTCTAAAATTTATGGAACATGACAATAAACATGTGTATTCAATCTACTGAAAAACCAATTCACCCATATATAATATTACAACCAGTACAGAAGCATAAAACTATTTGCAATGAAAGCACAAAACAAAAGCCTTTATCCAGCATTAATCCTATCCTTACTTAAGCCATTATATATGGCTTTACATATGATCAGATTAGTTACAATAATATCTAATAATTTCTTATGAAACTTGTGAACGTTTAGACTTATCTTTAGAACCTCCACTTCTAGACTCATGTGGCGTGGAATCATCTAGATTCTATCACTTTTATCTACAAATATTTATTATTTTACCTATTTTCAATTTTTTTAAATCTTTCTAAAAGCAAATGAAAACAAGTAATAATAGGAAATTAACTGCAATATTGTGGTAGATAGTAACTTGTATCATATTAAATGTAATCACCATTAACCAAACTCTAATGGAACTAAAATGTAACAAATTAAAATTTGAAGGCTTAAATTACAATGTTTTAAATTTTAATATCAAAAATATAATTTTTGTTTTAAATTTGACAATCAAAAACGTAATTTCTAAAATTATAGTGCATTAAAATACACTGAGATGAACACACTAAAGAGCATGAGATGATTAAAGATTGGGTTATGTATTCACTAAGCTGATGAAAAAAAAAAAATCAAATGTTGGAAAAGTAAAAACAACATAAACAAAATGAACAACATATAAAACTTTGAATTATGTGAATATCATAAACCAAGAACGACCTGAAAAAGCAAAAGGATAATAAAGGAATAAAATGAACTGTCTATAAAATGAACTGTCTTTACTTTACAATGTCATCTAGAAATTGTTGGAATATACGTGTTTCCACCGCGGGGATCTGGTACTATCTCTTCACTGAGCAAGTATGAATTTGCAAAAAGACAGCAAGAACGCCATGAAAACTATTTGAAGCTAATTACCAAAGATAGGGGTGGAAGGAATCCACTTTTAGTTAACACTCTGATAGTAAGATACAAAAGGTTTTTGGTTTAAAAGCCTCTAAAGATGTCATCCAATGCTTGATTTGCACTTGTGCACCCAATGATTCTAAAGAGAAAAGCTATAGATACGCTTATGAAACTGCATATTCCTAGGCTTATCCATAAGTGAATCATATTCCATTGTCTAAAACTGACAATGACGTTATTGAAATATTGAAATGAATTAAAATTATATATCCACACAAATGAATTGATTCCAAAGGTCAAAATCGGGTGTCCTTTTTTTCTTTTTTTGGCCTTTTCTTGCACAATGAAAATTAAGTGTACTTATTCTGATAGTTAACCACATTAATTGCAAATTTGATTAAAGGCTTTGACATTGAAGCATCATGGGACATTTATTGGTCATTAATTTATAAATATTTTAAAATCGAGATTAATTGCATTTTACCCTTAAGTTAAGGGTTTCATAATTTAGGTCCTTAACTTTTTAATTTACCAATTTAGGCCATCAATTTAAATTTGTTGCAATTCAGGCCTTCTTTAGCTTTTGACTATAGGGATAAATGATCATCTCTTGCAATTGTTACTAAAATAGTGTATCAATTTTCAAACTGAAATATACTAAAGTGACTAATATCAAAACTAATTTTAGAATTTTACACTTCAGTATCCTTTATTATTAAAAAAAGAAATGTTAGTACAAGTAACCTGACTAGTATTAAATTGTATCGTATTTCAAACCAAAAGATATTGAGGGGTAGATTATATAACTAGTCATAAAATTTGGTATTTTAGCATCTTCTAGGTTAAAATTTGATACAATCTAATACAAATAACAATCAATAACTGTAAGACTTTTTTAGTCAAAAAGTCAAAAAGGCATAAGTTGCAATGAATTGAAAAATTGAAGGGCTAAATTGCTAAGCCAAAATTTTAAGGCACTAAATTGTAAAACCCTAAATGTCGAGGGTATCACAATATAACAAATTGACCCAAGCTGCATTTTTATATTGGTTAATTGGGAGGCACATGAGATAGAGCCGTGAATCACTATCAGCCAAACTCCAATTGGACCAAAAGGTAATAAATTAAAATTTGACAGTCTAAGTTGCAAAATTAAAACTTGATGGCACTTTTCCAAAACTATCTAGCATTAAAATGAACGGAGGTGAATGCACTAAAAAGCATGGAATGAATACAGATTGGATTATGGATACACTAAATTGATGAAATATTGATTTTAAAAAAAAATCAAGTACGTTTAAATGTTATAATAGGTATGAAAAAGTAAAAACGGAACCAAGAAAAGGGAAAAATATTGGTTTTCTAAATTTTTATTGTTGTTAAATCCAATGCCCTTTAAAAGCACATTATTTCATCTCCCTTTTGCATGATTGTCTGGTATATATGTTACAACATTTGTGGCACCCAAGTCTCCATCTCTCTTAAGCCAAAGAAATTGCAATGAAGCTAAAGAAGTACAAGACCGAGACAACAATGTGTCGATGCTCTTATGTGAGCACGAGAGTGAAAAGTTGAGAATGTTAAAGGAGGAAAGGGACAAGTGGGTTAGGAAGTGGAAGGGGTTGCATGATGAACAGCAATTAGAGAAGCAAAACTTAAGGAATGGAGAGGCCAATGTGCAGCAGTTAAATTTTTAATCTTGCGATAAATAAAAATAACCCAATAGCTTCTTCAGCGTTGACAAATGCTAGGTGACATGGTAATTACATTATTACTTTATGGTTACATTGAAGTTTGTTTGTGGACATAATATAGTTATGTAACACCCCGACCTAATGTACATCGAAAACTTTCTCACATTGATCGCCTTCAACCACTATTGACCCGTGGGTTCCATTTTGATTTTTTGATCTAGATGGAATTCTACGTTGACCGAGACACCATTATAAAGTACACATTGATCCAAATTTATAGACTACTAGCACGTCGAAAATAGATCTACAGTTTGAAAGTTTTGAGTGAAACAATTTGCGAGCCGAACTGTCCAAGTTGTACCCAGTTTGACTTTTCATTTTTGTGAAATTTAGCTTTGACTCCTGTATGTTTGTGAAGTACTCATCGATATGAGTTCATAGGCTAGTGGCACGCCTAATTTGGACATTTGGTTAGAAAGTTATGGACCTATGAAGTTTTTCTAGGATAATGTCTAAAGTGCACTGATCTAAGTGTGTGCACAGTGCCCAATAACACTATGCCATGTGTCACATTTTTGGGCCAACCCGTTAGTGCACGGTGGCACCCACAGGCATTTTCCATTGGCTTAAATGAGCAGTGAGGGCGAGAGGGAAGAGGGAGAAAGAGGTGAGAGAATGTGGAGGGAGAGTGAAAACCAACCACCCACCTTGTACATGTGCCTGACTACCATCACTACCCTTTCATTTCCGACCAGCCACCCACATGTCATGGCCAACCGGCTACCCATGTGCCCATATCGGTCGTTTTTTTGATGACAACGTATTTTCCTTCCCCAGCCAATTTCTCCCAAACCAGCCACCCGTTTTCGACATTGTCGGTACCGTTGAGACACCCATCCTTCGACCTACTTCTCCACCAAAAACCACAGCCAATGACCATTGGACGCATCGCCGGGGGTGATGTAACACCCATCCCAAATTAGTTTAGAATTTTTTCACATTGACTGAGGTTGATCGAGTTTGACCTCCGTTGACCGAGAGGCATCAAACTTTGACTTTTTATTAGGATAGAATTCAAGGTTGACCGAGAACTGTTGCAAAGTACACATCTACCCGAGTCCATAGACTAGTAGTACGTCGAAAATGGAGCTACAGTTTGAAAATTATGAGCAAAACAAATTGCGGTCCAAACTGTCCGAAGATGTCAAGTTTGACTTTTTATTTTTATATAATCTAGCTTTGACTTGTGTATGGTTATAAAGTACTTGTTAACACGAGGTCATGGACTAGCGGCAGACTTAAATCGAACATACAATTGAAAAGTTACAAGTCTGTAAAGTTACATCTATTTTTTCCTAGACTGATTTTACCGGGTAATGGAATATTCAAAAAGTATTTGATTTATGGCACATGTCACCAAATGGGATATGACACATCTAACATTAAAAACGTGTCATGTGTAACGACAAGAAAGTGCCACATGTCAGCCATAATTAAATATTACATTATTTTATTATTATTTTATATTATTATATTAGTATATTATTTTATTTTATTTTATTTATTTTTTTCTTTTTCTTTTCTTCTCCCCACGTGGGGAAAACACCCAGTGAACCCCCCAACCCTTTCTTTTTTTCCTTTCTTCTTCTTCTTCTTCTCCTCCTCTCAATTCCACCAGAATTTGAGATTTTTCGGTCATCAATATGCGACACGTGCCAGATAGGTAAGGAGAGGATTGAAAGTTCGGCTGCCAGTCGGAAGGGCAAGGCCAGCCATCCCCAGACAAGCCCATATCGGGCTCCATTGCCAGCGACGGCAAGACCGATTTTCCGACAATCCAGCTACCACCCGGCCAAATTGATACTCCTTTATACTATTTTCAAACCCACTGAGCTAAATTTTGAGGTCCATTTAGCTCAATTCTTTGTTGTTTGAGAGATATGAGAAGTTCATTGGCCGAAACTTTTCGTTTATTTCCTGGCCACTCCCGATTGAATTTAGTCCAACGGAGGTTGGTAATGTATTCCTCTTCTATTTAGCTTTCCGAAATATGTATCTGTTTAATATTTAATTACTTATTATTTATATTTATATTGAAAATGCCAAGTTGTGTTGAATTGAATAAATATGGTCTTAAATTAATATTTCCAAAAGTTGGGAACCTATAAATTTTAAATTGCTGTTAAAGTATTGTTAGGTTATGGCATTTCATAGAATGTATCTTTATATAATTAATTATATGTGAAATTGTATGTGGTTCTAATGATATTTAATATGAATTGATTTGAAGGTTTGACGAATTAAATATATTAAATTACCGTGATAAAAGAAATATGTTTATGTGTTTAATTATTATGTATTCATGGAATTGAATTACTGTGGAAGAGATTAATTTTACGAAATTATGGTTGAGTTTTTATTAAATTTATTCTTGATTTAAATGTCGAAATTTTGGTGCATAATTATTGCTATTACTATTATTATTGATGTGGTGATTGTTTTACTTTTCTTCCTATATTATGCATTGGTAAACTTGTAAAACGATATTTGGTATATATTTGAAATCTATGGCACTATGTGGGTGGTGTGGGCGGACGTGAATGTTTAAAGGTATATTTTGGTTCTTTATTTAGTAAATTATTCCTATTGTATATATATGTGTGTGTTTTATATGAATTGTTATTGAAGTGCTGTCATGTGTGGAACTTATTTGAAATAAGGCGGGAGAGATAAGGTGATACAATATAGGAGTGCATTTTTGTGTAGGTAAATTTTGGGATGTATTCTACCCTTAGGGGAGATGGTGCCATATTTTCCATAAGATGGTCTTGTAGGGTGTCATTGGGATCAGGGCTTGTCTAGGGTTCTAGGAAAGGATCCTGGATGGGTCCTGACAAATGACCTTTTCCAGTGGGCAAGGTGGCTTGCCATGAAATCTCATTCCGGGGAGTTATCGGTGATCCCACTTACCCTTCTCTACTAATTCGACCTCCCTGAATCCTAATCCGATATCCTTTTCCCTCAATTCTTGATGGATTATGAGATTTGGGGATATCAAACTCGAGAATTTTTCGGTGAGGTTCCGGCCACCATAGATCTGATCTCCGAGAGGTAAGACTCGATCTGTAATCCTCACTTCATAAGCTTCATTTCAGCATATTTTTTGTGAATTTTTGTTAACATTTTTGTTAGCTCCCCCACTTAACCGTATATAATTTACCTAATTAAAATATTAATTTAATATTTTTGTGTATCAATGATATTTTAGGAGCATGTATGAGTCGTGGGATCAATCCTATTGAGGATCTTAAATGATACGCATGCTCGAGGTGAGTGACCCACTTTCAAAATTATTTTGGGATGTGAAATTATATATGCTTTGTGTTAATTGATTATTTGGAAAAATATGTTTTATGTGTTGGACTTTTGATAAAAACTTCTATTGAATTTATGTTGCCAATTTGGATGAAATAAAAATATATGTTGCCTAAAAAATCATATCGTTATTTTTAAAAAATTATGGTTTAAATTTTTAATAAATTATTGTTAAGTTTAATGTTGAATTTTTTATGCATAATAATTGTGTTTACATGATTTTAAGAATATATTAATTTCGTGTAATTTTAATATTATTTTTGGTATGGATTGATTTTAAGGATTTGAAGGAAAATATTTATTTAAATTTATTATGCATTGGAATAATTTTGGGATTTATTTTATGGTATTGATGAATTGTGGAATCTAATTATGTATGATTTTTTTCTTGATTTTAAGGATATCTTTGATTTAAATTGATTTTGAGGATTTGAGAAAAATATTGTTTTAAATGATTATGTTTCAAAAATATATTTATGCATTTTAATATTAAGGTTTACTTTATACCATTGGAAATTTGGTATATTTAAATAGATGAATTTGAAATTGATGGATTTAGATTGATAGATTTAAAGTGATGGATTTATGATGAGGGTTTAAAGGTCATGTGGGTTAATAAATTTTAAAAGTGGTACTTATGAGATTTCGACATTTGGAAAATATATGATTTTATTTGTTTTTAGATGCACCATGCAGTAATAGTGTTCTGTACTGTATTTGTGGATATGGTTAGCGTCCAGGTATATAGAGTTGTCACGCAGATAATGTGGACTTGAAGGTTGGCAAGTATAATGTGTGCTGAGCATTAGCTGCCCTCCATAGCCGGAATGACTGTTGATAGTAGTGGCGCTGTGGGATGCTACGCGACCGTATACCGGTTTCTCTCTTTAACTTTCCTGTCAGGTGGTGCTTGGGATGCTGGGTACCGTCGGACGCCACTGGTGTATTGTTTAGTGCATCAAATGGTTTTCTAGATACGATTTCCAAAATAATGTTGTTTTAAAAAAGTATTTAAAATTTAAAATGTTGTCTTTAGGGAGTATTTAAAATTAAAATGTATTTAATGGTGTTATTATCATTTATTTCGATTGATATTCCAAAATGTTGTAACAGCCCAGACCACCCGCATCAGGATATTGTCCTCTTTGGCCCAGGGTTCACACCCTCTCTCCCCCCTGGCCTCAAGGTTTTGCTCACAAAACGCGTCCTGAAGGGAGAGGTATCCACAGCCTTATAAAGACCGCTTCGTGCCCCTCTCCAACCGATGTGGGATGTTACAATCCTCCCCCCTTGGGGCCCAGCGTCCTCGCTGGCACACCGATCCGGGTACTGGCTCTGATACCAACTGTCAGGACCCGTCCAGAATTCCTTCCCCGGAACCCTAGACAGCCCTGATCCCAGGGAAACCCTACCGAACTCTCCAACGAAAAATCCGGCAGAGCCTCCCCTAAGGGATTTACTTACCACAAACTACCTGCACTGAAAACACACTTCTAAAAATATCCCCTTATTCCTCCCACAATACTACAAATTGATTCCACAAATTGCAGCACTTCAAAATAAATACAGTAATCCAGTGCATAATAAATACAACAAGAATGAAAGAAATATTACAACTGCAATAAAAGAAAAACAGGGTACAGCACGACCTAAAACAGCGAGGAAGATCAAGTCCGCTCCGAGTGAACACCGACAACCTGGTACCTAGAGGAACGGAATTTTAGAGTGTGAGATGCTAATCATCTCAGTGAGCGACCCTACTACTCTACACTATCATACCACGGTAAATTTGGAAATAATAATTTCTCTCAAAACCCTTACAATTCTCTCAGTTGGAAAGGTTCCCCTTTTAAAACATTTTCACAAAACCCTTTATTCATATTTCCCGAAAACCAAGACATCAATTAAATACCAGAAGCGGTAACAATTATATTTTTAATTCCAATTCAGTTTCCAAACATTTTATTTTTAAAACACAGTTCTGAAAATCATTTGATGCACCCACTATATACCAGTGGCGCCAACAGTACCCAGCGTCCCAAGGTACCGCCAGACAGGAGGTTATAGAGAGAAACCGGCATACGGTCGCGTGGCGTCCCACAGCGCCGCTGCTAACCTGGTGTCCCGGCCAAAGGGGGGTGGCCGCCCTCTCCGATGGCATCCACAGGACACCCTCATAATATCAACCGCGCGCTACTCACACCCATCTGCGCGCTAATCACATCACCTGCGCGCTAATCACAACCGTGTGCACACTAACCATGTCACATATACCATATCACATAATCAGAACACCAGTACGTGCACGGTGCATCTAAAAATTATAAAATCCGCAAATTTAAATTATAAAACAAATTTCACATTTTTCATAAGCATAGCGGGCATAATCCATCCGCTTGAACCGGGAAATTCTCCACAATTTCCTTATAATCAATGCCATAAATTCTATGATTTTCAAATCCACCAACTCCCAAATCCATCAATTCAAATATCCACATTTTCCAAGCATAAATAATTTCTCGAAATATCATAATCAAATCTCATAATATTCCATGGGCATATTTTATAAAAATTGAAATCACCAACATAACCAAATATTTTCTTCGAAATATTTGAAAATCAAATCATGCCCAATTTACCATTAAAACCACACCAATTTCAAAATCCTCAAAACCATAAAATAATTTCACATGGCATAAATTGGTGAAATACACATTTTCTTAAATCCGATAAATTCACAAATAATTCCACAATAATTCAAATAAATATTTGGCACATAGAAATTAAATTTCAAATATTTAAATCACACATTATATATTCACCAATTAAATTCCCAAAATTAATTTGAAGGTGGGTCACTCACCTTGAGCACGCAATTAACCCATGATCCACTACGGGATCAATTCTACGACTCACCGGTGCTCCTAGAACAAAATTCACAGACAGTCAAATAAATTAATATTTTATTCGGGTAAATAATACCCGGTACCCGGGGGGTCAAAACACAAACGATATCTAGAATTTACGAGTTATATACCGAATCGAAGCTCGAGTGATGCTAATCACAGATCCGGTCTTAATTTCCGATGATCGTACCCGACGGGGTCGGAATTTTATCGGGAAGCTTTTCGGGTTTCGGCTCCGCAATTCTCCCAAACCGTCGCGAATTGGTGGAAACGGAAGTCGGATTTGGGTTCAGGAGGTCGAACACTGTGGACTGGAGCTGGCCGGAATTTTCGGGTACTCGCCGGAACAGTATTTTCCGGCGGGCCCCGCGGTCACCGGCAACCGTCGCCGGAACAGTATTTTCCGGCGGTGGCCGTTTGCTGTGAAATTTTGCAGATTTGTAGATCGTGAGGAGAGAAATCCAACGGGACCGACGGTGAGCAAAACGGAGGTCGGACGGCGGAGAAATCACCGTTTGAAGATGTTCGACCCCTCGCCGGAAAACGCTCCGATCCCGGCGCGTTGGTGGTCCGATGGCCGTGATTTTTGGTGGGTAGGCCGGACTTGAGGAGAGGATCAAGGCTGTCAGGCGCGTGTGGCCGGAAAGTGGCCGGAACAGTGCCGATTCGCGGTGGCCGGCGGTGGAGGGGAAAAATCGCTGCCAAACTTCGGACGTCCGATCCGGGCGCGTCCGGCGGCCGTTCACCGTGAAACTTGGAGGTTTTGCCGGAAATGAGGTGGGCAATCTGGCTGGCCGGCGCGTGTACAGTAACTAGGCCGGAAAAACGTGAAAATGACCGGCGGCCGGCGGGTCCTCTCTCTCTCTTTCTCTCTCCTCTCTCTCTCTCTCTCTTCTCTCTCTTTCTCTCTCTTCCCCGAGAGTTTTTCAAAATTAAAACCCTGCATGACACTGTTCATGCCACGTGGACCACTCAAAAGCTGACACGTGGCATTTCACTGTTCACGAACCAAAAACATTAAAATAATACGGTATCCGGTAAACTTCAAACGTCCATAACTTTTTAACCACAAGTTCGATTTAAGCGTGCCGCTAGTCTATGAACTCGTATCGACGAGTACTTTACAACCATACAAGAGTCAACTCACAATTACATCACAAGAAAAAGTCAACTCCCGGCACCTTTTAGACAGTTTACACTTCAACTTGTTTTGCCCATAACTTTCAAACCGTAGCTCCGTTTTCGACGTGCTACCAGTCTACGAACTCGTGGCATCGTGCACTTCGCCACGGTACCCTAGTCAACTCAAAATTCTCACCGAGTCAAAAAGTCAACTTTTGACCCCTTTGGTCAACGGTCAACAGTCAACCTCGATCAACGTGCACGGATTCCGGTGCGATTTGGGACGGGGTGTTACAGCCTTCCCCCCTTACAAAAATTTCGTCCTCGAAATTTCCGCGCGTCACTGGAACAAACAAGGGTTCTGATCACGCACCTGCGCTTCGGGCTCCCATGTCGCTTCCTCGACTAAGTAGTTCCTTGCCAACCAATCCATGCCCAACACTACTTCAAGTCCGAATAGATCCAATAGGATCAGGTCTGCTTCCATCACTTGATCTGTGAAATCGTCGGGCGTAGTCCTGGCTCCCTGCTGCGTCATAGCAAACACCCGGCCTTGACTTGTCTGTTGGGGTCTCCTTCCTCTACCTCGACTCGATCCTGCAGACGGCTGGACTGATCCCGAAGAAACTCCTACTGGCTGACTCCCCTGGGAACTCTGTCCTGGAAATATCCCCGTATGCTGTGTCCGTCGACCTGCTTCTAGCACACTGCTGCTACCATAAGGGCAATCCCTCCTTATGTGGCCTGGCTGCCCACACCGAAAGCATAAACCATCCATCTGACACTGCCCAGAATGATTCCCCCTACAAAGTGGACAAATCCGCGGAGAACCAATGCGTGACTGCTGATACGAGCTTGCATCCACACTGATCGAATGGCGAGCTGGCTGGGGCATGCGATAACTATCTCTCCTCTGGAATCTGCCTCGTGGGCTTAACCCATCACTGTCTGAGCCTGAGCTATGGCTCTTCTTAGCTGCCACCTGTCGAGGTACTCCGCTATACGAACCTTCGAATGATCTGCGCCTCGCGGGTCTGTGTATCTCCTCCTGTCTCTCTAGCTCGAGCGCTGCATCCCTGGCGGACTGATAGGTGGGATGTACTGATCCAGAAAGGGTGTAGCTGATGCTCTCTTTCAATCCGTCTATGAACCTCACCTTCTTCGTGTGATCGTCGGGAATTAGGGGCATGTAGAATTCTGATAGTTCTCGGAATCTCCTCTCGTACTCTGTCACTGTCATGTTCCCCTGTCGTAGTTCCTCGAACTCTCTCCTTCTTGCTTCACGGTAGGCAGGAGGATAAAACTCAGTAGAGAAGGCAATCTTGAACTGATCCCACGTATGCCTTCTGCGGGTCTTCTCCATCTGCCACCACTTCCGGGCGTCTCCCTCTAACATGAACCCAGAAATCCTCACCATATCTTCATCGGGGCACTGCATCCCCTCTTCCAAGATTTTCTCCATGCTGGATAGCCACTTCAAGGCTGCTGCTGGGCCTTGGCTCCCATCGAACTCCACGGCTCCTAAACGTCGAGCTTGATCCACAGATCGATTACTAGAGCTTGAACCCCCTGAGGCTCTAGTTAGTTGAGAGACCAGATTTCTAAGGCTAGAACGACTTCCGGAACTCTCAGCAGAGCGTTCCCGAGTCCTACGTGTGTCCCGCCGACTCATCGTAGTAGATTACTGAGGAAACAAACAAGAGTTTAGAAACAGGGACACTTAAGCACGATTACGAAAGGAAGGAATTTACGGATGGGCTGTACAGCAATGCACAGTCCCTTAGGATTACAAGAACCTATGCTCTGATACCAACTGTCACAGCCCAGACCACCCGCATCAGGATATTGTCCTCTTTGGCCCAGGGTTCACACCCTCTCTCCCCCCTGGCCTCAAGGTTTTGCTCACAAAACGCGTCCTGAAGGGAGAGGTATCCACAGCCTTATAAAGACCGCTTCGTGCCCCTCTCCAACCGATGTGGGATGTTACAATGTTTTTTTCCATGGTTTGATTATTTAAATGGGTTTGACGAATTAAAATAGATTTTGTTGGTACTTTTAACCATTCATTTCAAATTAATGTTTTAAGATTTTATTTGCCTTTAAAATGTATTTGATTGTATTTTATCATTATTGCAATTGATGCTTTAAATTGTATTTTATCATATTTTATCATTTACTTTAAATTGATGTATACAATACGCTTTATCATGATTTTAATATTTATTTTAAATTGGTGTTTTACAATTTTATTTTACCATGTTGGTATTATTTATTTAAATTTGAGATTTTAAAATGAATTTTATTGTATTCTACTATCTATTTTAAATTGAGGTTTTAAATTAATTAAGATATTTCTTTGATTGTTTGATTGAGTTAATTAATAAAACAAAAAACTGTTGAATTAGTAATGGGGTCTACGTACTAATACTTGTGGCTTGTTTCATTGTGTTATTGTAAAGTTCAAAGTTTAATCACTAAAGCTTTGGCTGCCATGGGTGGGAAGGAAAATAAAATGGAATCAACAGTTGTACCAGAAGATAAAATATTGATTAAAAAGAGTATAATATAAAAGCAAACATGTAATTGTCTACATCGGATTAAAGAAGTAAAAAGAATAAAAATGAAAATATCCAAAAAAAAAAAGAGGGGTAATAAATAAAAAATTCAATCATATTAACATCGTAATAGAAGAACAAGCCAAAAAATATATATATAAATAAAAAATAATACAGAATAATAAATAAATGAGTAATAAATGTCTAATTTTCTTTACAAGGTCAGCAAAAAATCATTGGTATATCTTTCCACAACATGGGTCTACATTCTGTTGACGGCGGGGAGTGTGAACCTCGAACTCCATGAACATTTGGATTTGATTATTAAAGGAACCGAATCCTCTTTTAGTGGACCGTCTGATCGAAAGATATATAAAAGAGTTTTACACACTTCATCCACCTAATGATTTTTATTTTTATTTTTTAATTTTTTGGACTTAAATGAAGACAAAATCTCATGCATCTCAAAACTGCATGTTTCTAGGCTTCATGATACGAACCTAGGTTAACCTGTTCCTAAACCCATATTATATTAGCTCGGATCTAATTATATTCAAGTTATAATGGTCACTTTGATCCCTAACCAACCTGTGATTAAAAACCTTGGTATATAATGAAGACACCACAATAGGTGATAGAAGCCCTATTGATAAGTCAAACTAAAACACTCATTCACTAAAACAATAGGAGTGTGGAGGACTATTATAAGGAGATGGAAATCCTTATGATGAGGGCCACTGTTGAGGAGGATAGGGAGGCTACAATGGCACATTTATTGGCTGGTTTGAATAGGAAAATAGCAAATCAAGTGGACTTGTATAATTATGTGGAAATTGAGGAGATGTTGCACATGGCCATCAAAGTAGAGCAACAACTCAAGAGGAGGGGTACCACAAGACCTAGTATTGCTCAAAACACTTAGAAACCAAGCCAAACCACATGGAAACCCAATCAGCCCAAGTTTGAAGATAAAGCCACCACATGGCCTAAATCCGAAGTTAAGGCCAAACCATCTTCATCCAAGCAAGTAAGTAAATCCGATTCATCTTTCAACTAGATATCGAGATATCATGTGCTTTAAATGTCAAGGCAGGGGTCATATTGCAAGTCAATGTCCAAATAAGAGGGTCATGGTGATTCGGGAAAGTGGAGACATTGAAACTGAAGAAGAAGAGTTAGACAATGAATCCATGCCACCATTGGAAGACATTGGTGATGAAGATGAAGGAAATTACAAGTATCCAGTTGGTGGGGACTTGTCATTGGTTTCTAGAAGAGCTTTAACTGTGTATAAAGATGAGAAGGAAGTGCAACAGGAGAATATCTTTCATACTAGGTGCAAAGTCAAGGATAAGGTACGTAGTATGATTATTGATGGTGGGAGATGTACTAATGTTTGCTAGTGTTACTATTGTTGAAAAACTAGGTTTACCCACTATGAAGCATCCACAACCATATAAGCTACAATGGCTTAATGATTGTGGAAAGTTGAAGGTGAATAGGCAAATGAAGATTGCATTCTTTATTGGCGATTATGAAGATGAGGTTATTTATGATGTGGTACCAATGCAAGCTGGTCATTTGCTTTTGGGATGTCCATGGCAATTTGATAGAGATACTAATCATCATGGTCGTACTAATAAGATTGTCTTCAACTTCAAGGGTAAACGAGTGGTGCTTATGCCAATGACTCCTAAATAGGTTTTTAATGATCAATTGGCTTTACAAAGGAGGAGAGAAGCTGAACAACAACAAAATCAAACTGTATCCAACCACCAAGAGAAGGAAAAGAGTGTTGAGGATGAGAGTGTGAGTGAAAAAGAAAAGAAAAAGAGTGGAAAGAAAAAAAAGAGTTTTTATGCAAAACAGAGTGAGATGCAGAAGCTTTTTTGTCGTAAAAAGCCTATGATTGTAATGATGTACAAAGAAGCATATATGAATCATTTAACTAACCCTGATGAATTTATTTTGCCTAGTTCCATTTTGTCTCTTTTACAGGAGTTCGATGATGTCTTTCCCGAGGAGATTCCAAATGGGTTACCACCGATTAGAGGGATCGAACATCAAATTGATTTTGTTCCAGGATCAACAATTCCAAACGGACCGGCTTATAGGAGTAATCCGGAGGAGACAAAGGAACTTTCAAAGGCAGGTAAGTGAATTGCTTGAAAAGGGATATGTTAGAGAAATCATGAGTTCATGTGCTATACCTGTGTTATTAGTCCCTAAGAAAGATGAAACATGGAGAATGTGTGTGATTGTAGGGCTATTAACAATATAACTGTCAAATATCGTCATCCTATTCCTAGGTTAAATGATATGTTTGATGAATTGTATGGTGCATGCATGTTTTCAAAAATTGATCTTAAAAATGGTTATCATCAAATTTGCATGAAGGAAAGTGATGAATGGAAAACAACATTTAAAATAAAGAATGGTTTGTGTGAGTGGTTGGTTATGCCACTTGGGTTAACTAATGCCCCTAGTACTTTTATGAGACTTATGAATAATGTTTTGCGTGCTTACATTGGAAAGTTTGTAGTTGTGTACTTTGATGATATCCTTGTATATAGTAGAAGTTTAGAAGAGCATGTAGGGCATCTTAGGTTAGTGTTAGATGTTCTTAGGAAAGAAAGACTTTATGCCAATCTTAAAAAGTGTGACTTTTGTAAATCTGAGCTTGTGTTTCTAGGTTTTGTGATTAGTGCTAAAGGTATCAAAGCTAATCAAGAGAAGGTGAAAGCCATTCAAGAATGGCCCATGCCAACTAGCATCACCTAAGTTAGAAGCTTCCAAGGTTTGGTTAGTTTCTATCGAAGGTTTGTTAAAGATTTTAGTACTATTGCTGCACCTTTGACAAAGGTTATTAAGAAGAATGTAGGTTTTCAATGGGGAGAAGCTCAAGAAAGGTCTTTTAATTTATTAAAAGAAAAATTAACAAATGCTCCTTTATTGGTGTTGCCTAACTTTTACAAAACTTTTGAGATTGAATGTGATGCATCAGGAATACGTATAGGTGCTGTTTTGATACAGGAGGGAAAACCAATTGCTTATTTCAGTGAAAAGCTAAGTGGGGCAGCCTTAAACTATCCAACTTATGACGAAGAGCTATATGCATTGGTTGAGCATTGGAGACATGGCAGCACTACTTATGGCCAAAAGAGGTTGTAATTCACATAGATCATGAGTCCTTGAAGCACATGAAGGGACAAGGAAAGCTCAATAGGCACCACGATAAGTGGATGGAATTTCTTGAGACGTTTTCCTATGTCATTCGCTACAAGCAAGATAAGGAAAATATTGTAGTTGATGCATTTCCCGCAGGTATGTATTACTTTCTACTTTTGATGTTAAACTACTTGGTTTTGAACAAATGAAAGAATTATATGCTTTAGATCATGACTTTGGTGAAATCTACAAGCTTTGTGAAAAGCATGCTGAGGGAAAGTTTTATAGATTTGAGGGATTCTTGTTTAGGGAAAATAAACTTTGTGTGCCAAGTTGCTCTTTGCGTGATTTACTTGTTAGAGAATCTCATGGTGAGGGCTTAATGGGACACTTTGGAACAGCTAAAACCTTAGCTGTTCTACAAGAACATTTTTATTGACCACATATGAAAAGAGATGTAGAAAGAATTTATGATAGATGCATTAAATGTAAGCAATCTAAATCATGCCTGCAACCATATAGGTTGTACATCCCACTTCCTATACCTAACCACCATTGAGTAGACATTTCTATGGACATTGTTCTAGGGTTGTCTAGAGCAAGAAAAGGTAGGGATTCAATTTTTGTGATTGTAGATAGGTTCTCCAAAATGTCACATTTTATTGCATGTCATAAAACCGATGATGCATCTCATATTCCTGATTTGTTCTTTAAAGAAATTGCTAGGTTGCATGAAATGCCTAGAACAGTAGTGTCTGATAGAGATGGAAAATTCTTAAGTTACTTTTGGAAAACATTGTGGGCTAAGTTGGGTACTAAATTGTTGTTTTCTACTACTTGTCACCTACAAACTGATAGACAAACAGAGGTAGTAAATAAAACTTTGTCTACTTTGTTGCGTGAATTGATAAGTAAAAATATCAAAACTTGGGAAGAATGTTTGCCTCATGTTGAATTTGCTTACAGTAGATCTATACATTTAGCCACTAAATTTTCACCTTTTGAAATTGTACATGGTTTTAATCTTTTAACTCCATTGGATTTAACACCTTTACCTTTGAGTGAGCGTGCTAATTTAGATGGGAAAAAGAAAGCTGATTTTGTTAGGCAACTACATGAGAAGGCTAGAGCTAATATTGAGAGGAGAACTAAACAATACATGAAGCAAGCAAACAAAGGGCACCAACAAGTTGTTTTTGAGCCTGGAGATTGGCTTTGGTTACATTTGAGGAAAGAGAGATTTCCTGCACAAAGAAAGTCTAAACTCATGTCGTGTGGAGATGGTCCATTCCAAGTATTGGAGAGATTTAATGACAATGCCTACAAGTTGGATCTTCCAGGTGGGTATAATGTGAGTGCTACTCTTAATGTCGCTGATTTATCTCATTTTTGTGCAGGTGATGATTTAAGGACAAATCGTTTTCAAGAGGATGGGAATGATGAGGATATGACCAGGAGCACCCCAAGATGGAGTCTAGAGCCACTTTAAATCTCTATGGGACCAATAACCAGGGCAAGAGTAAAGAGGTTTAAAGAAGCACTAAATAGTTTAATCCAAGAGGTGTTCACATCCCAAGGAAGCAAGTTCATTATTGAAGATGAACCAAAAATGGTCCATATGATTGGAATGGAGGATGTCAACATGAAAGAAAGCCTAACGCATGGAATCCAACAATATGGTGATGTGGCACGATTTGATGACATGGATGGTGATGCGGCATCATATAGTGACATGGCAGTTTTGCCACGTGGGGGATGATATGCACCTGCATGGCATTGGCTGAATTTTATAATTAGGAAATATTAGTTCTTATTTTAAATCTTGATTGGATTTTGGCATGTTGCCTATTTTATTTTCTGAATTTAGTTTTATTAGGTTTTTAAATTACTTTCCTATTCTTATTAAGAAAGTAGGAGATAAATTAGGTTTCCTAAACCTAACCAAATTAGGTTTCCTAAATCTAGCTACATTAGGTTTCCTAAAATTATCAAAATTAGGTTTCATAAACCTAATTTCCGTCCATAATTATTTTTAGCAAATTTAGGAAAGCTTTGTAATTTATTCTGCCTATTTAAAGGCACACAAGTCATGAATAAAATTCAGATTACAATTTTGATACAAAGTAAGAGTGATTCTCTTGGTTCTCTGAGAACTATATCGAACTTTTCAAGCTTTGCTTGTAGAGTTTAAATTTGACTTATCAATAGGTTATTCCGCACCTATTGTGACGTCTTCAAAATACCAAGGTTCTTACCTTAAATATAGGTAACGGGTCGAGGTCTTCCATTGATAACTTGTAATTAGACGGTCTAATTCAATCTTTGTTACGGGTTTAGAGGCAGGTCGCTCTAGGTTCGTATCACTTCATCAAAAACTGACAATCATGATTTTGAAATATTGAAATGATTTAAAGCTTATATATCCACAAACGAATCAGATTCCTATATATGAGCTGAGGCTGGAGCACTTAAGCAGACATTTATGATCGTCAATTTATAAATAATTTCTTAAACAATGAAAATACAAAAAACTCCAATATTATACAAATTAAAGATGCTACACATTAAACTTTCGTATGCACTTTTCCCTGCTTATCCAACCTCAACCACATCCATTTTACTGCAATTCACTTTCATTCTTTTGTAACTTGGTACTTTATTACTAATTTTTGTTCAATGTCATTTAAGTTCTTCATTAAACTGTTACTATTTCTATTCTTCATTAAGTATTTTGATTTCTTATATATAGCCCTTTCACTTTTTAAATGTGTTAGAACCTAGTGTAGAATTAAAGATGCTACACATTAAACTCCAGTATCCACATGCCCAGGCTTATCCAACTTCAATCACATCCATTTTAGTTCCATTCTAGTTTCATTCTACTATGACTTAGTACTTTATCATTAATTTTCTGTCTAGTGTCATTTAAATTCTCCATTCATCTGTTACTTTTTCTATTCTTTATTAAGTATTTTGACTTTTTTATATATAGTCCTACTTTTAATTGCAATAGAACCTAGTGTAGAATTTGTTTATTCTCCATCTTTGGTACAATATCATGTTTAATTTATTATTCAATGTTTTTGAAATATTCAACTGTTTGGTAGTGTTATGCCCATTTATAAGACTGCACGAATCAGAACATTACTATATGACAAATTTTCTTGGCTACAAATTCTCCTTGCTCCTAGCTAGACTTGTCACGACCTAGATCCATGGATCACTACCCATGCAATTTTTGTTATGGTCCAAACCCAAATACTTCGTCCAAATTGTATCATATTAGCAAGAGAAATATCCACATATATATAGATACATATGTCACTGTACCAACTCCTTTCGAAGCAATGTGGGATAGCTACTGGTCTTGTTCTTCTTGCTTTACATTTTTTAGGGCTCTTATATCTTACAAGACTTCATTTGAAAACTACCAGCTTGAGTGAGATTAACTTGATATTGTTTGGAGGTTTTTGTTTTGCTTCCTTTTTTATTTTTTTTATTTTTTATTTTTTGGAGGGGGTTAATAATGTTGAAATTCATGATTAGTGAAACTACAGAAAAGAAATATAATTGAATAAAAGTAATTGCCAGTTGTATTTATGTTTTTATTCCATCAACTATGCATATATATGTCAACTACACATACATAGGAGGATAGAGGTATAGTTCAGGATGGTTTTGCCAAAAAATAGCTAAAACGTCGAAAATTTGAGAACAGTCACCGCCTAATTTGTCAACCCAATTTGGCATCCAATCGCAGCTGGTCACAAAATTTGGATGTCGATGTCGCCAAAAGATGGACTTTCCTTAGGGTAGGCATGTATTGGGTGACTTGGTCGAAATGGCGACCAATCTAATCGTAGTCGAGTAAGAAGGAGAGAGAAGGAGGGCTCCATCACAAGCGTGTAAAAAGAGAAAGGGGAAAGAAAAAAGAAAAAGAAAAAGGAAAAAGAAATGCCATGTGCCATCTATAGGTTGGTGACATGTGGTATTAATTAGGGATATTTTTCAAAAATCTCTTTACACGATTCTTGATAGAAACTAGCCAATAGAGTCAATCATAGAAAAATAAGTACAACTTTATAGACCCATAATTTTTTAACTATAGATGCAAATTAAGTGTGTTGCTAGTCTAAAGACTCCTATCGATGAGGATTATACAATGGTATAGGAGTCGAAACGAAAATTTATTAGGATAAAAAGTCAACTTTAACCTCACTTAATCAATCTGAGCCATGCATTGTTTTGACCATAATTTTCCAATCTCAGCTTTGATTTTGGCGTGCTACTGGTATATGAATTCGAGATGATGCATGCTATGCAATGGTACATTGGTCAAAGCAAAAGTTTGTTCACAGCAAAAAGTTAGATGTGGAGTCTACTTGATCAACCTCAATCAACTTTAATCAAACTTGGTAAAAAGTTCAAATTCAGAGCATTTTCTTAAATCGGGTGTTACAATATTATATTTCATTATATCTAAAAATGAATTGGGTTTTTAATGGGCTTGCCTTGCGTGTTTATATTACCGTAGGTTGGTCTTAGGAAATTGTTATATATATTTATTTGGGTTTGATTGGAAATTAAGATTTATTATTTTTAAAATTATTATTTATTTATTTATTTATGGTTTTAATGGAATTATGAAGAATTGATGTTTTTATATTGGTATATTTATTCGTGATTTTATGGTTTTTAGATGCATTGTCAGGACCCATCTAAAATTCCTCACCGGAATCTTAGACAAGCCCTGATCCCAATGAAACCCTACAGGATCCTCCAATGGAAAATCCGGCAGAACCTCAACCAAAAGTTGGACTTAGTACAAACTTCCTTTACTGAAAACACACTTCTATATACACCACCTTATTCCTCCCACCTTACCACAATTTAATTCCACAAATTTGCAGCACTTCAAATGAATAACAGGAAATCAGTGCATAATTAATAAATAAATATCCAAGACAGTATACAGAGCTTTATTGAGATACAATTAAATATGAAATTTAATACAACAAACGATAAAAGAAACAATACAAGATAGTGAAGAAAAGTAAGTAAGGCTCTTTGAACTTTCAGCAACAAACAAAGACGTCGAGCTCGCCTCCGGACGATCAACGCCTACTACCCTAGATCTAGGGGAACGAAATTTAAAAACATGAGATGCTAATCGTCTCAGTGAGTGACCCTAACTACGATACAATCATAATAATAATAATAATAATATAACGATAAAATGAACTTGATTAATTAATAATAAATAATCAAATAAATAATTAGTTGAAATATTGCTTTCTCTCAAAACCCTCATAGTTCACTCAGTTAGAAAAGTTTCCCTTTTAAAACATTTTCACAAAACTCAATAATTGTACCCCAAAAATCAAGGAATAGTTAATTAAATAAATTATAAATAAAATAAATTAAATTAAAGATCTAGAATGTATAATAAGAAACAAGAATATTTTTAATAACAATTATTAAATTGTACACAAAATGTCATAAATAAAATAAGCAAAATCACAATAAAATTTACATTAAAAATAATTAAGGAAATATCAAATTAAACGGAATGCAATAATTTAGAATGCACATAAGTACAAGTATTAATTTAGAACTCAATATATACATTGCGACATTTTAAAAATCCAATAATTAAATTTAGAATAAGACATCACTAGATAAAATAAATAAAATCATAAATAAACTTGTCTTAACGAAATTTGGCATAAAAAAAAAATAAACTCAATATATAAATTATAAAATTTATTATTTAAATCAATAAAATGATCAAAGAAACATTTTAATAGATTTTAAACCTCAATTTAAAATAGATAAAAGAATACAATAAAATTCATGTTAAAATCCCAAAATTTAAATAAATAATATCAACATGGTAAAATAAAATTCTAAAACACCAATTTAGAATAATTGATAAAAACATGAATAAATACATTTTAGAAAATATTAGTTTGAAATAAGCAATAAAACAAAATTAAATACGGTTAATTTTAAATACGATTTTAAAGCATCTTGATTTGAAATTTGTATCGAGAAAATAACTTGGCGCACCACATTATATACCAGTGATGCCCTATGATACCCAGCGTCCCGAGCACCATCTGGCGGGGGGTTAAAGAGAGAAACTTGCATAAGGTCGCTTCGGCATCCCAACAGCGCCGCTGCTTAAACCGTCATCCCGGCCATGGAGGGGGACGGCTTATGTGCACTATATAAAACTTGTCTGCCCTCAGACTGATGCCCACTCATGGGAGACATTACAACTTGTGCACTCATCCACATATACAGTACAAAACACCAGTACTGTATGAGTGCGTTTAAAATCAATTACTAAATTTATTAAAATACCAAGTTTTTCCAAAATTCACCGTGGGAATTATACAATTTTCAAATTCACAATCCCACATTTTTCTTTAATCCTCATCATAAATCCATCACTTTAAATTCTATCAATTTCAAATCCATCCATTTAAATATAAAAATTTTCAACACCATGAAAACCTGATCCATAAATAATCAAATGTATAAATACAGATTTTGAACTCAATACTTTAATACAATTATTTTTCTCAAAATCTTAACATCAATTTATATCAAAATCACATAAATTTCATATTTTCATAATGTAACACCCCGTCCCAAAGTACAACGGAAATTTTCCAACCTTGACCGAGGTTGACCGTTAACCGTTGACCGAATGGGTCAAAAGTTGACTTTTGACCAGGATGGAATTCTAGGTTGACTAAGGTACCGTTACGAAGTACATGTTGGCACGAGTTCGTAGACTAGTAGCACATCGAAAATGGAGCTAAGGTTTGAAAGTTATAGGCAAAACAAGTTAAGGTCCAAATTGTACAAGGGGTGCCAGAGTTGACTTTTTATTCATGCGAAGTTGAACTTTGACTCATGCATGGTTGTGAAGTAGTCGTCGATACGAGTCTGTAGACTAGCGGCACGTCCGATATGGACATGTGGTTTGGAAGTTATGGGCCTCTAGAGTTTTTCAAACACTGTATTATTTTAATATTATTTTTAAACGTATAACGATGTGCCACGTGTGACTTAATAAATGTGACCATGTGTCACCATGTTGAGATGCCACATGTCAACCATGCTTAATACCATATTATTTTATATAATAATAGTATTTTTTAATATTATTTAATTATTTTATTTTCTTTTTCTTTTTCTTTTTCTTTTTCTTTTCTTCTCCCCACATGGGGAAAAAAAGGGAGGGGGGGGGGGGGGGGGGGGGGGGGACACGGGGGGAATTTCTTTCTTCTTCTTCTTCTTCTTCTTCTTCTTCTCCTTCTTCTTTTCCCCCGGCGGGTCCACCTTCCTCCTCCCTCATCTCTGGCCGATTGACCATCGAGCGAATGGCAGCAGGCCACACGCACTGGACAGACCGACGACCCACGACGGCACAACTTCGTCACTCAATCTCCGGCCGGTGGAGTGGCTAACGCGCCAGGATAGGCGCGTAACGCAAGCAGCCGGCTTCCTCCCCGGCGCCTGGTTTTCAGGCAGCCACCGGTCGTGCAACCGGTCCTTTCCCACTAATTTGGACCCTCTGATCTCGATTCTGAGCTCCGATTCCCTCAATTCCCATCAATTTGCAAGATACGACGAGATCAAGACCGACCGAAGCTTTCCGGCCAAATTCCGGCCACCACCGACGGAATTGGGGTCAATGGAGACCGGTAATGCGATCCTCGTTCCATAAGCTTCGTTTCGGTATATAATTTGCGTATTTGGGATAACGTTTGTGTTAGACCCCCCCGGGTACCGGGTATTAATTACCCGAATAAAATATTAATTTATTTGAGATGTGTAATGTTGTTGTTCTAGGAGCACGGGTGAGTCGTGGAATTGATCCCATGGAGGATCTTTGATTAATTGTGTGCTCCAGGCGAGTGACCCACCTTTAAAAATATTTTGGAATAATTAATTACATTTATTTGGTGTTTAATCGATATTTGGAAATTATGCTCATGTGGTGCAATTTAATTATAATTGTGGAAAATTATTATTTATTGTGATTTAATTTTATTTATTACGCATGAGCAAGGTATTTTCAGTAATAAATCGTATGTGATTTTAATATTATTTTTTGGGCATAATTGGTTTAAATATTTTAAGAAAAATATTTGTTTAATTGGTGGTTTAAATTTTATAATTATGCCCGTGGAATATTATTTGTTGGACCTCATGTTGCGAGAAAAATTATTTTTATATCGTTATCGATGGTTTCGTACTGGGTATGTTAAAGGAAAATATGTGGGATGGTGAAATTGAAAATTGGTATATTTCCCACGGTCATTTTTGGAAAATCGATACGGTAATAATTAATTTAATAATTATTTTAGACGCACTCATACAGTATTGGTGTTCCGGTGTATATGTGGTTAGCGCGCAAGTATTATGTCTCCCGTGAGTTGCCATTGGACCGAGGGCAGGCAAGTCTTATATATTGCGCATCAGCCGCCCCCTCTCCTTGGCCGGGAAGACGGTTTTAGCAGCGGTACTGTCGGGATGCCGAAGTGCTGTTTGCAAGTTTCTCTCTTTAATCTCCCCGCCTGACGGTGCTCGGGATGTTGGGTATCGGAGGCCATCACTGGTATATGGTGTGGTGCGTCAAGTATAAATTTTCAGATAGAATTTCAAACCCTAAAGTGTTCAAAAATTATTTATTATATTTTATTACACTTTATTTATATTTGGGGTATTTATTTATTATTTATTAAATTAATTGATCCCTTGGTTTTCGGGAAATTCGAATAATCGGGTTTTGGTGAGAATGTTTTGAAAGGGAAACATTTCCAACGGAGTGAATAGTGAGGATTTTGAGAGAAATTATTACTTTCGAATGTTTATTATTTATTTATTTATTTATTTAATTGTTTGGTATTGCGTAATTAAATCCTTTCTATTGTTATATTATTAATATTAAAAGTGTACAGTAGATAGGGTCACTCACTGAGATGATTAGCATCTCACGTTTTTAAATTCCATTCCCCTAGGTCCAGGTCGGGAGACGTTGATCGTCCGGGGCGAGCCCGACGTCTTAGGTCATTGCCGAAAGTCCAAGAAGTATTTCTTTCCTTTTTCCTCTTCATCTTGTATTGCTTCCTTATCTGTTATTGTATTAATTCTACATTTATTTGTATAATGCTCTGTTTACTGTATTGGACATTTAGTTGTTAATTACGCACTGATTTACTGTTATTTATTTTGAAGTACTGTAAATTTGTGGAAACAAATTGTAGTAACGTGGGAGGAATAAGGGGATGTATATAGAAGTGTGTTTTCAGTGCAGAAAATTTTTGGTTAGTCCTACCCTTAGGGGAAGTGCTGCCGGATTTTCCGTTGGAAGGTTTGGTGGTATTTCCCTGGGATCAGGGCTTGTCTAGGGTTCCGGTGAGGAATTTTGGACGGGTCCTGACAGTTGGTATCAGAGCTCTAGGTTCTAGTATTCCTAAGGGACTGTGCATTGTTGTGTGTCCCATCCGTGTCTAATCTCTCGTTTTACCCATCTTAAAGCGCTTTTTCCCTTTGTTTCGAAGCAAATTCGTTGCCCGAGTTGAAATAACTCTAATCTTCAAGGGTGTCAGTTAGAATCATCTATCCTAACGGGGAATTCTTATGGCCTAGTCACCGGTCGAGGATTGTCTTTTCTCTATTGAAGGTTAAGTAATGGGGCAGATTCAATTCTGTGAATCTTTTTGGGATTCGAAGTGGTCCTAGATATGGATTGAGTAGTTCTTATGTTTATGGACCGCTAGCATAAAGGAGTAAAGTTAAAGTGATTCAGCTTACCTGAAGTGGTGCTTTGTGGAGGAGTTAGGAATTCTTAACGGAGGTTAATTTCTACCATCATTGTAAGGAGCTATCGGAGAATGGTTGTTAAGGTTCTATGGCCCAGGTGGTTGATGCCAAAGAAGATGGTGAGCGTTGGAACCGCTAATAGTGGGAAGCAAATCGAAAGCGTTTTTTTTTTTTCCAACAAGTTATCTGTATTACGACCGTAGAAAGGATATCAAATCACCCTTGAATTGGCTTTGAACATTGATCTATTTCTGTACCACCATGCCGTGTGACTCCATTAAAGTTAAAGGACTTAAAGGCTTAGCTACAAGATTTGGTGAATAAAGGTTTCACTAGGTCAAGCTTATCATCGTGAATGACATTTGTTTCATTCATGGATAAGAAGGATGATTGCCTAAGGGTGTGTATCGGCTATCAACGACTTAACAAGGTGACCACCCATAATCGATACTTGTTGTCGAGTATGGATTTGTGTTGATCAATCTCAAGGTGTCAATATATTTTTCCGATCGATTATCAAAAATTAAATACTTTTCAAAGTGATATTTGAAATTAAGGGTGTTTTATTCAAGTATATTTTGTTTATGTTCGTACATGTTTTTGTATGTTATATTGTTTGATATTATATTGCATGTACTGCACCATATGGAGGCAGCGAACCAATGTGGTCCATGTAGAGCTAGCCCCATAATCATGTTGCCTACGAGTCCATGGGATCAGACGACCAATATAGGCAACCACCCTGGTTTGTATTGGTAGCAAAGTGCCGGTGACAGCTGGAATCATGGATCACGTAGCATGTTAGAAGGTGTCGTACGTACCTCCATTACGAGCGTGCATACTTTATTTTATGCTATGGATTTTAAGATATGATTTTATGCATTTATTCATGTTTTTATTATTGTTCCAATGTGGAATTTTAACAATTGCCTATGCAAGTTAAGGTATTTTAAACTAATTAAAATAATTTTCGTATTATTTATTATTTCATTGATTTAATTAGTAAATTTCATAAATCATATTTTGGTTTTTGAAAGAGTTTGGAAATTTAAATTGGGTTGATGAATTGTATATATTTTATGTTGGTGGTATATTTGAAAAAATATATTTTATTATTTGTTTTATGTTATGGTTTTTCCAAGAGCGATTTAAGAGTTAAGTATCGCCAATTGAGAATCCAAAGTAGGATATCGTAGAGTTCAAAAAGAAGATCCTAAAGGAAGCACGTGATTCAATGTATGTGATACACCCCAAGGGTACAAAGATGTATGGAATGCTCACTAGATGACATTATGGTTTGGCACGATAAAGGAAGTTGCAGGATTCGAATAAAGGTAGTTAAGTCACCGACAAGTAAAAGTGGGGAGTAGAAACGTTTGAGGTAGTTTCAATCCTTGCCCATTTTCGTGTCGGGTGGGGAGATGTAAACATGGATTTCTTGCTTAAACTATCGTTCACAAAGAGAAGGTACGACAACGTTTAGAAAATCAAACAAGATCCAGATAGCGATTAAAGTTCTACTTGGTTGTTGATTTAAGGGTGCATGCTTCAAAAGCACTTTATGGTTAGCATTCGACTATGACCAAGACTTGTAGATCGTGTTCTTATGGCCTAGTTTGAATATCCTTAATTAGTGGGCATGAGAAGGAAAGTTGCACAAGAGGAAAGTTAAGATTCACTATTAAGCATGATGGTGGTGTAGTGATAGTGGATGAGGTTTCTATTATACTTGCTAAGTTAAGCTGCTCAAGTTCGGAAGAAGAGCTATACAGTTGTGTGTATATAGATACACTTGGAGCGAGACTTAACGACTGCATCGCCTTTCACCATAGGCCAATTGACAAGCAAGTGCAGAATTAACACTTGGAAGTTATGTTGAGATCGTGCATTATGCAATGTCGAAAGAAGCTGGATTGAGCAATTTCCATCGATAGGATTCGTTACGATATTAGCCACCAAGCGAGCATCGATGTGTCTTCGTATGAGATTTTATATGGAAGGCAGTGTCAAACCCCACTATATTGGAGTGAAGTAGGTGAGGAGAAGCACCATACGACGACCAACATGAATTGGATGCAAACACCTACGGATGACTATGAATAAGGTGAAGGTCATCCAAGAGAGTTGAAGACCATTCAGAAATCAACAAATGAGTTAAGCTGACGTGCATGGAAAAGATGTTGAGTTCAAAGTCTGAGATTAAGTTTTTGAAATTATCTCCATAGAAGAGAGTCGTAAGCTTTGGTTGACAGAGAAAGTTAAGTTCTCGTTACCTTAATTCTATGAGGTTATTGGAAGAATTGGTTTTGTGGCATGCAAGTTAGAATTTTCAGGAAAGCAGACATGGGTATGCAGTGTAATTCAGGTATTGTTGCCACGAAAGGACATCGAAGACCTGTCATGCAAGGAGCGACCAGTGCAGATTTTAAGTCATGAAGAGTGCATATGGGTCAATAAGACTATTTTCTCAGATCAAAAGTCTCATAGTGAATTAATCTAGTCGAGAAAGTGACGTGAGAGTCGTGTAAACCGCGACTGATATTTATATACGTTTCAGCGACGTAAGAAATTTCAAGGACGAAATTTTTGTAAGGGGGGAAGATTGTAACACCCCGTCCCAAAGTACAACGGAAATTTTCCAACCTTGACCGAGGTTGACCATTGACCGTTGACTTTGACCGTTTACCGAAGGGGTCAAAAGTTGACTTTTGACCCGGATGGAATTCTAGGTTTATTGAGGTACCGTTACGAAGTACACGTTGGCAAGAGTTCGTAGACTACTAGCACGCCGAAAACAAAGATACAGTTTGAAAGTTATGGGCAAAACAAGTTAAGGTCCAAATTGTCCAAGGGGTGCCGGAGTTGACTTTTTATTCATGCAAAGTTGAACTTTGACTCATGCATGGCTGTGAAGTACTCGTCAATACGAGTCCGTAGACTAGCAGTACGTCCAATTTGGATATGTGGTTTGGAAGTTATGGACCTGTAGAGTTTTTCAAACACTGTATTATTTAATATTATTTTTAAACGTATAACGATGTGCCACATGTGACTTAATAAATGTGACCATGTGTCACCATGTTGAGATGCCACATGTCAACCATGCTTAATACCATATTATTTTATTATTGGTATTTTATATAATAACATTATTTTTCAATATTATTTAATTATTTAATTTTATTTTCCTTTTTCTTTTTCTTTTTCTTTTTCTTTTCTTCTCCCCACGTGGGGAAAAAAAAGAGAGGGGGGGGGGACACGGGGGGAATTTCTTTCTTCTTCTTCTTCTTCTTCTTCTTCTCCTTCTTCTTTTCCCTCGGCGGGTCCACCTTCATCCTCCCTCATCTCTGGCCGATTGACCATCGAGCGGACGGCAGCAGGCCACACGCGCTGGACAGACCGGCTTCCTCCCCGTCGCCTAGTTTTCCGGCAGCCACCGATCGTGCAACCAGTCCTTTCCCATTAATTTGCACCCTCTGATTTCAATTCTGAGCTCCGATTAACTCAATTCCCATCGATTTACAAGATACGATGAGATCAAGACCGGCCGAAGGTTTCCGGCCAAGTTCCGGCCACCACCGGCGGAATTGGGGTCAATGGAGACCGATAATGCGATCCTCGTTCCATAAGCTTTGTTTTGGTATATAATTTGCATATTTTGGATAACGTTTGTGTTAGACCCCCCCGGGTACCGGGTATTAATTACCCGAATAAAATATTAATTTATTTGAGATGTGTAATGTTGTTGTTCTAGGAGCACGGGTGAGTCATGGAATTGATCCCATTGAGGATCTTGGATTAATTGTGTGCTCCAGGTGAGTGACCCACCTTTAAAAATATTTTGGGATAATTAATTATATTTATTTGGTGTTTAATCGATATTTGGAAATTATGCTCATGTGGTGCAATTTAATTATAATTGTGGAAAATTATTATTTATTGTGATTTAATTTTATTTATTACGCATGAGCAAGGTATTTTCAATAATAAATCGTATGTGATTTTAATATTATTTTTTGGGCATAATTGGTTTAAATATTTTAAGAAAAATATTTGTGTAATTGGTGGTTTAAATTTTATAATTATGCCTGTGGAATATTATTTGTTGGACCTCGTGTTGCGAGAAAAAATATTTTTATATCGTTATCGATGGTTTCGTACCGGGTATGTTAAAGGAAAATATGTGGGAT